>NC_054600.1:3298750-3610625 GCF_004785595.1 Juglans microcarpa x Juglans regia
CATACGGGGCCATCTGAATGGAGGAATGAAAACTGTTATTATAAGAGAACTCAATAAGTGGTAAGTGATTCTCCCAACTTCCCTGGAATTCCATGACACAAGACCGCAACATATCCTCCAGAGTCTGAATAGTACGCTCTGATTGGCCGTCTGTTTGGGGGTGATACGCCGAACTAAACTTCAATTTAGTGCCTAATGCCGCCTGCAAACTCTTCCAGAAATGGGACGTGAATCGCGGGTCCCGATCTGACACAATACTCTTGGGTATTCCATGCAAACGCACTATCTCCTTGACATATAACCGAGTCAACTTACCCAACGAGTCAGTATTATTAACAGGCAAGAAATGGGCACTCTTGGTCAACCGATCCACAATCACCCAAATGGAGTTCTTCCCACTAGGAGTCCTTGGCAACCCTACCACAAAATCCATAGAAATATCGTCCCACTTCCATTCCGGAATAGGGAGAGGTTGGAGTCTACCAGCAGGTCTCTGATGTTCAGCCTTCACCTGTCGGCATGTGTCACATTTCTCAATAAACTGGGCGATGTCCGACTTCATTCCTTCCCACCAGAAATTCTTCTTTAAATCCCTATACATCTTTGTGCTTCCTGGATGAACCGAATAAGGAGCTGCATGAGCTTCTGCTAAAATTCGCTCTTTAAATTCGGAGTCTCGGGGAATCACTCTACGATTCCGAAACCTAAGAATGCCATCCTTATCCAAGCTGTAATGCAAGGGTCCTCTAGACTTTCTGACTCTTTTCCTGATAGCCAACAGATTAGGGTCCTTTCTTTGAAGAGTCTTTAATTCATCAAAATCCACTACTCGGACATCCAAGACTGAAGACAATAATTCTTCTTGCTGTGAACTCTCGATAAGAAGTCTCCTCATTCCACAAAGGAGAGAGTCCACATCTGAAGATTCCGCTTCATCCACTTGTTGTGACTTCCTACTCAAGGCATCAGCGACTAAATTTGTCTTTCCTGGATGATACTTGATTTCACACTGATAGTCGCTAATTAGCTCTAACCACCGTCTCTGCCTCATGTTTAGATTCTTCTGAGTAAACAGATGCTTCAAGCTCTTGTGATCAGTATAAACTTCACAGGCTTCGCCATACAGATAATGCCGCCAGATCTTAAGCGCAAAAACTATTGCCGCCAACTCCAAATCATGCGTGGGATAATTCCTTTCATGAATCTTCAGCTGACGAGATGTATAAGCAACAACCCATCCCTCTTGCATAAGAACGCATCCCAACCCGAATTTGGATGCATCACTGAAAATCACAAATGGCTTGTGTGGCTCCGGAAGTGCCAAAATAGGTGCCGTTGTCAATCTTCTCTTCAACTCTTGAAAACTTCTCTCACATTTGTCAGACCATACAAACTCAGTATTCTTCCTAGTCAAGGCAGTGAGAGGTCCTGATAGTCGAGAAAAACCTTCCACAAATCTTCGATAGTAACCGGCAAGTCCCAAGAAACTTCGTATCTCACGAACTGTCGAAGGGCGAGGCCACGACAAAACAACTTCTACTTTACTAGGATCTACAGCCACCCTTTCTTGAGAAATCACATGTCCAAGAAACTTAACTTCTTCTAACCAGAATTCACACTTGCTCAGCTTAGCGTACAATTGATGTTCTCTTAATTTCCCAAGTGCCAGGCGAAGGTGACAAGCATGCTCTTCCAAATCTCGAGAATAAATCAAAATGTCGTCGAGAAACACCACCACAAAAGAATCTAAGAAAGGCCGAAACACCCTATTCATTAAATCCATAAAAGCAGCAGGGGCATTAGCTAACCCAAAAGACATCACCTTAAATTCATAATGCCCATACCTCGTCCTGAAAGCAGTCTTGGGCACGTCCTTATCTCTTATTCTCAACTGATAGTACCCTGACCTCAAATCAATCTTCGAAAAGATAGCCGCTCCCTGAAGTTGGTCAAACAAATCATCAATTCTTGGTAGAGGATACTTGTTCTTAATAGTCACTTTGTTAAGCTCCCGATAATCTATACACATTCGGAGAGTACCATCTTTCTTCTTGACAAACAACACGGGCGCTCCCCACGGTGAAGTACTAGGCTGAATAAATCCCTTGTCGACCAGTTCTTGCAATTGAGTCTTCAACTCTTTTAATTCAGCCGGTGCCATGCGATAAGGTGCTTTATGCACAGGAGCCGCACCAGGTTCCAAATCAATAACAAATTCCATATCGCGAACGGGAGGCAATCCGGGCAAATCATCTACAAACACATCAGGAAACTCGCCCACAACTGAAATATCTACTAACGACTTCTTCTCAGATGACGTAGACTCAACTTGGACCAAAAAAGCATCTGCTCCACGAGCTATATCTCTCCTAGCTTGAATTGCTGATATAATTGTTGGTTTTGCCTTCAACTTACTTCCCGCGAATTCCACATAATCATCATCCGAGAGTTGAAAACCAATTACCCGACTTCTACAATCAATATTTGCTGAATATCGATATAGCCACTCCATTCCCAAAATTATATCAAATCCCAGCAACTTGAATACAATCAAATCTGCATCCAGTGTCCTCCCTCCAAAATCCAAAGGACAGCCCAAAGCAACTTTAGAGCACCACACCATCTCACCATTTGGAAGTGCCACTACTAGAGTTTGCGATAAAGGCTCCGTGACCAGATTACACATCCGTGCAAAAGTGGCAGACACAAAAGATCGAGACGCCCCAGAATCAAACAAAGTACATGCATAGAAATCATATAGGCGAACTCTACCTGAAGCAACACATCCACCAGACAATCCCAAATAATCCAACCATAACAAATATTAAATCAAATTAAAATGATTAAATGCATACCAGTAATAACCCCAGCATCGTGGGTCTCTGGAGCTCCGTAATCCACATCACCAGGGGTCACTGCATAAACCCGAGCTTGTACCAACTGTCTCTGGTTGCCCCTTCCACCTCGTCGACCTCCTCGCGCTCCTCGCGCTTCTTGCCCTCCTTGAACTTGACCAGGACACTCCCGAGCAAAGTGACCCGGCTGGCCACATCTAAAACACTGAATTCCTCTCTGGCCACACTCACCCTCATGGGCTCTATTGCACCTGTTACAAACTGGAGCTCGACCTCCAGCACGAGCACCGGTGGTCGTCAGCGGACGGGCACTAGTCCTTTGCACGAACTTATGAGGCGACCCAGAACTACTCCCTTCGCCAAGGTAACTCCGCCTTTTCTGACCCGGAGGGGAACCTGCTCCAAAACTGTTTTCCCGCTCTGCAATGCTGGCTAAATCCACTAACTCTTGAAAGTCCTTAATCCGAAGGCAGGCCACTTGTTTACGTACCTCATGGCGCAAACCCTCCAGGAAGCGCTCGACCCGCAACTCCTCCGTAGTAATGAGGTGAGGAGCGAACCGTCCAAGCTCCATAAACTTTCTTGCATATTGCTCCACAGTCATGCCACCTTGGACCAAATTATTGAACTCCCGAGCCTTTTGCCTTCTCACTGAATCAGGAAAGAACCGGTCATCGAACTCTTTCTTGAAACGCTGCCAAGACACAGCAGCCAAGGAACCCAACTTCATTTCTAATAATGTCCGCTTGGTCTCCCACCAATTTGCCGCTTCACCTTGCAGCATATAACTTCCATATAATACCATCTGAGCCTCCGTGCATCCACAAACTTCAAATGTTCTTTCCAAATCTTGAATCCACCTCCTAGCTCGCATTGGGTCCTCCTCCCCAGTGAAGGCAGGGGTCCTATGCGTTAGGAAGCGCTCATAGGGACACCCCACTTGGGCTCCTCTACTTGAATCTCCCTGCGGCGGTCGGAATTCTGTTGAAGAAATTCTGTCATTCTATTTAATGCTCTTGCCATAGCATAATTTCCATCACCTCTAGGTAACTCATCTTCAGGCACCTCAGCTTGCCTTCTTGGCCTCACCATAATCCTGTCATAGAACATTCTCCAACCCCGCTTAAATCCAGATAATTTATATTAAACCAAAAATAAACAATAATTAAAGCGATAAATAAAATAATTTAAATAACAACAATTAACATAAAATGACATAGCAACAAACTCATAATATAAAATAAATAACTTAACTTACATAACTTTTAAAATTTTTTTTTTTTTTTAAATAATAATAAAAATAATTTTCTGGTACTATCCTAAAGGACATGTGGTTTTACCCAGAGCCGAACTGCTCTGATACCACCTGTGGCGCCCCCAATCCCCCTTATATAAATATACAGGGATCGAGACGCCAGGATGGTGACAACACGGTCACACATCCCAACGAAGTGCCAGTGTGTGTACATGCAACAGTGTACAAATAAAATAACGCAGCGGATAGTCAACTAAGTACCAGAATTTATTTACAATCAAACATCAGTAAAGATTTAAATAGCAGTTATACAGTCATCCATAAAATAATTTACAATAGTTTTAAAATGTACAAACGAGTGATCCCAGATCACTCCTCAGGCGGAGCCGTCTCCTCAGGCTCGCCCTCCTCCTCCTCATCAGCATCAAAATCTGCGATACCATAAAATGGTCTCGCAGGTAAGTATAACCCAAACAACAACGTAATATAAAATGCATTAAATGCAACTAACATGCATGCACATGAAAACATGCATTTTTCCACAAACATCATTTTTTCCGAAAATGATAAATTTCCAACTCACACCAAAATCCCATTTTGGTCCAAATTATCCGTAAAACATTTTCCCAGAAAATGATTTACCCAAAAATCAACTCGCACTATTTTTCCAGAAAATAGTGCATTAATACCAAATGCACCATGCATTATTTCCATATGCACCATGGTCTCCCCTATGGACCATCCGCACGTCCTGGCTTCGCAGCGGTGCTCAGTTCCGCGCCCGGCGCGTACATGGCCAAGCACTCACACTACGCAACGAGCGATGCCCAGTTCCGCGCCCAGCGCGTACGTGGCCAGACATCCTCTAGTCCCCGCCAGCAGAAGGACCACGGAGTCGGCACGAGACCATCTCGTCCGAACCCATTGTCGCCCGGCAACAATCCAGGGGACGTTACTCAGTATATTCCGCTCCCGAGTAACCAGAGGAGCTCCACCGAGTTAATGCCCCATCTCGGCTTGGGGTCGTGATACACACGCACCAAAAATATTATCACATAAAATCATAACTTTTCAAATCACATGAACATGAATGCAATACACGAAAACCCAGTTTTCTTTTACAAACATGATCATGCATGAAATAATGAAATGCACATGTACCAACACAATATCTAACATCCATCAATGAACAATACCGACAAATCCAACCAACCCATCAACAACCAATATCCAATTCAACCAAATCAACCAAACAACTCCAATCACAAATCCATCCGACCCCCGAACTCCTCGGACTCAGTCCGGCATGCCAAAAACACAGTGAAATGGGTTAGTGCAAAAATACATTTAAATTACGAAAGTTCTTTGGAGAAATACTTACAGTGCAATATAATAATTTTTCGAGGATCACGAAGTTGAAAAAGGCGACGTTTGAGCAACACCATAGTGTAAAATACACTGTGGCCGTGGGTCACAAATACCAACTTTTCAACGAGGACAAACGAAGACCCAAGATTGATAGGGTAGGGCCTAGGGAGGTCGGTGAAGCTAGTGGTGGTGGTGGTTTGCCGTGGGTGGCGGCGCAAGGGGTGGTTTTAGGCCAAAAATGTGTAAATCGGAGATGGACTTGGTGGGGCTTCACCGGTGACGGATCGGAGCTGGGGTTGGGTCCAATGGGTTGCCAAGAAGCCGGGGATGAAGTGGTAGGAAGATGGTGGCCAATGGCGGTGCGACGGCGGCGCAATGGTGGAAAGTGTGCCGCGGCGTCGTGGGTTTCGTGGGCTTCGTGGAGGCTAACGGCGGCACGAGCGGCGGTGATACTGGTGGGGTAGGACGGCCCGCGGCTGAGGAACGCAAAGGACCGGGCGGTGTCGACCACCGCCGACGGACGGCGGCGCTGGGAGGGGACGATGGAAACGGGCGGAGGAGAGGAGAGGAGAGAGAGAGATCGCGCGGGAGAGGAAAAAAAACCGAAGGAAAAAAAAAATAAGGAGAAAAAGAAAAAAAAGAGGAAAAGAAAAGGAGAGGAAAGAAAAAGAGGGAAAAAGAAATGAGGTCCAATCCTCATAACTTGGGTCACAAAAATGATCCAACGGAAACGATTTTAAAACCACAAGTTAAATAAAATAATTTAAACGTAATGGTAAAGTCAAATTGAAATAATTAAATCCCACGGTAATTAATTTAAATATTAAAAGCAATTTAAATGCATAATAATAAATAAATATTAAGAAAGCATATAAAAATAATTTTCACCAAATAAAAATCATAGAAATAAACTCACTAAAATCCAACCAATTTAAAATAAGAGAAATTATTTTAATTACATAAAAATAATTCATTCAGTAAAAATACACTAAAATACGGGGTGTTACATTTTATATAGTTAGTTAAACTCAATAATATACTAGTATAAGTTAATTATTATAAAATAATATATTTATACTATAATATATATAGACTAAATTGACTAATAATAGTTTAATATATATAAATATCATACTATTACAATTTTACTACCACGTAACACTAAATTACTAATGTATAAATATAATAACATGTAAATACTAATGTATATACTATAAACACTAAAATGCATAATAACATGTAATACTAATGTATAATAACATATAATACTAGTGGATAAACACTAATCTATAAATTTATAATACCATATAATACTATAACAACTAATTGCAGAGTTGATCATTCGGACCTTTCAATTCATAGATGTGGATCTCGAATCTATGAATGGAGATATTCCTGAAACTCACAAAGAAAAAATGAAGTGAGTTAGACAAAAAGAGAAGAAACTTGGACAAAAAAAGAAGTAACTTAGACAAAAAGAAAGGAAGTGACTTAGACAAATCTTTTTTGTCGATAACCTCATACCAATCAATTGAATATTGATTAATATGTAATCAATCAAACACTACTTGAAAATGAAAACGACTCTTCTGTTCAAAAATAAAATGTTCCAAATGTTCCTGGAAATTCTTGCTCCCATTGGACCATTTGTATCTATATGCATTATGATCTCGATTCATACATCTCTCGGTTCGAGAAATAAAAATACGAGGATCGAACCATTTCTTCTGGCTCTTTTTCAAATTTGATAAATATTAGTTGATCGTATATTTCATTATAGTTCTATGATTCAGAATATCATTTCCTATTTGATCCCTTTGAATTCTATATTCGAAGTTGTGATCGGATCTATTCATTAAAAAGAATCAATTCAATACATTTATTATGTACCCACAGGTGTTATATTGGGTTTGAATCATATTTCGGATCAACCTATATTGATTGACTGCCTCCATTATGTTGTTGCTAGCAAATACTACTATTTTGGTACTTATTTTTTTAGCCATCCAGGATTTTTTAAGCATAATATAGTGTATTTGGATCTTTTATAATATTTTTCGTTTAGGGATATATCTTTTAATAGAATAGTTATATGACACATGGGTCTTTTTATTGGATAACTAGGCCCTTGAGCTCTAGGCTTTAATTTTTTCACAGTAGTACCCTTGTTAACTTTCACTTTACTAATGATTAAACTTGATTCATTTAAACCCATATTGTGAATAGCATTTGCTGTTGCAGAATAAACCAATTTAAAAAGTGGATAACATGTTCGATAAGGCATAAGTTCTAGTACCATAAGTGTTTCTTCGTAGGAACATCCATGAATTTTATCAATTACTCTTCGTGCTTTGTTAGTAGACATGCATATATGTTTACTTAAAGCACATACTTCTGTATATGGATTACTCTTTCTCTTCTTTATCATAAGATTCAACTCTTAGTAATGAAATATAAACATCTATATTCATCTTATGTTATTAATTATTAACGACTTTTAACGATAAGATCTATTATCATTTTTCGCGTGTCGTCAGAAATTTAAAGTATGTATGAATTCTCCAAATTTATGACCCACCATACGATCTGTTATATAAATAGGCAAATGCTCCTTTCCATTATGTATAGCAATACTATGGCCAATCATTATGGGTATAATGGTAGATGCTCGTGACCAAGTTATTATTATTTCTTTTTTCACTTTTGTGTTAAGTTTATTTATTTTTCTTAATAAATGATTTGATACAAAAGGATTTTTTTTTTTAGTTTTAGTGAGCGTATCACAATTAATTATTCCTATTTTTTTATTTCTTTTTTTGTAAAGACAAAGAAACAAATTCTATTTTCTCTCCTATCCTATTTACTATAGCGACGAAGAATCAAATTATCACTATATTTATTCATTTTTCTACTTCTTCTTCCAAGTGCAGGATAACCCTAAGGGGTTGCGGGTTTCCATGAATTTTCCATTTTCTTCTCCATCTAAGTTAAATTTTTTCTTGTTATAATGGTTCAATTCTTCCTAGTAGTATCAATGATACAAGTCGGATCCTAGATATAGAAATAGAAGAAGGTAGACCCCATTCTCTATCGAAAGAAATGGATAATGGGTGTGAATGTTTATTATAGTGATTAATTGGATGTGGATGATGGTTCACGGATGACGTGAGTGGATGTTTATTGTAGTGGTTAGTTCTTTTTAATTTTTTTCAAAAAATTTTAAGTATGTTAGTATCGTACTTGTTTTCACTTAGTTTTATTTTTTGATATGTTTTTAGTAAAATTAAAGCAAATGTGAATTATTTACTTTAGATTGTAATTTTTGAAAAAAAAATTAAATTTAAAAGTTCACACAAAAAATTCTTTTTTAAAAAGTGTGACAAATATGAAGTTGGAAACAGCCCCAAAAAAAGTCCAAAATAAGACTCCGCTCCGACAAGTCGAAGCAGAGGATGAGTATCTTGGAGTCAGAGGTCAGAGTTCGAATTCAACCTCTGACAAATTCGGAGTCGGAGTTGAAGGATGGGCATACCGACTCCGACTTGGTCAGTGCTCAACCTAGTTATTGTTTCTTAATTGGTACTTCTTTGATTTCATGGTGTAATAAGAAACAATCTGTTACTCATTCTAGCACTGAGTGAGTATCATGCCCTTGCTGATACAACATATGAACTTTTGTGGGTACGTTGACTTCTGAAAGATATGGGTGTTCCTCAATAAATAAGTTCTCCTCTTCATTGTGATAATCATAGTGCCATCCAAATTGTGCACAATGATTTGTTTCACGAACGTACCAAACATATTGAGATTGATTGTTACTTCATCCGCCACCATCTTCAGCATGGTGTCTTCCAGTTGCACTCAGTTTCTTCTAAAGATAATCTTGCTGACATTTTTACGAAATCATATCCACTTGGTCAACTTGGTGATCTTGTTTCTAAATTCCAGTTGACTTCCCCACCAAGAGTATGAAGGGGAATGTTAGTGTATATATTTGTATCTTAGAATATAACTAGAATATTAGATCATATCCTTAATTTCCTGTAATTATGCTAGGTTAGAATATTTCATTTTAGTTGCATTTCCTTATTTGCTTTGGTCAGATTCAACTATATATACGCCTCTTTTGTATAGTTTGATACACAGAAATATACACTTCTATGATTTTTCAGAATTCTCTCTATTTCAACACTCATCAATAGATAGACGCGTGGATATAGATAGAAACAGAGAGTGTTATGGCTAACCCCACCTAAACCGAAGCAGAGGCAAAGGAGGTGACTTCCCGCCAACCCTAGTTATGGCAACAAAAGGTTGATCATATTAATTTGTTTTATTTGATGCCTCGGTTTGACGATCAGCGCTAGGCAGCACTTTGTGAAGGGATGGTGGCCTTGGCACGATCAACATGTCATGGGACTCGAGTGAGATGACGGTAAGAATTCATTGATGCTATTGATTGGACACATTTCAAGCACACAAACCACACATCTACAAATTTATTGAAAAAGTAGATACTTGATACCATTAGATTATATGCTTTTTTTTCCCTAATTCTCAATTGATTAATGTTAGGTACTTTATATGATTATATCTCACTTCAGTCTGACGAATTCCTATCTTCAATATCCATGTTCTCTCAATCACTTATTACCAAAAGAGAAGAAAATAACAAATGGAATCTCAATTATATATCATGGTGGGACATCAAGTATTTATGGTAGTTAGTTGAGCAAACGACTATCCTTTAAAATCTTAGCATCTCTCTCTCTATATATATATATATATACATGTTCATTTTTCTCGTTTCAAATTGACACAATGTAACACTTTATTAATAGAAGACTCAAATCACATAATTTGTATTTTAAAAAGATTAGTCAATGATACAATTAGAGACTCATTAGAACATTATAAAAAATAATTTCTCACAATAACTTCTTATTTCTAAATAATGTGAGATCTTATACACTACTTTTTTTTTTTCTAAGCAAACAAATTCATAGATAAATTAAGTAGTTACATGATATTAGATTCAATAGGATGGGATAAACTAAAATAAACAAATTCATCACAAGTGGAATAAAAAAATAGGGATCCGGAGCCAAAAATTGGCTTCCACCCATTTTCCACTAAGGGGAAGCTGCTTGAAGTGGTTTTAGCATTACAATATAATAAACAAACTATAAGACTACGACTAAAAGTCATAGTGAATCGAGGTGTGCTGCATCTTGTTTGTCTGGATTGGCTGTATGAGACTTTCACGATTACTTTGTCTTGATCATCATTAGGGAAAGCGGGGAACATAAGAACGTAGCAACAGGAAGATGTGTCGATACGCCAGCAAATGACCTTCACTGTTTGTGGAGGCGCATGTAGTTCACGTGCGACTCTAGAAAATAAGGTGATAGTCGGATTTGAGAGATCCGAAGCCACTGATCTCAGTGGTGCCACATGTGGCGGTGGGAGACTCTCCGTGGTGTGGCGGTGGGTGAAATGCACACGCAGTATAAGTCGTGCGTGAGACTCACGCGCCATTCTTTTGATCAGTTTTCTTCAACCGTTCGACAGATCGACAACTGGAGAGTCTACTGGCCAAGCACGTGGTGGTAGTAGGAAGCCGGTAGGCAGTAGATCAGCGCATCTTGATCTTGGTACTACATATGGAAAACAATGAAAAAATTAGAAAAAAAAAATTATAGACAGTTCCAATGTTAGCCGAACAGAAGGAGGAAATGGAAGGATGGCCGAAAGCTAGGTAGAGACAAAAAGACCCTCAGAGAGAGAAAAAACGACAAAACTTGTGAAAATATAAAACTTATTATCTTTATTATATGAGATATCACATCCAAGATGGTAAGTATTGCCGTCTATACAAGGTCAAGACTTTTGCATCCATAACTTATTGTCCCTTTGTGTGATTTCTTTTCACGGGTCAAATCGGATTCTTTGACTTTTATTTGAGCTGGTAATTTTTATTTTTTAATCTAATTATCATTGAATAATCATTGTTACCAAGCCTACTATCAAATGAATCTGCCCTTGGATTCATCATAATAATGAGAATGTAAATCTTCTTAAGTACATGCAATTATTTCCAAATGTGAATGGTTTTGTTTCCATGAGGGACATAACCTACAAGCGTTTAGCCCAAGTGAGTTTTGTTCCCAACTAATTTGGATTAATTAGTGTGCATCGAATTAAGATAAAATAGTCTTCGAGATAAAAGGAAATCCCATCGAGAAAATATCTTGTTGCTCGATGAAATAGAGAGCAACGAAAGAGGGTGAAAATTAATTAGAAGGAAATCAGCTAATTAATTTAATTTATGCTCTATAATATTTATATATGGCTACTCTACTCTACTCATGTACTTTGACAGTTTATTCCTGTTAGCAAAAAGATAAATGATATACGTATAACATTTTCTATAATATTTAATACAATCATGTTTTAAATTGAGAATATTTTTATAAAATAACGTTATTTTAAAACATGATTGTGTAAAAGGTTATAAAAATATCATCTTCCTATAAAAAAATATTTGTCTGATGACATTAATTGGAACTTTTGGCTAAGCTCAAATAATGTGATCAGATCAATATATTATTAAATGAAATATTCTAATCACAAAGAGATTATATAAAAATAATCTCATAAATTAATGTGATTGGATGTATTTCGTTAAATTATAAAGTTACTTTTATTATAAAATAGATCTAATAGATCATATGAAACTATATTAATTTATAAGATTATTTTTATGCATTTCATTCGTGAATGTAACAGTATCGAAATCCAAATGGTCGGCCATCAATAATTGGTGTCTTGTATTAGATAAAGTGGGTCAACTTCAAATCACTGTTGCATATCTAAGCCTATCCTCATTTTTATGGTCTTATCTCAGACCATATACATATTTTGGTTCATATATATTAAATAAATTAGAAAAGAAACAATATATATATATATATATAAGATTATGAGCTCTCTTGAAATTGAAGTTATCTCTAGACTGTATATATGAAAGAATAATGCTACAATTACTTTAGAATATGTTATTTTTCATCGCACTTGTTAATGTAAGAAAATCATTAATTAAGATATGTTGAATATATATATATATATTTTTCTTTTTTATATATACAAAATACACTAAATTGGTGGTTTTCATTCTTAAAAAAATTGCGGTCCTTTGTTTTATGCATTAAATAATATAGAAAGATATTCATACAGATGGGGAAGGTTTTTCTTTTTAAGCAATACTTTACCTACAAAAAGATTATATAAAAATAAATTCACAAACAACGTGATTCGTTAGACCTAACATACCATATATAGTTATATAAATTTATAAATTTATTTTTATAGAATATTTTTGTGGCAATAGCATTTCTGTTTCTCTTTTGATTAGAGGTATTGTTCAGATGTCATCCTTTTCTTATCCATTATTTTAAAATGTCTTTAGTTTGGTTCCATCTTTGACACTAATTAAAGTCTTTACTATAATGATCAAGTGCCTTCTCTATCTCTCAAAGGTTCTGCCGCTGTTTTTGGTCACTTCTGCAAAACCTTCTTCTTTTGGACTGATCTGATTCTGCACCAGACCGACTTCACATGCCACGTACGATTTTGGGGTCACTAAAAGGGTAGTGATAGGGATTATATTATATTATTATCTATCTACCATTTAAGTGTATTTCAAAATTTTTTATTTTTTTAAGAATTTTTTTAATATCTTTAATTACTAAGAAAAAAGTTAAAAAAATATATATAATTTTATTAATACTCACTTTTTTAATTATTAAATAAAATTAAAAATTAAAAAAAAATCAAATACAAATTAGATTATAAATAAATAATAATAGAGTAATAATCCTGTCATTATTCTCTTTAAAAATGTTGTCTTTTTATTAAACACATTTTGTTGGCTGAACTACCATGTGAAATTTGCAGATTCACAAAAATTGCGCATGCAACTTGTTTCCAAAATGACGACGGCGCATCCGATTCTTCCTTAGAATTGATACTTTTCACACCATATATTAATATATAATTTATTATTTTCATCATTTTATTTAAAAAAAATGATATCTAGAGTATAAATACTACACAATCTCTTTTAAAAAAATAATAAATACTAAGTAATTTCTTTTTAAAAAAATAATTTTTTAATAGTAGATTTTACTCTTTTTCAAAATGATTGTACGACATTTACATACTCAATGATTGTATATGTATAATATTACTTTTTATTTAAAAACACAAGTTTATACATTAATTTGTGTGTATTTAAATAAAATGATAAAAATAACAAATCGCATATTAGTGTGTGGTGTAAGAGATGATAAAGAAAAATCTAATTGTAAGCGATTCTGCGCACTAATACGTGCACCCATTCAATATGATTAGTCAGAAAGTAGATTTTATTAAAAATAGTGCTAATTTAAATTTAGAATATGAATGTTATAACATTAGTACGCATATTGTTACGCAAACTTATTTATATATAACAAAACTTAAGTAAATCCTCTAAGATATCACACTAATACTCGATTAAGTGGGTTACTTGTCATAATTTCCTTGTAATAATTAATGCAAGCAAATTTATAAGGATCATCGGATTGGTGGAATCTCATATTGAATTATTAAAAGTGTATTTACGAAATATTTTTTATCGAGAACTTGTACACCTTTGGAATTAATTGACATTTTGTTTTCGGACATCCTATGCCAACCAAAAAAAAATAATGCAAGCAAATAAAATAATAAATATATATTTTTATGATTTTATGTAATTTCACACCACGTGATGAAGAAAAGATGATGATATAAATATTTATGTATGATATTTATAGAAACAAAATAAATAAAAAAGGAAAATAATAAAATAAATTAAACAAAATATTTATAAAAACAAAGAAAGGAAGAGAGGAGAGGAGAGGAAAGAGGATCTGAATGTTTGTGGAGAGAGTTTTGCCAATAAAAAAGAGGAGAGTTTTGGAGAAAATAATGCAAAGAATCCCATTTGGTTTATAAAAATAAGAAATCAAAAAAATAATTATTGTAGGAGCATTGTTATTAGGCCATTTAAAGTTTACCGCTGTAATGTGATTTATTTTTCTTAAAAAAAACATAATCAAAATAAAAGGAGATTTAAAAATCTGAAAAGATGAAAGTTGAAATTCTAAATTCTCTTAGATTGGTATATTTTCATAGATAAGATGAGATGAGTTAAAATTAAAGTTAAAAATTGAATAGAATATTATTAGAATATTTTTTAATATTATTTTTATTTTAAAATTTGAAAAATTAAATTATTTATTTTATTTTATATAAAAATTTAAAAAATTTATAATAATTAAATAAAATGAGTTTTGAAGTTTCTTAAAAATAAATGAAATTTTTGTTTCTTTTGTGTTTATGATTATTTACTTTTTAATAACGACTTGGCACGGCGTAATTATGTCACATCAAAAAAATCATCTGAACGAACCATAAGTTTTCTAATGGCAAATAAAACAGTAGGAAAAAGTTACTATGCTCACTAATTCTTATCGCTCTAGTTGACTGTTCGGAAAAGAAATATTTATTTTTATTTAATAATTGAAGAAATGATTTTAATTGTATTGATGTATTTTTTATTTTTTAAAAATATTAAAAAAATAAATAAAAAAAAACTCAAAACAAAAACCATCTTCTCTAAATTGTACGATTTGTTTTATTTGTATATTCAAACGTTTAAAATTATATTTTTAACTCATCTTATTTTATCTTTATACTATATATATTTATCCAGACAATTCAAAAAACCCCTTCTGACACCCATCTCATCTCGTTCACGCCTAACCTTCCCCTTCTTCTGACACAATTAATGCCATTATATTGCATACATGCCTTATCTTATCTTGATATAAGATTCCTTTTAACATATACAATTAAGATTTAAAATATTTATAATTATTATTTAATAATTTTTAATTATTAGTAAAGCCTATTCTTTTATTAAATCTTAAAAAATAAAAATTATCTTATTTTATTTTATTATTTAAATATAAATTTTTTAATAAATCATCTCATCTTAAATCAAAATTTTTATTCCTATTTAAAATATTTCGTATCATCAAATATTTGTTGTCATGGTTACCACAATGAGTCCACGTGTCAGCTCGTCCACTATGGTCAGTCATTTGTACATTTAAACAGCTCTTTAGGAGGCTACACGTGTCAGAATACGCCACGCAGATCAGCAGCCAAATAAAGTGCAAGAATAAATAAATAAATAAACTAAAAAAGTGCAGTAACTCTTTGAATAAAACGACAAAAAAGTTGAAGTCGTCTTTTTCCGCGATTGCCATATAACGGTGAAACTGAACTTTCATGTCGTCACGTGTCACGTCCACTAAAAAAACCACATAAAAATGGTCAAAACCCAATTTTATCAGTTTTATTTTTTCTAAAGTACTTGCACTAAAAAGTTTAATATTCATAACCTTTTTCAAAAGAGTAATGATTTATACAAATTTTAAATAGACAAATCTCATATAAGACTTTATAAAAAAGTAAATCCTATTTTAAAAAAATATAAAAAAAATTATTATTTATTAGTGGGATCCATTATTTTATAAAAGACTTATATAAAATTTATCTAGATTTATATCTAACATTACTCTTTTTAAAATTTAATATGAACTTGTTTTGGCCCTTGGGGACTCTTAAGGCTATCGAGAGGGATCTCGAGAGTTTTATCGAGAAGCGTAAAATATATATATTTTTATTTTATATTTTTTTTAAACATTTTTTAAATCACTTGAAATATTTAAAAAAAAATTCACAAACTCATTTAAAAATATTTTATTAATCATTACGTGAAAAAAAAACCACCATCAGTAGCCTTTCTCGGTGGATAAGCATTTTCCATATAATTTTTTATTAGACTTGTTAAAACTAGTAAACCCACGTTGTATGGTAAATGAGTTCTTTTAATTGCAAGTTAGTGTGTATAACATATTATCCAGCTTACTTCCATCATAAGTTTTAACTTATAAGATTTAATTTTTAAATTTATTTTCTAACTCAAATTATATCATATAAATATTTTATTATTTGTGTTATCTATGCCGATTCGTAAATAGAATATTTTAATAAATATTTATATTTAAATCTAAATGTCTTCCTACAAAAATGGAGAAATACCATTGGTATTTTATGAAAGGAATTAAGATTTGGTGGGCCCGATGAAACTAAGGTTGTGTTTGATTGTTGAACCAAACTCAACTCATTTCAAACTAATTATTAATATGACGTACTATTTTTTCAACTTCTCATAAAAAAATTAAACTCATCTCACTAAAATTCATAAAATATATTATTCACAATTCAATTCAAATCATCTGAACATCCAAACGTATTATAGCTTGTCAATTTTCTTCTATACTTACTTATTCATAGCCAAACTCTTATTAATGTAAATAATTATTTATTTTTAAAGTGGCTGGAAAGAAAATTTAATTATTTAATATATATTTTAATAGAAAAATTCTATTTAATAATATTATTCGTTTAATATTTATTAACCCGACATCCAATTTTTTTCTTCACTGCTATTATTAGTTTTTACGGTTTCAGATTTTTATTTTTTTTTATTTTTATTTTTTTAAAAAAAGTGAGACTTTGCACTTTAACTAATCTATAAATACAAAGCCACGCGCAAATGGCCATTGCGGCAGAGCGAGAACTAGAATGAGAGTGAGAGTTGCAGAAGCTTAAAGAAATTCATTGAATCATTTCGGTGAGTTTCTTTCTGTCTGTTTTGGTTTATCTATTGTTTGGTTGCGAAGAAAATTTGCATTCAAACCGACGTCAAGTGTAATATCCGAGTCTTTATGTTTCTAGAAATTGTTTTTGCATTCAAAGCACGAGAAAGTCGGCGCTTCTCAGCTTCATATTCTCTTTTTTCTCCCCCAATGTACTCCGTTGTTTGTTTGATGAGAAATTATTGGAAAAAAAAAGTATTTTTAGTTGATTTTTGTAGGTATGATGAACTTAGAAACCAAGCTATATAATTGCATTGCCGTGAGCTGAGGGCGATTTCGGTGAAGACTTGTTTGGACCTTTTTTTTTTGTGGTCTCTTTGAAGTTTTCTTTGCATTTTCTCCGGAACCAAAGAGTCTAAGGCCTCGTCTGTTTTTAGAAATAAGATGAGTTGAGATTAAAGTTAAAAGATGAATAAAATATTGTTAGAATATATTTTTTAATATTATTTTGTTTTGGGATTTGAAAATATTGAATTGTTTATTTTATTTTGTGTGGAAATTTGAAAAATTTGTAATGATCAGATGAAATGAGATGAGTTGAGAGGAGTTGTAAAAAAAAACGTGTCATAAAAAACAAGTAAATTTGTGCTAAAAGATGCATGAGTGTTTTTTATCCTCTCTCTTTGCAAATTTTGATGAGCTCTTTTTTTGGTTCTTTATGGTTCAGCCGTACAAAAATGGCCTCATAAGTATTTGTGCGTGCCATTTCTGTGCTATTTGCTAATGCACGTGTTAATTAATCATTTACTGACTTGCTGTTTTAGTTAATTGTGATGTAACTTTTTTGTATGGTTAGGCTCAAGTATTTTGGTCTAGTTTGTTGCTATGCTTTCTAGCCTAAATTGGAAGGTGAGTCTCACCTTCTGTTTGGTTCCCGAGAAGATGTAGGACACAAGTAATTTGTGTGAATTCTGTATATTTTGGCAATATTAAGAAACCAGAAGAGTTTCTAGGTGTGGAATGTGTTTTCATGGAGGAAAAAAAAAGGTCTGTGTGTGGGGTATCTAAGGAAAAGGTAAGTTCTAGAGTGCCATGGATTTTGTTTGGGTTCCAAATATATAGACAAAGTGTAAAACATAAATTACCTTCAATTTGTTTGGGCATGACTCATGAATGAAATTGTAGGGACTAGTGAAGGATGCAGTTGAATTAGATGGGGTTGAAGTCTTGTTGTCTGTTTAGGTAATATAAGGAAAGTAAGTGTGAAGATATTGTGAGACATAAGTCTTTACTTAAGATTAAGGTAAGTTGATTGACTGATTTATCCTATTAGATGGCTGCAAGTCTATACCCTTTCACAGTTATAAAAGGTGAAATCAGATAATCCCCAAACACAACTATGGTTATCGTGGACATCCATTGTTCATTTAGTTTCAGTGATTGGGGGAGTTGGTAGATGTGGAAGAACAGAGAATTGATGAAATAATAAATTGACGATGGCATTAGCATTGGCTGCATTGCTGATCTATCTAACTTGTGTATGCTGTGCTGTAAGTCATATAATACATGATTTATAAAGGAGTGAAGTTCCCTTAAGGTAAATGCTTTTAATTTAACTTCAGATTTGAAAACTCACATGCTGACTGTCTACGCATTAACCCCATGGCACCAGGCTCTGGAGCTATCTGCATATGGATTTCTGTTTCACTCACAACAGATCTGAGTGCTGATTTATTGTTAAAGCAACTTATACTTTCTGTTGAGATTTTCATTTTGTGCCTTAATTGGTAGTATCTGAACTGTACTTCTTCCTAGTGGACAGTACACAAATCTTAAATCAATTTAAGAGTAGACTAGATTTGTTTACTTTCTGTAAAATGTTCCAGGACAATTAGTTGTTGGGTTGCAGCTGTTGTATTGGATCTATGGCACTGAAGTGATTTACTAATTGGTATGGATCTTTCAATATACATGTTATCCTCAAATTAATCATTCTTTCCATTTGTAGGATCATTACTGATTTTTCTGACATGGGCTTGGAGGAAAGGCCTATTGAGCTACCCAATGAAAAAGACAAAACTCACCCAACAGGAACTATATGCGTGCATGCCTTTTCTGATCTAACCTACATTTCTCCGGTGGTATTCTTATATCTCCTGAAAGAATGTTATATTCATGGTAGGATGTATCTTCCAATCATCACTTTGATCTGATCGTTTAGCTTCCTTGATTACCTATTTAATCTTTCTCCTTTTACTTTTTTTTTAATATTGGAAGTACTTGCATTGAGCTTCTCACCTTAACAGCTCATTTGGGTGGCTGGAACTGGGATGAATTAAAATGGAAAGGGAATGGTGGAGCTATTACCTTTTTTTTTTGGAGATATTTAAAGGAAAATAAAGGTTGAAATGAGTTCCTCCTATGTGTTCCACAGAGAGGTGGGCGGAATGCTTGATTCCATTCATTAAATGATATGGACTTTCATTTTTACTCATGAAAGAGGACAGATTGTGAAATGACAGTTTTTTCCCCTTTCTATCCCTTCTTCTATAAATTGCCAAGCAGACCAGAAGAAGAAGAACACCCCATTCCTTTCTAATGCATTCCATTCCATTCAATCTCAATTCATTATTTTCTTTCCATTCCTTTCCTTTATTAACTCCCTTACATACTGTGACCATTGGTTCTTAAGCTAGCATAGCGATTCACTACAAGATGTTCAGTTACTTATTGTTGAATCATTGCCAATGTTATCCTGCTTGGATACTGGTTTTCTCATAAAGCTGGTCTTAATGGAAAAATTTTGATTATTTTGCCTCAATTCTATACTTACGGTAATGAGGTGTAGTCAGATGCTTAGGTTTGCTATTAAACCTGATTTTGCATTATATGGTTAGATCAGCTTCACTGCTGATTAAATTTGAACAACTTACTGTAGTATCCTCCAGATCTTGTTGATTTTCACATTATTTAGGGGATAAAAAATTCCTACATTGCAAAGTAATTTAATCATTTACCGATCAATAAAGTAATCTGAACATTCATTTTGACATCTTATTCAGCTGGCCATTTAGTGCATCTAATTTGAACACTGTGTTTTATGAAAACTAAGAATGAAGAATTAATAACTAAGATCCCGGTAGTTTA
The DNA here is from genome assembly GCF_004785595.1 of Juglans microcarpa x Juglans regia. NCBI lineage: Eukaryota > Viridiplantae > Streptophyta > Magnoliopsida > Fagales > Juglandaceae > Juglans > Juglans microcarpa x Juglans regia. The sequence continues at coordinate 3,319,132 of NC_054600.1, forward strand.
CCTTATCCCGGAAGTTTACCTTGCTATTATTCAAATTTCATGCTTCCTTTTGCATGTTTGTTTCTCATTGAATGCATTTCCTAGGCACATGTAAGGCAACTATGAAGTTTCGAGCTCTTCAACAAGAAGTTTATCAAGTGCTACATAATGATCCCCAACCTGGCCCAGCTACATTTGTTATTCAGTGTCTATATGTCTTGCCCATATTTGGATTACATTGTGAAGGCTTCAGTCATTTAATTGTATCTGCTCTACGCCGTTACCTAAAATTAGGAACCGATCCAGCAGACTCCTTGGAAGCAAAGGACCTAGCTACTAAGTTATTTCTTGATATTGTGCGGGGCTTTGTGAACCATGATGAGAGGATTGTTGTGAAGATACTTGAAGTTTTTGATATCAAATTGAATAATATTGAGAAAGCCATGTACCAAGTAAAGGAAAGGAATGAGTGTGGTTGTGATGCAGCCAAGTCATTTCTTGAGCAATACATTTTTCAACTGATAGAATCTCAGTCATACATGACAGCAGTCTCTCTGTTAGAGCAATTTTCCATTCGCCAATCCAGACAGTCTTTTCTCCTCAGTATGATACAGAACAAACAATTTGAAGCAGCAGACAAGTGGGCAACATTTATGGGAAAGCAAATGTTATGTGTACTTGTTCAGGAGTACATTGACAGGAGCATGTTAAAGCATGCGAATGATATCATAAAGAAAAACAATCTGCGGCAGGAATTTCCCGATGTATATCATAAGAGCAAAGAAAGGTATTTTAAATGATTTGTATTCCCTGGAACCCTTCTCAGAGTCTGATGCCTTTAGTCCTACCCATCCCCCAAAAATGAACAATAAGAATATACCTCCAACATTGCAGCTCACTAAAGAAGCTGGCAGAAAAAGGATGTTGGGAAGTTGCAGAGGCAAAGACAAACAGGGATAGACAACTTCTTGAATACTTGGTTAGTAGCTTTTGACATGAATAGTACTAGAATTACATATCTATCATTTACTTGCTTTTAGCTAGGAACTGTATTGAAACTTTCCCTGACCGAAAGGTGTGAGATGCATAGAAGTTGTAGAACTATTGTTTGAAACATTAGTTACATTTTTTTTTAACTGCTTCATTTCTTCTTTTATTTTGCCCGGGGGGGGGGGGGGGATTATTTTCTTTGATTATAGACACTAAATCTATTACTATTTCAAGGTTAATTTGGCAATGGAAGCTGGTTACTCTGAGAAGGTCGATGAGCTGTGTGATCGATACTCCCTTGAAGGTTTTCCCCATGTCAAAGGTATACTATGTATGTTCTGTTTACCTTTGTAATCACTGTCATCATACTTAGCTAGTGGCAAGTTCTTTTGTGTCATCAATATTGGCTGGAGTTTAGCTTCTCTTGATCATGCAAAATTATTTCTTGACACTTTGGTCTTAGTCAATGCTGCAGCCTTTGGCCTTCTACTTGTTTCTCACTGCTACAACTTCATATCTTGTTCCTTGTATTGGTGCATCAACTTGTTTTCATTGAACCTGAATGCTCCCTCATAAGTTTTTCTCGCCCTGTCCATAGTCATTTTAATCTCCAACTTTTCTTGCACGTACACAAACACTCAGTTATTCTCACAAACTCAAGCTGGGATTCTTCTCCATCCATTAATTTCTTGTTCTCAATAAACAAAACCCCTGCACTTTTGCATCTTCTTATTACTTTGAATCAAAGCTCCTTGAATTATTAAAAGTGCTCTATGCTATCCCTTCCACCTGTTTGATAGCATGGAATTATTTTTCTTCGACCTTTCATCATTACCTCATTTAAACATGTTCTCCATATAATGATTTCTTGACAAGCCTTATATTCTCTGTTCAGCGCTTTGATCCTTCTTACCATATTGTTCTCTGACAGTCAGCTTTATTGAATAAATGTGTCATTTTTAATGCTCAACGTTTTCTCCTAGCATTATGGCTATCATTTTCCTGCTTTGAAGAACCAATAGACATCATATTATCATAAAATCCTATGGTCATTTATATTGTGTAAGGAAATTTACTTCTAAAAATAAATAAAAAAATTGTTTTACTTGAGGTTCAATTATCAATAATAAGTTATTACTTGTAAATATGGAAGTGTCATTGGGTAGTTTGGTTGGCTGTAAACAAATAAACCCTTATGCATTGCTACTGTACACTTTATAGTGCCCGACACAAGTCATCTGCATAATCGCTATCTTTGTCTTAACGAATTGGCCGTTGAAGACATAAATTGGGTTGATGAAGTTGATGGTTTGCGAAATGCGACATGCCATTTTGAGGGATGTAAAGTTGTGGGTGTTGATTGTGAATGGAAGCCCAATTATGAAAAAGGCAGCAAACCAAATAAGGTAATCGGATTTATCTTCTACCATTTTCCTTGTTGGTTCTCTCCCTCTCCCACTCTCCCTCTCGCTGGACCATTAATAGATAGATGTTGTCATTCTACTGGATCCTTAGTATACGGACTTCCAGGTTGGCATATTAATTATGAACCTTGAATTTTTTTGTCTACCCAACTTACCATAGAAAATAATTTTGGCTCTTCTGAATCTTGCAATATTTCATAGGATTTACCTAAGTTAGATTGACTTGTGAGGGGAGACTGCTTTTTCTTTAGTTCAAGTCTGGATATATGTTTCTTCATCGACATGGTCTGTTATGAAGCAGAAACCAAGTTCAATCATATTATCTCTTCCGAGTGAATATAATTTAACAGAAGGTGGAATGCTTGAAATTCATGGATAAAGTGCAGTAGCAATGGAGTTGGAAATCTGTTAATAATGATGTTGTAGCTCCTGGGGCAATATTGGTTTGCTGTGATTACTTAAAACTATATTGGGGCTGGCTATTTTTTTACTTTCATGGGTAATTTACAGAAATAATAACTAAAAGAGAGTGAATTTGATGGGAACAACAAAGAGACTTTGCCTCTTACCCTAATTCTTTGTGGAGCAGTACTTTTTAATTACAAAAATAACCTTGTCTGATGGGAGATATATACTAGTGTGGTATATCTATTGGCATTGTCTATGATCTGATGGATAGGTATTTTGTCTATTGCCAGCAAAGACTTTGTTTCTTGGCCATTATGATATTTGGATAATCCCTTTTAAAATGTTCCATGTTTCAGGTTTCGATCATGCAGATTGCTTCCGAAAAGATGGTTTTCATCTTTGATCTGATAAAGTTATTCGAAGATGTGCCTCACATTTTAGATATCTGTATGACCCGCATTTTGCAGTCTCCAAGAATTCTAAAACTCGGTATGATAAATCTAATGCATACATTGGGGTTCATTGACTTGTGAAGCCTTGCACAAATGAATTTCTTCGAAAGAAATTATCTACCTATGACTTCTAAAGCCTTGTATGAGTATGTTAAACCCTAGGGATTGACACAAGTGGTGAGGGTCTCTGTCTTGGTGGTATGCTCCTTCCAAGATTTAGGTTCGAACTCATGGATGCAAACAATTTCTAGAGACCATGTCCCATCGGAGAAAAACTAATGATGTACGTAATCTGTGTGATGGGATGCGTTAAATGGGTTTGGGGCTTAACCAGATAAAAGACATGTTGTGTTTGCAGTCTCCAGGATTCCCCCATCATTTAAAAAAAATGAATATGCTTGAAAGGAATTCTCTATCTGCAGGGACAGAAAAAATCCTCATATTCCCTGTGATATTTTACATTTATTTTGATTGACCATGTAAACAGCTGTTAGGAAAGCTTCAGAGAACTATTCGTTAGAATAAAATTTGTTTATGAGCCATTCACTAGCTTAGTGGTATTGATACTTATCAAAAGAAAAAAAAAAATTGTTTATGCATTCCTTTCAGATGTGGCCCTAGACTTCTTGATGTTTGTAACGTTTATGGTGTGGTTCAAAATTTCATTGCTGCTAGAATTTTGGGCTTATTTCATCAACACCTGCGTGAACAAGGCTAATTTGTGATCTGTGTACCTTGTAGGCTATAACTTTCAATGCGATATGAAGCAGCTGGCTCATTCGTATGGAGAGTTGGAGTGTTTCAGGCAGTATGAAATGTTACTGGACATTCAGAATGTGTTTAAAGAACGTCGAGGTGGTCTGTCTGGGCTTGCAAAGGTAAACTAAGGATGAGTTAGTTTGAGCTCCTACTATAATCTCTTGTACGTAACATGCTCTCTAACTGCTGTTTGCTTATGACACTCTCCTCTCCGCCTCCAGCCCTTCATGATTTGCCGTTGCAATACATCCAATAAGTATGTAATTTTGTGACACAATCTCTTGTTGATCATTACCATATAGAAAATATTGGGGGCTGGCTTGAACAAGACAAGACGGAATAGCAACTGGGAACAACGACCTTTGACTCAGAATCAGGTAAATTCATTCTCGTTCTTTATTTTTGGTAAGTATCGTTCTCATTTCTTCTTCACAACATAACTTACTAAAGCTGCGGAGGAAGACTGTCATGAAAGATAACTACAGAAGCCTACTCCAGTTTAAGGAAATGAATTTCTTCTCCATCCAATCAGCATGCATTAATGTTTGCAGTCTAATATCTGATCCTGTGCAGTATTAAATTACGGGTTATTTTGATATGAGAAACTATTTGTATGAACACCATTTAATTGCGTAATAAAGAGCTATTGGATATCTATTGTAATGTCAATTGGAATTGGAATAAACATAAATGTTTGCTCACCATTCAAGCACTTATCAAAGCTAAGTTCTTATGTTTGCACAATGGAATATTTCATATTAGCTGTGCAGAAAAGGCTTTTCACATATTCCAAGCAATGAAAATAATTTGAACTCTTACATTTCATACAGAATGAACTCCCTGTCCTATTAGGTTTTTTAGTCTTTGTTCAAGCATGCGTGCATCTCTTATCGATTCAATGGTGATAGAAGTTTTCAGATGTGGAATCGTCTCTGTTTTGACCTATAAATTCATCTAAAATCTCTTAACGAAAACAAAAACTATACCTTGGGTGCAGCTAGAATATGCTGCTCTGGATGCTGCTGTACTTGTTCGCATCTTCCTCCATGTTTGCAGTCATTCTCAGCCTGCTACTGTCTCTGGGGGGCATGATAAAATTGATTGGAAATCCCACATTGTAAGTATAGATAACAGACTTACAAACAGAAAATATGACACCTGATGTTGCATATTAAACATTTTGTATGTGTTGGACTAATGACAGGTTTCCCATATGGATAATAACATCAAGAAATCCAAGAAGGAAATTAGAAGTAAAAAGCAGTTGAAAGCAGCTCTGATTGAAGAGCATTGTCAATCGAGTTAGTGCAGAATTTCATTCCCATAGCATTAGACTATAAATTTGTAAATATTTTTGTGGTTGAAGAAGACATTGCTGGTTAAAGCTGTTTCTTTACATATCTGCATGTTTATTATGAGTGAAACATTTCTTCTTCTTTTTTTACATATTCACACTTCTTGAAGGACACTTTATATCCGTCGCCAAAACAAAAAAGTAATGTTACTCATCATCTCGATTCTCATCACATTCTCATCATCTCATGATGTGGCATTAGATGATTGAAGACTATTTATTATATTTCACATGTGAACCTATCATCTAATGTCACATCATATGATGATGAGGGGATGATGAATAGATTTTTCCTTAAATGAATACCAACATGCCAAACATGTTAGAAGAGCCTTTAGTCCTCTGATTTTAAATCCTGATTTGTACGGATATTTTTCTTGGCCATCAATAAGGCTAAAGAGTTTCTAGAAAAAAGCAAGTTAAGAGCATTTCCATCCGCATTCCTATATCACTGTTATCCCTAAATTATAAGGAAGAATTTAAGAAAAAGCTCAAAAACTCCCTTCCATCCCATCCCATTCCATTCTCTATTTTAGAATTTTGGTTTAGGGGATGAACAGTAGTATTCATCTCTAAATCATCTTTTATTAATATTTTATTCTAATAAATAAAATATATTTTTCTTCTAATCAATTATATTTTCTCTTATACTCATATTTATTATAGTTTTAAATAATAATTTTAAAAATAATTTAAATAAGTACTAAAATATAAAAATAATAATTTTAAAAATATTATCAAACCTGTAAAAAAAATAATTTAAATTTTTGTTTAAAATATTCACTATAGTAATAGTTCAAAATATAAGAAAAAATATTAAGTAGTTAGTTTGTAAATGGAAGTGTGAGAAAAAAGTAATAAAGAAAGAATAAAATAATATTATTTTAATATAATAGAAAAATGATAGGGAATGAGACGTAGAATTCTCATTTAGGAATGAATGCTCTAACATGGACAGGTAAGCAACAGGTACTTCAAACGGTCACGTATCCAAAGCAGTCGATAAGTAAGAGATTCGACCATAAAACAAAGACATGTCTAAACATAAACCTAAAAATGGAAAAGACTCAGTTTTTTTACCAATAAATTTATCTATAATTCACGATTCTATCTCTCAATACATTCCACTCTCCCCAACAGGAAGAAGAAGGAGGAAAAAAAAAAAAAAAAAACCAACTCTCCCTTTCTAATCATTTTATGTATCTAACAAAGAAAGGAAAACAGGGAGAGGGTGGGATGGAGGAGCTTGGGTACCGCTCCTATCGAGTTGACTGGAACCTTGAGATCGTTAGTGCGAAGGCCTCAGCAGAAAACTAGGTCTTTGTGGGTGGTCATTCTCGTCCTTGTTCATTCGAATATCCTTTTTAACCTAGAAAATACAATGTCGTCAAGGCCACAAAGACCTTCAAGAAATGGTGGAATAACCATGAGATGAAGAGGATGAGAGTTGCGAAATATAAGCTTTATAGCGCTGAAGGCACGACAATATTTTTAATCTTTTTTAACGGTTTAGAATCAGTGACGTTGAAAAGACTGTCATTAAGGCTTCGTTTGTATACAAGAGTATTTTCAAATATTTCATTCCCAAGCATATTCAAACAAAAATATTTTTCAATTTCAAGTTTTCAACTTTTTTATTTGATCATTACCTAATTCGTTACAACGTTTCTAAAATTTCAAACAAAAGGCACAAAATAATTTAACTTTTTTAAATCACAAAATAAAAATAATATTAAAAAATCATATTCTAACAATATTTTAACTTTATAATATTTTTATTTAACTTTCTATCTCTTTTCTCAAAACCCAATAAACATTCTAGTTAAAATAATTTCATATTATTCACAAACTATTTTATTATTATTAAAAAATATAAGATATTTTAAATATTCAAACGGAGCGTAAAAGTACCTTCTTGTGACAGATTCCTAAAACTATCACAAAAGACTAGTAAATTTTGTTGAACAATTTTTTTTGTGACACTTTTTTTCTGTCACGAAAAAAATCTCAATTTTCTACATGAAAATTATCAAATTAGTTTCAATCTATTACCATTAGCATTCGAATCTTTTACTATTAACGCTGGAGTAAGTTCAAATGAATTTCACGTTTGAATATATTATAATTTAAGTGCAAACACGTTTTAATTTACACTCGAACATATTTTAATTCACATTCAAATGTATTATAATTCACATTCGAACAATTATTGCAGGTTCAAACGTATTCTAATTCATGTTCGGATGTATCATTTAAATGTATTGTAGTTAAAAAGTTTCAACGTGATTTAGAAATTAGAATGCCTATATCAACCAATCAAAAGCTGACAAATGTAAGGTTGTAATTAGTCAAGTTCGGTCGATCCATGAGAGAATTATTGGACCGGATCAAAAAGTTCAGTCTGTCCATTTTTCAGATCAGAACGAATCGATTAGATCATACTTTTATATCAAGTTGGTCCATTCGGTCTGGGCAGTGCAAAATGGGCCAAACATACAAAAAATCTAAAATGACCTTCTATTGTTTATTTTCGGCCCAACTATACAAAAAAGTCCAAAATTTAAATTAAATAAGCTATTTAATGCAAATTAGGTAACTAATTCATTAAAAAATATTTAATTATAATTATAGTTATGATGTTAATAGTTACTAACTTAGTACTCGATAGTATGTAAATGAATTATGATATTTAATGAATAATGGACTATATTAAGATTTTAACATTTTATATATGGTTAATGAATAATTATCATTATCCATAGATATTTCATACTTACTTAGGTTCATATTGGCAAGGCGCAACCCCCTTCTACAGTTGTCCACATTGCTGCACTATGAGAGAAAATGATCAAACCATCCCATCTGTCTTAAACCGTAAACCACTGCTCCTTCGTAAGCCACCACCGTAGCCCAGCCTTGAACCTTTAGCGGAACCACTGTAAGCCAACTACCATACGCACGCACGCACTCCCTTTTTACTTTTTTACAATTAATATTTGTGTTGAGATGACAACCACAATCATATTAACATTTCTTTTTTCATATTGGATCGAGTTATTATGTATTATTAAAAAATCGTGTATAAGCGAAAATTATTCTTTCTTATATTTATAAGTTTAACATTTCTATGGATATTTTTTAAATCTAGGCTATATGAAAGGATCGTGAAATTCCAAAGAATTAGATATCGCACGACAGGATATGAAGCAAATAAAGTTTATATAGTTATTAAATTAATTATATGCTCAATTAGTCAATTTGGAAAATAATTATTATTGCCTTGTAATTATTTGCTTTCTATGTTTCAAACAATTATCTTGATATATGCATGCATGTATTTTCTTTAGAATGCATGTTTCTATTTTGATATTCTACTTATTTGGAGATTATGGTACAATTTGAATTCTTTGTGTATATGTGGACAACTTTATTAATTATATTATTTTTCCATTTTTATTGCTATTTAATTAAAATGTTATTATTGCTACAATAACATTTGAACAACATGTCATAACATCCCAATGCATGAGGGTTGACATTCCAACACAAAAGAATTAACATTCAAACCTATGTAAAATACAATTCACATTTAAACGTCAATATACTTCATTCAAAATTCAAATGTGAAATATTTTAAGTTGGAACGTTAGATCTTAATAACATTTAAACATAACAATTAACGTTCGAATGTAAAAATTGACAATTGTTAAAATTGATGTTTGAACCTAACAATTTATGTTGGAATATAATGGTTGTTGTTCGAACCTTGATGACGTCGAAATGCTTTTTGGTATGTTTGAACATACTTTTAGTGACGAAAACTAACTGTCACCAAAAGTTGGTCACATTCGAAAGTTCAATTGAATGTAGGTTCATAAATATTTTTTATGACGATTGAATAGTAAATCAACATAATATATATTTCAGGATGTGGTTGTTGTGTAGGTACGTGGACTACTTTTAGATGAATTTTGTTTTTTTGTGACAATTTGGTTTGATTTGGTTTGGTTTGGTTTTTTTTTTTTTTTATGTGACAGTTTGGTTTGCCACAAAAACTACAATCTGTTGGTTATCGATAAAGCTAAAGAGTTTCTAGAAAAACACAAAAAGTAGTTATGTGTTGTACCATGTTAACATGGGCAGGTAAACAATAGGTGCTTCAAACGGTCACACACCCAAAGTAGCAGCTAAGTTAGGGATTCAACCATAAAACAAAGATATGTCTAAAACATAAACCTAAAAATGGAAAAGACTTTTCAGTTTTTTACCAATAAATTTCAACCCCATAATTCACGATCCTATCTCAATATATTCCACTCTCTCCCCAGTAGAAACCCACCCTCCCGTTTTGATTATTTTCTGTTTTTGGCCAAGGAAGGAAGACAGGGGGAGGGTGTGATGGAGGAGCTTGGGTACCACTCCTATAGAGTTGACCAGAACCTTGAGATCGTTAGCGTGAAGGCCTCGGTAGAAAACCAGATCTTTGTAGGTGGTCGGTCTCGTCCTTATTCATTCGAATATACATTTTCACCTAGAAAACACAATGCCGTCAAGGCCACAAAGACCTCCAAAAAATGGTGGAATGACCCTGAGATGAAGAGGAGAAGGAGAGTTGCGAAATATAAGCTTTACAGCGCTGAAGGGAAAATGAAGACATCTCTCAAAAAAGGGATGCATTGGCTCAAGAATAAGTGCATCGTGATGGTAAGCCGGTTATGAGAAATGATCAGAGCATGCAAAATAAGAGACAGAAAGAGAAGAACAAGAGGGGGAGTATGTGTATTTCTAACAAAAGCTATCTCTCTTGGTACCGGTACTGCTATCCTTTTGCTTTGTGTTCTTTTCTAATTAGAACACAAACTCATTATACATATGGGGAACATTCATAATCATGTGTACATATCACATATATTTAATGGTAAATCTATTAATTTGCTTTGTTTTGTATGATTAATCCTCTCTTTAGATATCAAAAGATTTCGTATGTTTTGTACGATTAATTTGCTTTGTTTTGCATCATGCAGACTGTTCTACCGTGAACACACATGAAATTCCTCCATTTTAGATAAATGACGTTTGATAAGAGTAATGTTACTCATCATCTCAATTCGCATAATCTTATGATATGATATTAGATGATTTAAGACTATTTATTATATTTCACTTGTGAACCTATTATCTAGTACCACATTATGGGATAATGAGAAAATAATAAGAAAAATGATGATAAATAGATTTTTCTGTTTGATAAACTGCGAGATAATGGTCGTTAAAATGGCATTCCATATATATTCTTTTCATCTCCCTCAATGTTATAAAAAAAAATGTTAATTAACTTAATTGGTACGTACCAAAATGTTTTTAAGTTTCATGTCATCGATGGCGTATATGAAAATGAGCTCTTTAAAAGAAAAAAAGAACCTCCTAGGCCTCTCTATCCGGATGGGTTAACCTCCAATTATAAGAAATCTAAATACTCAAATCTCCCTAATCAATGTGTCCTTAATCAAGAGTTAAAATTGGTTTGGTTTGTCCTCACCAACTTTCGACTATCTATATTATTTGCAAGTGTGTAAAATACAATACCATTCACGTTACTTATATGACAAGATTTGATTTGAAATATTTAAATTTTAATATTTTTTTCTAAAATCAAATTATATTATGCAAGCGTTTTACTAAGTGTGTTATCTATACCGATTTATAAATAGAATTTTTCTTTCATTTTGATACTGTCATTCTTGTAAAAAATAACAATAGTTCATTTCAGATTGTTTTTTAGAAGATTCTAATACAAGTAAAATGATCAACAGATGCTACTTAGGTGTCAAAGCTAAGGCTGGTCTAATTATACAAAATTAAATTATCTCATTTTATATAATTATTATTATTTTTTTAAACTTCTACATAAAATATAATAAACAATTCAACTTTTTTAAATTTTAAAATAAAAATAATATCAAAAAAATTATTATAATAATATTTTACTTAACTTTTAATAAAATATTTTATGTCATTTTACGTAAACTGCGTAACAAAATGAGACATAAATATCAGTCATTAACCGAGCAAGTAAAATATAGAGAATGAGAGTGTCACAAAAATAGACAACACAAAACGACTTCGTTTCAGAGGCTTTTCTTCCTCCATATAAACGAGCTTCTCCGACCTGGTTTTTCAAAGCAATTTAGCGCGGGAGACTAGAGTTCAATTCGATCGAAGCCACAGAAATGGACGACCACGATCTGGAATTGGAGAAAGCTCGCTTGCTAAGCTTAGCCCTCGAGTTCGGCTTCGATGAAGAGGCGGCAGAGAAGTGCTTGGATCGTTTGGTTCAGCTCTATGGTACCTCATTGCTTCGCCAAAAATCTTAAACCCTAAAACACTCTTGTTTTTTTCCACATACAAATCTGTGCATGTAATTTTATTAAATAATGAAACGGGTTTTGGGTATTGATTTAATTCTTAGATATGTGGATGTTTTTGCCTTGTTTTTGCCTGTTTAGTGAGGGTTTCGATTTTGGATTCTACGAGGAATAAGCGCTGGATTGGATAGTGAGTTGAAATGAGATGAGTTGAAATAATTTGTGAATTGTAGTGAGATATTTGAGTTGAGATGAGATGAGTTAAAAATGGTTTGAGTTAAAATATTTTATGAGGTTTTGGAAAATGAGAAAAAAAAATTGAATAAAAAGATTATAAAGTTAAAATATTGTTAGAATATAATTTTTTAATATAATTTTTGTTTTGGGATTTAAAAAATTTGAATTGTTTTTGTGTTTTGTTTGGAAGTATGAGAAAGTTTTAATAATTAGTTAATCATTAGATGAAAAAATTGAAGATTTGAAATTGAAAAGTGTTTGTATTTGTAGTGTTTGGATATTAAGATGAGATGGGATGAGATGAAACTCATCATAGAAGCATCTATCTATCCAAACCAGGCCTAAGCTACGTTTGAGTAGTGAGGTAATGTCAGATGATTTGTGAATAGTGGTGAAAAAGTAATGATAAAATATACCGGTTTGTTAAGCTGTTGTTTTGCACAGGCTGATAATAAAACATCATTTGGGTTGAATTTCTCTCTTAAAGTAGCTGTGACCAGTGCATTTGGTCCTCTATTCAGCTGTAGGTATTCATTTCTCCATTGTCATTTATTTTTTCCTTCAACAAAAAAATATTTTTTAGGAGAGGATGGCCATGATTTTATCACTGTGGAGCACTGTGGTGATGATTTTCTCACGGCATTAGCTGAATCAATGCAAGACACTGAAGAATGGGATGATTTACAAGCCATTGAGTCAGAAGCTTGTGGAACCTTAAAGAATATGTTTGACAAAGATGTTTGCAACAGATATGAAGCAGATAATGATGAAGGTGGAAGAAGCTATATCAATGTTATAGAGGATTCACCCAAACCTCAGAAACATTTGAGTTTTATGGATTTGGATTCTTCTAGTGATGGTGAAGACTTAAGAACTCCAAAGAATAAGGGTGTCCAATCTACCCCTTCTTCTACTGATTGGAGCAGTCCTGTCTTCATGCAAGGGTCAAGTAAATGTCATTCAAAATCTGTGGTATGATATTTAGCCAACAAAAGTTTCTTCTCATCTTCTGTTTACCACACAGTGATGAGCTCAATTTTTGTGCAACTGCTACAGTTGCATCATAGCTGTTTTGGTCATTATTGTTATAGCAATATTTTTGGCTATCATTGATTGCTGCTAAGTAGTCAAGGGAAAATGTTAAAGCATGGCTGTCGTAAACTTATCTATGTGTGTGATTGTGAATGATTGCATGTTGTAGTTAGCTTGTTAACAGACAAGACGACAACCCCACCCCCCCCCCCCCCCCCCCCCCCCCCCCCCCCCCCCCCCCCCCCCCCGCCTGATTGTAAGCTTATGTAAGCAAAACAGTTTCAGCCTTTCAGACACTGAATTAGTCAGTCTTTGTTGAAGGATTGTAGGAGCAGCATCATTCAAAGTCCAGTTACATCAATTTCCTATAAAAGACGGTGCTCCCAAACATTGAAAGAGGAACATGAGACTCTGAGTTATGAAGAATTAGAGTCTCTGGATGATTTTGAATTGGCAAATGTCGTGATATTTGGTAACAGGGCATTCCGGCCATTGCAGCATCAGGCTTGTAAAGCAGCTGTAGCAAAGCAAGACTGCTTTATTCTTATGCCTACTGGAGGTGGTAAAAGTCTATGTTATCAGGTCATGTTCTCTTCCTTATTTTTATAGAGTATCTTACCTGTAAATTCTCTTAAATTATCTTACCTGTATGTTCTCTTTAAGATATGAATTGTGCAGGAAAATTCCCTTAATCCTGTCGGTAGTATTGGCACAAGAAACTTGAAACTTGTCTCTATTTGTGTTACAATGTATGTTGTCGATTTATTGTTGAATGTTCCCTTTATATTTTTTAAGACCTGATGGTCCATGACATACCATGGAGAGGACAGCATTACAGAAAACCAGGAGCCATTGTCGTTGCCATATAATTTACTAAATGTATTTTTCCAAGTCGAGTTGTTTTTTATTTAGATTTACATGGGCCAAATAAACCTTGCTACTACTCAATTTAACATATTATCACATGGCTATCACCTTTAGGCCCCCATTTGGATAGTGAGATGAGATGAGATGAGATGGTTTTAGATGAAAGTTGAAAGTTAAATAAGATATTGTTAGAATATTATTTTTTAATATTATTATTGTTTTGGGATTTAAAAAAGTTGAATTGTTTATTATATTTTGTGTGGGAGTTTGGGAAAGTTGTAATGATGAGATGAAACCGTTTCTGTATCCAAACGGGGCCTTAGACATCAAGCAATATGAATGCCTGACCTTTATTTGAGTAGTTAAATGTGAGATGCTGTTGACTTACTGTTTACATTGTATGACTCCATGTTTTGTACAGCTTCCAGCAACTCTGCAACCAGGTGTTACCGTAGTTGTATCTCCCCTACTTTCCCTCATCCAGGATCAAATTATCACTCTGAACCTCAAGTTTGGAATACCTGCAACTTTTTTGAATTCTCAACAAACTGCTTCACAAGCAACAGCTGTCCTCCAAGAACTAAGGCAAGGTTCAGTTCGTCTTTGAACTCATATCTGCTAAGAGAAGTACATTTATCTTTTGCCCAAAAATCTTCAAAAGGAGTTTTCTACATACCATAAGCGACAATAGGTTGCCTTTTCAATATTTCAATCTTCCCTTTCTTTCTACAAAATTCTTCCAATTGATTTTCTCATCCACGTTTTGTTTTCTCATTTCTAGGAAAGATGAGCCATCATGCAAGCTCTTGTATGTAACTCCTGAAAGAATTGCTGGGAACTCATCATTTCTTGAGATTCTAAAAGGCCTGCATTGGAAGGTGAAAATCTCAGGTTTCCAGCTGAATTCCTCAAATCTGTTTGCTACTAGAGAGTTTTGAAAATAAAAATTGCATGTAGTTGACCCCAGCATAAATTACAGGGAAAACTGGCGGGTTTTGTTGTTGACGAAGCACACTGCGTCAGGTATGCTATTTTCTTTTCTGTTTTCTGATTTATTGATTCATATTGATGGCTATTAGTGGTACTGGAATACATGAGAATCATAGCATGGGGATGCAGTCCACCTTCTGAAGGACCTGTCCCCTACCTTTCCACGACCTCACCAAACTACACAATTTTAACCTTTGGCCATCATAATTGGTTGAGGATTTTATTCGATTACTCTTCATTGATATATCATCCAAAAGGTGGGCACATGGAGGCTTGGTTTTGATTGTATTTAGCACTTGTATGATATGAGAATTCAAGAGTGTATGAGTGTGCCCTTGACTCAGGCCTCAGGTGATAAAGGCTGTGGGAATGGGAGGATTTTTGGTTCAAATCTACCAAGCAAATGAAAAATCATTTCTTTGCCATTTTATATGTCGAGTACTATTGGAATTATTATTTTTGATGAGTCTGTAATGTAGGAATTATTGATATTGATAATATCTGTTAAAGCCGAATTATGTGTTGGAAAATTCAGACCCATACTTTCATAAGTTTGGAAGATAATTTAACCATAAAATCACATATAAAGTGGTCACGTAATACCCTTTTTAGGGATAAAAGGAAAGAAAAATAACAGAATCCCATAAATAATATATATATATTTAAATTTTTGACTTAAACCGGCACAAATTTAACTTGAGAAAGCCATGCACCGATGATTGCCATATGTGATTGCAATACTGATGTATGCAGTCTCTGAAATAGAGGTGCAATTTACCTCACAACCACATATGTACCCTTCGATGGTTGACACGTGTTACCCCATTTTAGTATTTTACAGCCTCCTTTTGCCTCCCGAGATAACCAAGCTACCTTCAGTCCTTCAATCACCATTACCAATCTCAATAGTCTCTCTAACCAAGTTTACTGACATAACCTCCTTGTAATCCATCAAGCACCATTTTATTGTCTGCTGGTTTATTACCTCTGGTCTTTTACACACTACAGACATGCTGTCGCTGGAGAAGTTATGTTTACCTTTACGGGGAAAAAACTGGATTACAAACCCCCCCCCCCCCCCCTCTCTCCAAAAAAAAAAAAAAGGGGAGGAATAACTAGGTTCCAGATCTCCTCAACAATGTATGTCAAGCAATGCAACTTCTTTCACGTAACTGAAACTAGAGAATCTTATTAATTTGTTTTTGTTCTAATTTTGTTACTTATTCTTCCCAGCCAATGGGGACATGATTTTCGTCCAGATTACCGTGGATTAGGATGTCTTAAGCAGAATTTCCCAGATGTTCCAGTTATGGCATTGACCGCCACAGCAACCCATTCAGTTCGCGAGGTAATATGAAAGACGATGGACTTATCTATCTGTACCTTACTATGAAAAACATTATATGTTTCCCTTGTCTGAAATGGATGCTATGCAGGACATAATAAAAGCTTTAAGAATCCCTCGTGCTCTGGTTCTTGAAAGAAGCTTTGATAGACCCAACTTGAAGTATGAAGTTCTTGGAAAGACCAAGGAGCCACTGAAGCAGCTTGGGCAACTACTAATGGATCGCTTCAAGAATCAGTGTGGAATTGTATACTGCCTTTCAAAAAGTGAATGTGTTGAGGTTTCAAAGTTTTTGAAGGAGAAATGTCATTTTAAGACAGAATATTACCATGCTGGTTTGGTGGCTCGCCAGAGAGTTTCTGTTCAAAAGAAGTGGCACATGGGAGAGATCCATATTGTTTGTGCAACTATTGCTTTTGGAATGGGAATCGACAAACCAGATGTTGTAAGTCCAGATAAATTCAGTTGCTTTCTCTTTTATGCTTCTTTGTTGGATTTTCAAATAATGCTGTGGTCATGTGTGACTGTATGATTAATCACAGTAATGATGTCTCTATTGCTGAAACTAAATGCTCTCTGTGGTGATTGCAAATGACTACAGCTGTCAAACTTTATACAATGGCCATTATGGTATGTTGCTGGCATTGGCCACTTATGTAAAACGTTTTAAATATATAGGTTGACACTTAAACCTATGATCGAAGAATATTATTAAAGTTATTAGAGGAGAGATTTGCTTTTGCTTGGTGTTCAAATATTTTTTTTGGGGATTCTTACAACAGTCCATAACTGTGTGTTTGGATTTCACCATTTCTCCAGCCAATTGTGAATTAATGCTTATACTAATCTGTACATCATGTAAGCCAACTTTAAGTTGATCATCTCTACCTATCCAGCCCAAGGACTATCAGTTTATTTGGTGGAGAATTAAAGCTGATCTGAAGAGCTGCATATATTGGATAGCTATAGATGACTAACTGACTTGAAACGTGATGCTGTTGATATATATATATATTAGTAAAGCATCAAACTCAACAGCTGGCTTTGTCAAAGATGTATCACACCAAAAACTGTGGATGGTGTAAGAGTAATGTTGCACTAGTTGAGCATCAGGCACAGCTCAAATTATTTAGGATTAAGATCCTCTAGAGAGTATAATAGCTTTAAACTCTGGTGTTTCACCATTCAATGTCAGTATCATGCTTGCAGCATGGTTATTTCTCAGTCTGATTTGCTGGTAAAAATACTTGAGTAATGTGTGTTCTTTTTCTTTCCCTTTTAATGTTCAGCGATTTGTCATCCACAATACAATGTCCAAATCAATTGAAAGCTATTATCAAGAATCCGGAAGGGCTGGAAGAGATAATTTCCCAGCAACATGCATTGCTCTATACCAGAAGAAGGATTTTAGTCGGGTTGTATGTATGTTGCGGAACGGGCAAGGATACAAAAAAGAAAGCTTTAAGAGAGCAATGGCTCAAGCTCAGAAAATGCAACAGTATTGTGAACTCAAGGTTGGCAACTTCACATTCTAGCAAGCAGCTAATTCTCCATTGAACCCACCCCAAAAAATATCAGCCTTCTTATTACAGAGTTGAGTTTATTGATAAACTCTTGCTTTATTCTTAATATGTTTCGAAATTTTGCAGGCTGAATGTCGGAGACAAGCCTTACTCAAACACTTTGGAGAGTCTTTTGATAAAAAAGCCTGCAAATATGGTTCTAATCCTTGTGATAACTGTCTCAAGAACTCCTGAGCACCTGCATGCTTATCATTATTTGCTAGTGAGGTGTGCCACGAATCAATCTTTCGTGACATCCCACAAATTTCAATCAGGGGTTGTTTCATGCTCGGCCTGATTTAGCTGCCCATTTTAATGCCCTTAACGGAAGGGTAAAACAATTGTGTTTTACCATATAAATTCCGTCCCTTTTATCCTTCCAATTCCGCCTTAATGGAGGCAATGGTTGATTGGTGGAGGAACCAAAGCCACCCTCCTCTTTGTCAAGTGAAAAATAAAAACCCAAACCCAATCCGGCAGTTATATCCTTTTGCGTCTGTAGCTTGGGGTGTTTGCAGTGTGAGGGTTGTGTGCGTGTGAAGGAAAGTACTCTGGGGTTTTTGCATGGGAGTCTGATTTAAGCCCAAAAAAGATGAGGGACCATCGGATTCTATCCCTGCATTTGGATTCATAATATATTGACTACTACTTTTGTCTTTGGGAATTCGTGTTTGAGTTCATCAAATATTGGAGAAATCAATGTCTGGTATTGGCATACGTTGCAAAAGGCTAGCCATTGGTTTTTGTCTTTGTTCTTTTGTGTGTGGTGAAGATCTATTAAGCATGTGAGTAGTTTGCACTTTTTTTTTTTTTAAAAAGAAAATGATGGCTTCCAATTTTATTAATACACATTTACTTATTATGTATGAATACCGTGGTTACCATCCAAAATCTTGAAGATACATGAATCCAAACCAAATTGTTTTAAAAAAAAAAAAAAAAAAAAACTAGTGCAAAGTAAATAGACCCTTTTGCACAGTGTTTTGCAAGTAATTCAGCGGCTTGGTTAAGGAGGAGTTACAGGTTGAAGTAATTAAAAACTCACCACTCTTCTCTCCCTGGCTTTTCAAGAAATAAGAATGGCATTTGTATCATTGCATATTCATTCATCTCCAGAGATGTACTCATTGATTGTGTCAGATTGTTGATGAATTGGCTCTCTCGATCGACCAAAGCAACAATTGGGTGCTGCACCTGATCCAATCTTCACCCATCTGGCACCCTTTGTAGTTTAGTACCAGTAGTACTTGAACCGCCATTAATCCATCTCCTTTTTTCTTTTATCTTTTATTTATTTATTTTAACTCCTCCTCATGACACATCGATATTTGTGTATGCATTTGACCTTTGGTCCTTTGGTATTCCTCTGCCAACCATTTATATTTCATTTGGTTTGTCACGTTGCCGGATTGCAGTATAGTCAACAAAGATTGGCGGAACATTAATTAATATGGATCTAACATCTACAAGTTATTGAGACCTCAGAGGAATATTCCGAGGAAGTGCACATGCAAAAGCTTAGCAGCCACCATGCAATTTGTTCTTCTTCTTTTTGCATATTTGTTCTCTCACTTTGGACTATTACATCTTAACTGCCCCATTCAAGTATTCACTTTGTAAATAAACAGCACAAAATCTAAAACGAACAGCATTTTGGAAGTCTTGTTTTCTTTCTTAAAAAACTCGGTGAGATCATGGGAAGTGTATCTTAAATGGTGTTGCCCTCCAAAGCCTGTTTTGGAAAGAAAAATGACTATTCCTTAGATGTAAAAGACCCGATTGATTTACAACAAGTCCCTTTATGGAATCATTCTCTTGTGAAAATTGATCGACCGTTTGGATAATGAGATGAGATGAAATGATGTGATATTTGTATCCAAATAGATAGAGATATCTCTCTTTTATCTCAAATGTGTTTTCTGGTATTTTCATTCATGTTTTGAAGGAGCTGGAAACGCATAAAAGATGATATTATCTGTCCTTTGCTACAATTAATTGAAGCTATTTGGCAGCTTCCTTGTGATTCAACGATTATAATGAAAAAGCATGAGTGACAAAAATGGCTTTTTCAATAATTGAGGCAAGCTTTAAGAATGTAAACCCAATCTGCATCGGCCGGTCTCGAGGAATTGCTGGATTTTTGTGGGCAATGAGCAGCTCTGATGGGGCCTGAAACGGAGCCGTGTGAATAAGCAAAATGCCATGGTTTCAAAAACAGAAATAATGGAGGGGGGGCAGGGCAACCTTGGTTTCATGAACACATTGCATGCTTCTTGTAGTTTTTCGATATTGATTGTTGTTTGTGTCACCTTCTAACGTAACAGATTGAGCTGAGGGGTCAATTCATCGGTGCTAGGTTGTTTTCCTGGTGTTTTGCAACCGTTAAATTAGAAGACTTCAATATAAAAATACACACACGAGTAATGCTCATGTACAAGTTCCGCAAAGCTCTTTGTTAAAAAATGGGTCTCACTAAAAATTAATATATATTTTTGAATATTTTTTCTATATGTGATTTATATTTTTACAAAAATTTATACGTGATTTGTCTATTTAAAATTTGTATAAATTATTTCTCATTTATTGACAATCTTGACATGATTTTTTAAAACTGACAATAAAATTGATCCGAGTATTAATCAAAGTAATTGAAGATTTGAGTATATAGAAGGGGAAAGAAAGAGAAGGAAACAGCATTTGATTGTTTTATGCATTTGTATATCATTCATGAACTGAAATGTGACATTTTATATTGATACCTATAATCTCAAGATTTATTTAGCTAATTGGCTTTTTAAAGGCATAAATAAAGCCATAGATTCGAGATGGAAACCCCCATTTTACCTTATTGTCGTATATTTGGAATGATGTTTACTTATTTCGACAAAGCTACATATAATTTATGTACTTTTTAAAATAAAGATTTTATTTTTATTGCGCGACATGATCTGGTTTTGTGTTAAATGGCTAATGTTATATAAATTACCAATAATTTTAAAAAACATTATATCGATAAATACTATATAATATTATTTTTACCATACAAAGCTCTTTTTATTTTTTATGTATTTTTTGTTGTTAGTGATAGAAAAATATCATGTTTAAAAATCTAGGCAATCTAAAGTCTTATTTGTTTTCACAGATGAGATGAGATTAGATTAATTGAGATAAAAGTTGAAAAAATTATTATTATAATATATTTTTTTAATATTATTTTTATTTTAGAATTTGAAAAAATTGAATTATTTATTTTATTTTCAATAAAAATTTAATAAATTATAATAATTAGATAAGATGAGATAAGAACAATCGTAAAAACAAACAAGTTATTACATAGTAATCTCTCTTCTACTTCTTATAGGCACAATGAAAAGAGAGACATTCCATTATTTCTGGTTGATAAAAAACAAGGTTTAGGTTGTGTTTAGATGTTGAAGTGAGTTGAGTTGAGTTGAGTTGAGATGATAAAATATTATTAGAATATTATTTTTTAATATTATTATTATTTTAAGATTTAAAAAAATTGAATTATTTATTATATTTTATATTAAAATTTGAAAAAATTATAACGATGAGTTGAGATGAATTGAGAGGAGTTAACTAACCAAATGAAGCTTAAACTTAAGTTAAAAGCTCAGTACCAATTTGAATTTTGAAGATTTGAACCCTTCAGATTCCCCAAATGCACCGACTATTGATGACGTCGGCCCCAACCCAACTTTGAACGATACGTGGGGACGAGGATAAGAAAAGTGCTGGCACTCGAGTGGACTTTGTAACTTACTTTGAGAGAGAGATAGAGATAGAGATAGAGAGAGAGAGAGCTCTTCCTCTGTGAATATTTAATGCTTGGGATAAAAAATAAATATTGAATTTTTAATATTTGGGTTAGCTAAAGCCTTATACAACCAAGCATTTTTTTAGCCCTTCCAAAATCTTTTGGGTTCTTTTTTCTTTTCTATCCCTCTTTTACTCTTCGTTTACCCGAAACCGCCCTTCCTCTCTGTGTGCAGTGTGCGCATATTTCATCCAGATTTTCTTCCTGTTTGGTTCGTGTTCAGCTAAAGCCTCACACACCGGTCGTGTTGTGTTTTTGTTGCTTATTTTGAAGGGTACCCATTTGAATGAAGTTGCTTTTATGCATCTACATTGTGCTTGTTGATTCCGAGAGCAAGGGATTTGAATGATTTGCTTTTCCTGCAAAAGGAGTTGGAGATTGAAGTCTGCGAAATGGGCTTTTGCTGATGAAATATTGTAGGTGAGGCATTGATTGGAACCACTCAAAAAGTATGTTTTTTTTTTTTGTTCGATTTTATGGATATCCATTTGAATGAAACTATGAAACCCCGACACAGACGCTCAGGGTCTTGTGCTTACTTATGTTAAGTATGTATCTTTGCGGGATAGAGAAACTCTCTCTCTCTCTCTCTCACACACGCACGCACGCACGCAAGCACACGCACAAACACACTACAGAAAAGTAAGGGTCTTCTGGAAGTTACCTGTCTAAATGAGCAATGTGGAAAATTTTTTGGTCTGATTTCTTGAATAACTTAACCTTTTGTCCGAACTGCTCATTTGCATTTTGCTATTTGAACTCCTTTGCACATATATGAATCGAACCATGATAAGATTTCCCATCGTTTTTGGTATGTTCTTTGGGTTTTGTGGATGAAGTGGTTTTCTTTTATAGTCAAGAGGATGGAAGTTGAGAAAAGACGCTCGAAGGGAGGCTTCCTTAACTTGTTTGATTGGAATGGTAGATCTCGGAAGAAGCTGTTCTCTAACGATTCCGAATTACCTGGTATGATTCTATTCTCCAAGTTATTTTCCTTCTATAACAAAATTTATTATTTTCGTCTATGATCATGCTTATCATATCGATGTGTGTACCCTATATTTTTGCTGATTCTCTCTTTTTATGCTCATGACGTTCTTTCTGGTCGAGTATGATCTTTTACTCCTCTATTCTTAAGTGTTCCTTCCGTCTGAATGTAGAAGGACTGAAGCGGGGAGAAGAAAATGCAGAGAATGTGTCGAAGTCATGGTTCGATAGGGTAGGAAACTTCTCCTCTCTCCCAACTGTTTTCCCCCTATTTTTTTCTAAAGGAATGCAACAAATAAAATTGTAATCGTTTTGTCTGCTATGGTCATAATTCCAGGTAGAGGTTGATGATAATGAAGCAAGTTCAAGTAATAAAGGAAGTGGTGATTATAACTGTGCTTCATCAGTGACTGATGATGAAGGAGGTGGGGCTAGAGCTCCTGGAGTAGTTGCTCGACTCATGGGTTTGGATACGTTGCCAGCTTCAAATGTCACTGAGCCCTGCTCAACCCCATCTTTGGACTCCTGCTCTTATAGACCATCCTTTTATGATAGGAGCAATCCTAATTTGGGGAGTGATTATCACCTCATGGATTTCATGAACGTGCCCAATAAGCTGGAGAAATCTTCTTGGAATACTATAGAGTCAAGGACACAGAAGCACCAGAACCGCCCTTTTGAGAGATTTCAATCAGAGACATTGCCTCCAAAATCAGCTAAATCAATTCCAATTACGCATCATAGATTGTTGTCTCCTATCAAGAGTCCTGGGTTTATCCCAACCAAGAATGTGGCGTACATAATGGAAGCAGCTGCTAAGATAATTGACGCAAGCCCTCGGGCATCTACCAAGAATAAAGCATCATCCCTCGGGTCCTCATCAGTTCCTCTGAGGATCAGGGATTTGAAACAGAAGTTGGAAGCTGGACATAGTGCATCCAGACCAGAAAGATTCAAGGGACCCAGTGCTGTTAAGTATAAGAGTGGGCATTCTAATGATGGGAGCAGCAATGGATCTGAATGCAAATCTTTTACAAATTTAAAAAAGAGTGGTTCTGGCAATGTGAAGAATAAGGGAAAATTAGTTTCCCTTGCAGTACAAGCTAAGGTCAATGTTGAGAAAAGAAATGGATCAACTTCAAGTAGTAACAGGACTTTCATGAACCGGAACGAAAAGAATGATGTGAAATCAAACCAGTTTTCCAAGAACCTGCCAAGTATGCAAAGGAGTGAACAGAAGAGAACTTTTGCAAACAGGACTAGCAATGTGCTTCGGCAGAATAACCAGAAGCAAAATTCTCTATCTAGTAATGATAACTCGAGTTCAAAAACCTCAGTTTCTAATCAGCTAACAAGGACTCGGTCCTCCAGTGGTTCTGTTGGGCCAAATAAGAGTGTAAATAAGGTTGTTGTGAACTCTGAAACTGGGGCTAAAACGCTGAGCTCAGTGGCAATACCTACTGAAAAGGAGTTCCCATTATCCACAAGGATGAAGGTCCCCCTAAAGAAAATGCCTGTAAGTGGGGGAGTTCGTCTTCGAAAAAATCGCGTTGATGTGGAATTGCTCAATAATGATGAAAGTTCTAGAAAATGTAATGTTGCAATAGATGGATGCACAAGTTGGGGTGCAGATAACATGAAACAAGGAATGGATGTAATTTCATTTACATTCACATCTCCCTTGAGGAAATCCAGACCTGAAACAAACTCCTCTAGTCGTGTAATGGGAATTAATAACCACATTGGTAATGATTCTTTTGCCGATAGTGATCAGCCTCTTCTAAGCAATTTTAAGCTATCTTCTCCTGGGCTAAATGCAATTGGTGGTGATGCTTTGAGTGTTCTATTGGAACAAAAACTGCAGGAGTTGAGACATAGAGTTGACTCATCACACTGTAACCTGATCAGAGAAGGGAATTCTGCTAGTTTGGTATCAGGTTTTCAGGATTCAGATCCCAGTGTCATGAGCTCCAAATCAAGGGAAGAGAATAATAGGCTTCAATTTGATCTGCTTAGACATAAATTAGATAGTTTATATGACTTGGACGGCTCTTCACTTGATGATCTAGTGCAGAATGTGAACCGGCAGAGGCAGGTCTGTATCCTTCCTTTACATATTTGGTTGTAGCTATCATAGATTTCCACCCTTGGTTTTCTATTATCGTGGGACAAATCAAATCTGGAGGTGCTAAGTTGTTAGTGTTTGGATTTCAGATGATAGTTTATCTCGACTAGAAACAACCAGTCAATGACATGGAACTGCTTTTATTGGAAGAACAAAATTTAGCAAAGAAAATTCTCCCTGTAGCTAAAACTAGTTCATTTCAAATGGTACTGCTATTAGTGACCTTCTGAAAAGTTTAAATGCTAGTAAAGATCCCATATCTGTCGAGTTTGCAAGCAAGTTGCCTTTGTAGCCACTAAAGGAATTTATCTGCTTCTCTGTGGTCTAAGAAGCAATCAAGTGGTTCTATGGGTGTAAACTGTTGTTTGCTGCAAAAGTGGCGTCATTATTAAAGGTGAAGTAATTGGCATTTCCAGTGACATCCATTAATGTTTAAAGCTTTGATCATGTAAAAAGTGGTGGTTGGTTCTTCTGGTTCTTAGAACTAGTTTCTTTTCCCGGTAAACTTATTGTTCTCTGTCCTTCAGTGATATGATTGAATGTTATGGGTGGTAATTGGTCTAATACCTTTACACAAGAACTCCTAACTCCAGTATATCCACTGATTATGTCATAGAAAATTCGGGTCTGTATTTAAATGGTCAACCATGATGTTGGGCTTATTAATGTGTTTGGAGTTCGTGTCCATCTTATGTGCAAGTGCAGACACTTGCTCTGACTAGTTCAAGTTCATACTCTTGAAGTCACAGCTTACTGCAAAGTTCCTATGTCAGCTATTGGCACTCTTAAATTTCATCCATACGTGCCAACAAGTGAATCATAATCATAACTAACAATATTTAAATTTCCATAGCGTATTCTGGTGGGATTTCCTTTCTCGATTTCCTTTATATTTTTTTTCCATCTATGATTTCAAATTATTTTTCGTACATTGAACATATGCTTGAAATATTAGTTGCAAGCTCTCATGTTCTCTTCAACGGTTTCAGGGATCTGAATGGATGGAAGTGCATAGCAGCTGCAGCAACAACAGTGCAACTGGAGAAGAACTTGATTGTCTAAACCCCAGGCCTGCTTCAAGTTTTGAACACTCTTTTGTCAGTGAAAGTGTCCCGGATGATAGCCAGAGTACCATTGGTAAATTTAGTCTAATTTTTCTTTCACTACACATGATAACGATACATATGAGATCAGAGCATAATTTGGTCATGTGAATTAATCTTATTCTCAAAACTAATCTTGAAAACTGTCAGAAAAATGGCCAGGAACCTATTGTGCATAAGGAAGTGATGTCCAAGGAAAGAAAATTAAACTATTGTTTCAGGGATGTAAGTTGTCACTCAATGGGGAAAGAATTTAAGTAATCGAAGAATATGTACCAGCTAGGAGTTTTGCATGATTTAAATTACTTTCACTGTGTAAGGTTGTATGAGAAAATGATGAATAATTTAGTTTGGTAGTATATAAATGACTCTGAGAACAATGTTTTGTTGCCTTTGACCAAATGAATGTTATAACCACAACATATACTTTTTTTTCAGAGAGCACAAAGTATTTACTGGAGCAAGCTCAAGAATCATCTAATTGGCACTCTACAAATGAATCTCTACAAGTGGGAGGTGAGATTGAATTATCTGACTCAGCCTCTTCCGTGTCTACAATGGATATGGGCAGAAAGCATGCAAGTAGAACATTCAGTTTGATGGGTTGTATGGGATCAAGCAACTGGGAACTAGACTATGTGAGGGATATACTCAACAATGCTGAGTTAATGTTGGAAGATTTTGCACTGGGTCAGACCGGTAGGGTTGTGGCTCCAAATCTCTTTGATCAGTTGGAAAATCAGGGAAATGGATCACAAAGAAATAGAGAAGAGTACTACAAGCTTGGGCGAAAGGTTCTATATGATTGTGTGAGTGAATGCCTGGACTTGAGGTATGGGCCAATTCTTACTGGAATCAGCAGCAAATCATTGGCCAACTCAGTGGCACTGTCAGGCAGGAAGATGTGGATTGCAGAGGAACTATATAAAGAGATTTTAGGTTGGAAAAGCATGGAGGACTTGATGGTAGATGAGCTTGTGGACAAAGACATGAGCATTCAGAATGGGAGATGGCTTGACTTTGACATGGAAGCATGCGAAGAAGGTATGGAGATTGAGAAGCAAATATTGGCTTCTTTGGTTGATGATATGGTTTCTGATATATTGCATTAGCATAGATAGCTTTCTATTATTTTAATTTTATTGTGTCCAGGTGGTTTGGTCCCCAAGCAAATCTTGTACTTCTTCCCTTTTCTTTTGGGTATATATATTATTCAAAAAGGTGAAAAGCATCACAGATCATTCACTCTGGTCAGTAATTATTTTCCAATTTACAGTAGCTCCCAATATCAAATTGCAAATAATGTTTTGGTTTGTTTTTTGTTAAATGGCACCCATGTTTTTTACTTCCTAAAATGGATTAGAACTATCCTGGTATTTCTTACATGAACCGAGAACATTCAATGAAAGTGGAGGGGGTTTCCATTGAGCTACATGTGTGGTGCTGCAAATGGAGCTTGTTGGCACTGTAGTATACTTGATTAGTCTAGTCAACATGTATCTGTGTTGGTGGCATTTACAGGAAAATTATAAGAGTGCTGTTGATGTTATGGTATAGACAGTGGGGAGGTAATGGTGAACTACAGATGGTTGGAAACATGTGACTTGTGCTTGGGGGGTGAAGGTGCCCTCAGCTTTGGTGAAAAGAGCCATTAGCCTATATGCACCTTGCTTTCTAATCAGCCAATGCATGTAAAACTGGATCCAGTTTTACATTTTAAGTTGTAACTTCCTGCACTCTACTTTAGCATATAATGGCGACTTTCCAATCTCCAGAAAGTAATGGTGTCTATAGGGCCAAGGGCTTCCCTTTTTCCTCCAGTGCCCACGCGATTTAACTCTAGGGACTATTGAATTGGGAGAATTTTTCCTTAAATTATTTAATGTGCACTTGTGAGAAACTTCTTGCTGAGAGATTATGCACTCCAAGATTAGTCGGGCTTTTATTCTCGGATCCCGGATGCCAATAGAAAAGAATAGTACCCATAATATTTAACATCTTTCTTCCAAAACACTTGCGAACTTAAAATCGGCTATGACCACAAATTGTAATGATGGCAAGTAAAAGATATGAATCTCAAAGAAAAGCATTATTGCCTTCCAATGTTTGATGCAAAAGGGTTTTAAAAAGTTCACAACTTTGTCCAGTTCTCAATACAGGCAAAAAGGGACCAATCTGGCCAAGGTTTAACGGGGGGGCTTAAAGGTTGGTGGGGCTCAATAAAGGATGTCTAATTTTCAAATAAATAAGGATGAACGGGCTCGTTTGTTTTCAAAGATGAGATGAGATTGGATTAAAGTTAAAAAATTGAATAAAATATTGTTAGAATATATTTTTTAATATTATTTTTATTTTGAGATTTGAAAAAATTGAATTGTTTATTTTATTTTGTGTGGGAATTTAAAAAAGTTGTAATAATAAAGTGAGATGAGATGAAATGAGATGAAATGTTTCTTGAAAACAAACGAGGCCGAATTCAATCCAAATAATTAGGAGTAATTTTACGTATAATCGTGAAGTGTAAACGTCACGTAATCATTTTGAAAAAGAATAAGATTTATTATTAAAAAATTAATTTATTGCATTAGATTTTATTTTTTATTTTTTTTTAAAATAATTACGTGACGATTGTATAATTTATGATATAAATATCTTTTTTAATAATTAATTCTCAAAAGAGCAGATAATCATAAAGCTAAAAAAAAAATATGGTACGGAAAACAAGAAGACAAAATTGCGATGGTTCATTTTTTTGGGAGAAGGTCATGAGCTTTATAAGCCTGTTTACAGAATTTTCTTCTCATATTTTCAGTGGAGAGTCGGAGACACTACTTTTTTTTCAAGCGTTAATGAAATATGAATGATATTTGTAGTTGTAAAATATATAAATGTTATATAATTTTTTTAAAAAAAATAAGTAAATATATGATTTATATTAAAAACATTACTATTTTAAATTGTAAACTCAACTCGTTTTTAAAAAAATTGCTATGTGCTTGCGTATTTCACGACTGTATGTAGTATTACTTCTAATAAAAACATATCTAAACACAAATTTTTAATGAAGAGTACCGTTATAACTACAAAAAGATTTCATAAAAATAAAATCATAAAATGATATGGCTTCACATGATATATTAGATTTAATTTATAATAAAAATAAATTTACAATAAAAATAATTTTACAAAATGACTAATGATATCAAATAACGTACAACACATGTTTAAAAGTTTTAAAGAAAAACATTCAAAAGAAAATTTTACATCCAAAGCCTGCCCAAGTTTTTATTAAGAATTAAAACAGTGACCAACTTTGAGTACAAAGGCACATGGCTCTCGATGTGAAGCATCTATGGGCATGTTTAGCATTTACTTTGCAGGCATGCTGATGGGAAAGCAAGCAGTGTTTGTGTATTATTTTCAATAGAGTTATGAATGCTTAAATGTAAACACTCCTCACATGGCCATAGCATCGAAAAACGAATCTAAACAACATATCACGTGATTTCCCTCTCTTGTTTCTCACTTTCTTCCTCCACATAATTAGTTTTATATCAAATTATTCTTTCTCTCCGGTGATTCCATGAATCTGATCAACCTTTCTAGATTCTCCGTCGTTGACATTGATTTTATGTATCAAATTTTCACCATTTTATCATGAAAAAGAAAAATATCATCGAGATCATATCATCCTCATGGATCACCAATTTTAATTTTTTAGACTTCTATCTTTTTATATTTAGATTTTTTGTATTGGTACCGAATGTTCGAAAACAAAGTCTCGACTAATGTTAGAACGTACATGTTCTCAATAAGAATTTTTGCAAGTATTATCTCGAGTAATTTTAAAAGAAGTTTTCCTCTTTCAAAGAAACTTTTAGAAGGATCAAGTTTCTTAAAAACTGAAAAAAGAACTATGGTCTCATACATATAGTTAATGGATTTATATTATTAGATGTTGGTAGTACTATACTTAAGGTGAGTTCTTGGGCTAAAGACATTCAACTAAATTGTTGCAAGATTTTGCCAAGACCAAGAATAACATTACCAAAATGGGAAATTTTTAAAAAATTAATTATTTTTTAATTTCTTAAAAGAAGATGTGGGCAAAATGCAGATAGTGAAGGGTCTATGAATATTGAATGAATTGTGATATACAGAAGCTCCATACTCTTATATACTAATTAAAAATATATTATTTTATTTTTTTATCTTTATATTTTATATTTTAATGATAAAAAAATAAAATTATATATTTTTAAATAGTGTATAAAATGCAGAGGCATATAATTTTTCAAAAGAGTGCTCAACCTGATGTTAGAATTTTTATTTTATTTTATTTTATTTTATTTATAATGGAGTGATGAAAACTCATTGCTTGCTGCCAATATTCTTCTTTCTTGGGGATGGGAAAACAAATGAAAAGTGGGCCCTTCCTCTGCTGCATTCTATAAATAATGTGTACAGATTAGTATGCATTTGCTATATTTATGAATTGAATATTTACCTAAAACAGATTATTGTTATAATGATTAATTAGAGGGCTTCCTAGTAGCTGCCCAAAAGTTGGGATCCTATGAAGACAGTTACAACCCTGTGTTTCCAAGGTGTACCTATACCTCATATAAAGTCAGATAGAAATGGCTTTATTTTTTATTTTTTAAAAAATTATATTTATAATTTTAGGATGAGTACTCCAATTAAAAAAAAAAAAATAGAGAAATTTATGTGAAAAAATTATATTTTTTTAAGACCCTCTTTCCATTTTTATTTTTCTGGATTTATACCAGCAAGGTTGGCAAAGCATTGAATTCTCAAAATATACTTCTGATTTGATCGTGCGAAAGTTTTAAATTGATAAGATTTCGGTTAAAGTGAAATTATCTATTGTCTTAAAAGTGTTGATGAAAAAATATGAATTTTATTATTTATTTTATATTTTAATATTTTCATTATGTGTGTATCAGACTTTCTTTTAATGGATAAGCTAATACATGAAATATTTAATTAAATATATTAATATGTAGAGTCGGAATTTAAACTTAAGACCTCTATTATAATATTATGTGAAATCATAATTTGTTTGAAAAATTTAAACTAATAAAAAAATAAATTTTATTATTTATTTTATATTTTAACCTTTAATCATTCCGAGGCATGCATTAATGTTATTGATATTATTATACAATGATATTATAAAAATAATAACAAAATATTATTATCTATTTTAGATTTCATCATTTTTTATATCAATTGATTTTTTTTAAATGATTTAATTATAAAGATATATTTCTATTAAAAAAGACAAAATTCATAATAATATTAACGTTCATCAATACAAAATACAACTTTCTATTCACTCAATAATTCTCACATTATTTTTTAATATGAAATTAAATTATTAAAAAAAATAGAGAATAATTAACGTAGTGGCTCTAGTGGGATACTTTAGTAATTACAGAAGGACGTATGGTACGGATATGGAAAAGGAGAATGGCATTTAGGAAATAAAACACAAAAGCAATGGCAATTTCACTCTCAGACTCCCACTCCAATATATTTTTCCCATTTACCATATTTCCGGGCCTCGCACAGAATGCTCCTTTCCCCCACAATGGCCACACGCGAAAACACAAACGCAATGAACCTCGAAACTCCAATCTCGAAACCAGAGCTTCCGAATCCCAGCAATGCCGAAACCCAACCCATTTTTGAAGACATTGATAGCTCTTGTTCTACTCCTTATGTCAGTGCTCCCTCCAGCCCTGGCCGTGGCCCCGTCTCCGGCTTCTTCTACAGCGCCCCTGCAAGCCCGGTGCACTTTGCACTCAGCGTAGCATTGGCACCGACGACACAACCTCGGTCTTCTTCGACGATGGATGACTTTGAGTTCTCTGCGAGGTTCGGGTCTAGTGGGTTGAGTTGTACCGGGTCCATGAGCTCGGCCGACGAGCTTTTCTTGAACGGGAAGATCCGCCCAATGAAGCTCTCCACTCACCTGGAGCATCCTCAGGTTTTGGCTCCATTGATGGATCTTGAAACAGAATTGGACGAGTATGAGCCGGATCAGGTTGGCGAGAGAGGCAGAGATCTGAGGTTACGTGATAAGTCTCTGCGCAGAAGAACCAGATCTCTGTCTCCGATGAGAAACGCAGGGTTTGAGTGGACAGAGGACGAGGATAGAGATAAAAATACAAGCTTTGAAGACAATAATGGTTGTTTGGAAGTAGAAGAGAATGAGAGGGAAAAGATCGAGGGGTTCTGTTCAGAGACAACTACTCCTTCGGTCTCTGCGTCGTCGTCGAGATCTTCTTCGGCTGGAAGGAGCTCAAAGAGGTGGGTTTTCTTAAAAGACTTTCTCAGGAGCAAAAGCGAAGGGAGAAGCAACAACAAGTTCTGGTCGACGATCTCGTTTTCTCCAACAAAAGAAAAGAAACCTGGAAACCAAACGCTTCCAAACCTTGTTTCGAAGGATAAAGACAGCAAGTTTACCAACCCGGTCACCGTGGCTTCAGAAGCAGGGAAAAGTAAGAGAACTGCACGAACTTCGGCCAAGAAAGCTGCGGGAAAGCCTGCCCATTGGGTCGGAAAACGGGGCATCCCCCCGTCGCCTCATGAGTTGCATTACACGGCTAATAGAGCACATGCTGAGGAAATGAGGAAGAAGACTTTCTTGCCTTACAAGCAAGGGTTGCTTGGGTGCTTGGGATTTAGTTCCAAGGGGTATGGAGCCATGAATGGTTTTGCCAGAGCTTTAAACCCAGTTTCCTCCAGGTAACTATCTCTGTTGGATTTACAAAAGAAAAGGGTTGTACATAATTTTTTTTTTTTTTTTGAGCTTTTTTATTATTTAGGATTTTTTTTTTAATGATTATCTATGTATTTATTGTTGGGTCTTTCTCTCTTTTGGCTAAAAGAGGCACTGTTCCTAATTTAATAGGGTTCATGAAATTATATATGGAGTTTCTTTTATCTCCCCCACCTCCCCATTTGCTTTGTTGAGAGCTCGGGTACTTCACTTGTATCAGTTTGATATCGCAGTTTCTTTAATGGTGGTATGTTCCAAGCCATGAGGAAGATAAATTATCAATCTTGTTCCTTATGGTTAACTCAAGAAATTTACAAAAGTTTCACTCAAAGTTGATGTAATTGTTAATTTGAGGAATTTTCAGAGTATTGTTATGTAATCCAAATTGCATGATTATGATATAGAAACTTTATTTGGATGATTAGATCAATAATTTGATCCACATGGTCGACATGGCCAGACCTGTCTGTGTTTGGTACTCAAGTCTGAAGGGGGCCCCCTCGCACCAAGCCATAAACACATGAGGAAATGGACGTGTGTTTGGCTGTATGTTTCTGGCTCAAGCTCTTTGGTTCATATGCGCATATTTACATAAAAGAGGTCGTTGGGATTCTTTGAAATAGATTAGACGAGCCAATTTATTTCTGTTATAGTAGCAGTACCCTGTTTCAGGGCCCCAAGAATGCAACTTGTTCATACAATAATTTTCCTCTGATTGCATTTAAGCCAATCAAATAGTAGATCTAGGTAGGTCGTAGTTGGAGGTGATAAAAGGAGGATTATGGTCTAAATTCAAATGGGGGCATGCTGTCTCTAGACAATGACAGAAACAGTGTGGGGGTGATGAAACATTGACTTGATCTTGAAGAATTTGTTTTTGTCTAATAAAAAAACAAAAAAAAAAATCTGAAATCTCTTTTAAGGCTTCGTTTGGTTACCTAACTCCTCTCAACTCATCATTACAATTTTTTCAAATTCTAATACAAAATATAATAAACAATTCAACTTTTTCAAATTCTAAAATAATAATAATATTAAAAAATAATATTCTAATAATATTTTATCATCTCAACTCAATTCACTTCAACATCCAAACACAACCTTAGTCTTTCCTTCTTTCTTTCTAACGTGAAAAGTACATCAATTTTCTGGACTTTTGAGACAGAAATGATTTTTATAGCAAGTCTTAATAAATAAATAAAAAAATTATACTTTAAAAAAATGTAAAAAAAATTTATTTTTATTAATGGATCCATTTCTCTTGAACAAAATCATGGTCCCCATGCTATTATTTTTCCAATTTTTAATATTATCCCAGAAGTCAATAATAATGACAAGTTTGGGTTGTACTCGTAAGATCTGTGTGAAAATTCCACTCCGTTCAATCACCAACTGGACTTGGAAAATGTTGGTCGATACTGGTCCCATCTCCAGTTATATGTCGGGGAATCCAAATATATATATATATATATATATATATATGACTAATCACTAATCAGTAATCCCTCTTCTTCACGAGAACAAAATCACTACCTCCTCTCTACTACCCCTTTTTTTTCCCTGAGCAACTTTAGTTTTTAATTTCGAGAAGAGACTAAGACTTTGTTTGGTTATCAAACTCATCTCAACTCATCATTATAACTTTTTCAAATCTCAATACAAAATACAATAAATAATTCAACTTTTTTAAATTTCAAAATAATAATAATATTAAAAAATAATATTCTAATAATATTTTATCATCACAACTCAACTCAACTCAACTCACTTCAACATCCACACACACCCTAAGGCTACTTTTAGATGTTGAGTTTAGATAATAAAATATTGTTATAATATTATTTTTTAATATTATTATTATTTTAGATTTTGAAAAAATTGAATTGTTTATTATATTTTATATTGGAATTTGAAAAAATTATAATAATGAGTTGAAATGGGCTGAGAGGAAGTTAGAAAGCAAACTAAGCAAATCTAATCATGATGCATGCTCCTACGATGGGCATTCATTTGTGATGGAACTATTTCTGGTAATTTATACAGTAAGGTATTATGTGTTGGAATTTCAGACTCTTTCTGCACAATGATTCATGAAAATAAGGAATCCACTATCTCTTTTGTTTTTGTTTGTTTTCTTCCTTAAAGACAAGTATACGTAACAAAAGTATAAAAGTAAGTTTACCTTAAAAAGAAAAAAAAAAGGAGGATTATTTTCCCGCTTAACTCCTTTTGCTCTGTCTTTATGGTTATTATAATGGTACCTTGATTGTTCTGCTCAGGAAAAAAAGGCAAAAAGGGAGGATTGTTACTCTTGACACCAACCTAAATTGGATTTTCTCTTGCTTTACGATACCAAGACATTTTTTTCAAACTAATTGGATGACAGTTGAACACAGGGTTTGAAAATGATCAGAAAAGCATAAAAGGGTGAAGAAATAATGCAGTGCGAGTTTACCAATGATTAGGCAAAAGTTCTCTGTTTCTACAGCATTTTGTAAGATGACAGGTTTGAGTATCAAATTCTCCAGCCTAGAAAGAAAAAATCTCTCTTGCATCACACATCTAATCCCAATATGCATACACGTATGTAAATGGGGAATTCCTGAGAGGAGGTGAGAGAGAGAAGCCCTTTTGTTTGTATCCTGATCATCTGAACAAAGAGGCTCACATGTAATTTTATCAGGAAATGAGTCCTGCAGTCAGCACTGCTGCTGTGGGTCTAATGTTAAAAGCACCACTTTCTGATTGGATTGTCTTAGATATGGGTTTGAATGATCCATGTGAAACTTTTCAGAGTCCTATCATCCAACTGTAAACATTTACTACCCAAAATGTCTGTAATTTGGAACGTAAATACGCATCATTTTTTTCATTTAGACTCGCACCATTGACCTACTCTCTACCAAAAGTCTGAAATATTAACCAGAAACCTGGTGTATGTAATGGTCCATGGCAGCACACTACATAAACTATCTGCCAAAACTGAGCACCAGTAAATATTGGGCAGTGAATTATTTTAACATTGAAGACGCAGTCTCATTTTTTATTTTTTATTTTTTTGGGGAAAATAATCCCCTCTTGTTCGAAGCTTTTAAGTGGGGAAAAAATATAACACATAAAATATGACTACATTATTTGTTTTTCATTCGTGTAAATATTTTGAGCAGAATTAAATATTTAATAAATACTACAAGACCCACTATATATATATATATATATTTCCTATTTGAAGTTTTGATTACATAAAACCAAACTATTTCATCTCATCTCATACAAAATATAATAAACAATTTAATTTTTTCATCTAATCTCATTTAATCATTACAATTTTTCTAAACTCTCATACAAAATATAATAAACAATTTGATTTTTTCAAATTCTAAAATAAAAATAATATTATAATAATATTTTATTCAACTTTTAACAAAACATCTCATCTCATCTGAACTGCGTAACCAAATGATGCCTCAAGATTCTGGTATGTAAACAAATCTTCATCAATTTTTTGAGTCGACAAACACAGTAAGGACAACAAGATTTTCGTTTTACCAGCTTGCATCCTTTCCGGTAATTTGTATCGGCCATATCTCCAGTTACCTCCCACTAATTTGACCCACATTGGTAGGAGAATTTTCACTATGATGTCTTCTGGATGATCCTTCGCCCACATCTCTTCTTCAATCTTATTCTGAATGGATGGATCTATATTTTACACTCTTACTGAATTTTTTTTTTTTTTTTTGGTTTGTCATGAGCTTCCTATCAATTTTACACAGAAGGCTCTGTCTCTTCACAGTTGTTTGGACGGGAACACAACGATAATGCAAACAAGAAAATATGCCAAAACAGTCTATCAATCAATGCCTACGTGTCCCAAAAGGAGCTAAATCGGATTTCAAATGCAAAAACAGTGTGTATTCCTGTTGATCGTATGCTGGCTACCCTTTTCTTCTGTTCTACAATTGTAAATTTAACAAGTGCAAAATGTGACGAAAAAGGTTCACAGAAACAGTAACATTTCCCGAGTCCAAAAAACTCAATAATAGAAACCCAGTAACTTGGTTGCTGATACCTGATCCAAGCAAAATGGAAAGAAGTGCCTCCAGCGGATCAAGCAAAGGTAGATAAAATATTCTTCTTGAGAGTGAACTCATCTGCCTTCGCTGGGCTGATAGACTGCGCAAACAATACACAATATATAATATCACGTTGAGTTCATCCAGTTCGTGATACGGAATGTTTGAAAGATGAGATGAGATGAGATTCGAATTTTGTGAATAATAATAAGATGATTTGTAAATAGTAATAAGATAGTTTAAATTACGTATTTATTGGGTTTTGAGAAAGTAGAGAGAAAAAATTGAATAAAAAATATTATAAAGTTAAAATGTTGTTTAGATATTTGAAAATGTTAAATTGTTTTTTCTTTGAAAATTTGGAAAAAGTTGTAATAATTAGTTTGAAAAAATTGTAAATGATTTTTTTTTATTAGTAAAAAATTGTAATGATTAGTTTGAAAGTATTTATGTTTGAATGATATTTAGAAAAGAAATAAGATAGGATGAGAGGAAAATTGTTTCCAAACATCCCTTAAAGATTCCCACAATAGCCCTCATTAATAACAGCACAATAACATTTCACGTTTGATATTGACCATGTATTAATTATTAACTGGTATAACTGTCTTTCATAGCATCTTATCACAGACCATCTATAACATATCTAATTTTAATTAAATGGATTGAAATATAAAGTCAGGATTCAAACTCAAGACTTACATTGATATTATGTTAAATCACCATAAATAAAAAGGCTTAAGCTGATAAAGAGGTATATTTAATTATTTAACACTCCCCCATGTTTTAATAATAACAATTGTCTAAGAGATAACCACCAGATTTCAAGGCTGAAAATTCTCATAAGTAATCTAATAATTACAAATAATATTTCATTGCTCTCCAAGTAGTTGAAAATTGAAAGCTTTCTTGAGTCATTGCGTTGAAATTATCTCTTGTTAGTTTTTTTTTTTCCTTAACTACTCTTTCTATTTTGTATTTATTTTTTTCAAACTTCAGAAAGAGCAAGTTCAAGCTGTCCAGAGAAAGTATTAATAGCTAGGTGTTGTAGCCCTGCAGGATGCACAAGTTTTGTAGTGCTCTTCGTTCCAGGAGGAAAAAAAGGGGTAGGAGATATGAGCATATGCTATCTAATGAGGATGACAAAAAAAAGCCTATCATGAGTATTTGTGAGAAGTATTTGCCAGTTTTGCAGAAAGAAGCCAGATAAAGGGAAAGATGGTAGGAATATGCTAAGATCTCTCTCTCTCTCTCTCTCTCTCCCCCATCATCATCTTTCCTTTTCTGGATAACCAAGTACTTTTGAAGAACCACAAAACATCCTAAAAGTCTATCCTAAATGTTTTGGCAGCAGACAAAACCTGATTTCATATGTAAATAAACAAACGTTCTGGGATCAACATCGCAAAATTTATTTCTTCCCTTCACTGTCTCTTTAAAGGCTGAAAGTTTAGTTGGTTATAGGAGCCAAGGTTAAAATTCATTATTCCAAAACGTCTGCAACTTTCAATGACGCGATATATTTATCAAGTTGAATTTATTGCTCAAATGATTCAAGCATGCATTCAAGGCGCTGAACTTCATTCTTAGCATAATCGGTACCTTTGTCCATAGAGTTCTTGGCAGCTTTCAAGTAAATCTTCCCATATCTAAAGACGTAATTATGAGAAAAAGAAATTCAACTTTAGAAACTTGGATCTAGCAAACTTTATTATTTTACAGCAAAAATTCCTGCCATTTCATTACGAAAGTCGTGCATAACAGCCATCAACCATGTACGTTGGATAGAAGTATGAAGTCATTGATATAACCTGGTTGTTGAGCCCTTAAGCTGACTGACTTCTTCTTCTATCTGGGCAAATGCTGCCTTCTTCTCTTCACTTCCAGCACCCAAAAACTCCTTAACTAGGATGTTCAAACTTGCAACTATACCAGCCTACATCAAGGAAGATAAAATTTCTCAAGAAAATTAAAACATGTTAAGTGTGATTCAGTTTTTAATATACATCTCTCACTAACTTTGGATGTAAGTTGCCCTTTGCCATCACAACTTGTGCCACACTTCTCACTAGAGAAATTTACTAAGTCATTCAAATCTCGGCTACCATTATAATCTTCACCAGCTTTGCTGTTCTTTGGGAAAAACTTCAACGTGGGATATCCACTGACATCATACCTGCAAAAGCAGCATCATTGCATAGGTCATATTTGATCTTTTTACAGAAATTGTTTCTTTGGTCTTGTGGTTTTTAACAGTCCTATCTAAGTACATAATTGTCAATCATAGAAATCGGAAATTCGATAGCAAACACTCCACAAATAATGAATAAAGAGTCGTATTATTTATACTAATGATCTCACTTTTGAGCCAAATCCTTGTACTTGTCCGCATCAAGGTTAGCAATTACTACATCTTTCTCCAATTTAAATGCTGTGGCAACCTTTTCGTATGTCTGAAGAACAGACAGCAGACATCGATCAAGAACAACCATTGTTTAGACAAAAGATGAAGATCCATGACAATAATACCATCAAGAAGCAAACAATATACTGACCTGAGCAAGAGCTTTGCAATAGCCACACCTGCCACCCAAGCACGCACTGAAAAGAAGGGAACCATTTAGAGTTGCAAAATTTCAAGTAACATGAACGGACCTTTTCCCCTTGTTTGAATTGAATTAGCTTCACTAATTTCACAATGTTAATATGGAAGAGAGTACGAAATAGCGGACTTTTTCAAGTAAGAAATAACAACAAAAAAAAAAACTTACCAGGGTGCATAGACCTCAACCAGAACTCTTTAGTTTCATCTAGGACAATCTCATTAAAATTGTCTGGAGTTAGTTCCACTACGTTGGACGGGCTTGCGGCTATCTTCATATTGGTCCCTGGGGACAAAGCAAAATTTCAATGCCAATACAAGTTGACTAAGCTGAATGAAGCGAAAAACACTAGCGAAATCCCTGAAGATGGAACCCATGCAGCAAGTCATGCAGGGCAGCAACCAAAAAAGTAGGCACAAATCACTGTAGTGACTCCAGACATGATATATTACAACTCAAGAATAAATTACAATCCACAACCAGGCATTTTGATCTTCAAATCTCACAAGAGCCATCCATTCCACTCTAACAGATTTACAGGTTTACACTGACCAAGCTATGTCTACTCAGCAATCAAAGGAGCAAAATTGGAAAAGAAATTGACCTTCAAAAATTGGCCAATTGCAAAGTTATTGCACCAGCAATATACGGCCAACCCACTCAAGCAAATTAAGGTAGAACGTGTAACTATTCAATTGAAAGTTGAAAAAGATATTATATCTTCTCCATCCATTGGAAGTATTCAAACTCCCAGCAATACATATGCAACCAATAAAAAAGCAATGGAGCAACTTGGAGGGAAAAAAACATTGGAGCCAAACAAACCTGATGCAAGAAACATCAGCAAACTTCTTAGGTTCGCTACATTCTATTAAATTACAAGCATACTCGTACCTTCTTCCCTGTTCACGAACTCAGCAAGGGCTTCCACAGTACGAGCACCTTCATACCTAAACATGTAGAATTTGATCAAAATCTGTCTAAGTTAATATTCTTGAAAGTAGCGTGAATGGTTGAAAATTATTCTACAATATTAAGACTTCAAACTGTAGACATGGAGATAGGAAATGTTATCATTAGAGAGAAAAGGATAGAAGTTTAAGGTAACAGAGGGCACTCACTTCTTGGGTTCTAAGGACCCTTTAGGAAACCACTGAATTGTGGGGTATCCAGAAACCCCATATTTAGAGCATAGGTCCTTGTGTGCATCGCAGTCCACCTACACCAGAAACCATCCGATGAAGTGAAATAATATGTCAATCATTAGCCATTGAGTATAACACTAGCAGCATAAGAAAAAATAGATTTCAAGATTAATTTGAGACCCACAAGTGCAATAATGCATGATGATAAATGTAACACTCATTTAATTGGTAACCAGAACAATTGATTTAGACTCATACATACTGAAATACAGCTATATTTAAAAAAAAAAAAAAAAAAAGGAATCAAGGAACTGACCTTCCCAATCAAAATAGATTTTGTTTTCTTGAAACTTGTGCCAAGCTTCTTATACTCTGGAGCAAGCTTTTTACAGTCATGCCCACACCAGCCATTGGAGGCAAAATAGCTCATATTTTACAACTGACATCCCTAAAAATTTTCAAGAAACAGTTTGGCAACAATAGAATTTAGTGAGGAGTTTTGAACAGGATGTAGCCCAGAAAGTAATTCGTAAAAAATAGAGAGGGTGGCTATAGATCAACGGTATCAAGGTACGAGCTCATCAAACACTGAGCTCATCAGTAACACGCCGGTTGCTAAAATAAACCTAAAAATATCAAAAACATTAAACAAAACGTGACTAACGCCTATCCAACTCGTGTTTGGTTGGAGAGAAAACTTAATCGAAAGAAAGGAAAAGAAACCATAACTCTCGATACCATACATTTTATGATTCAAGAGAAAGTCATCCAGGATTTCAAGACTATTTATAGTTTTTGCTACGTTTTCTCAGCAACTAACCAAAGAAACGGGAGAGTGATTGATTGAAAATTTAAAAATTTTAAATTATTTATTATATTTTGTATGAAAATTTAAGAAAATTATAATGATTAGATTAGATGAGATGAGTTGAGATAAGTTTGAGATTTTTTTGTATCCAAACCGGGTCATAAGGCTGTGTTTGGGTAGTGAACTATTTAATATTTTATCATTAATTTTAACTATTTTTTACTATTATTCAATATTTTATCGTTACTTTTTATCACTTTTTCATTATTATTCACAAATAATCTAAAATCGCCTCACAACCCAAATATAGCCTAAAACTCCATGAAAAATCCCAATTTTTAATGATGAAATCTATTATTTCTTAAAATGAATACACAAGATTTGCATATATAAAACTAGATTACTCCGCCACGAAATAACAATCATACCACTGGAACAAACACATGCTCATGGGAAAAGGAGCATATGATGATCAGATTTCCAACGCAAAAAACACCGCATTTCTGTTGATCATACATATGCAAACATTTTCCTTTCTCACACACTTCAATTACTGAAAAAAAAAAAAAAAAAAAAAAAAAAAAAAAAAACCAATGTAAAGAAAAAGACACGTTACACTGAAAAAGTATCTATCCCAAGTTCAGAAAGTTGAAAATAGAAACCCCAGTAACTGGCTGCTCTGATACATCCAAGAAAAAAGGAAAGATGAGAGACTCCTCGGGATCAGCCGAAGCTAGATAGGATATTCCGCTTGAGAGTGAACTCATCTGCTGCCTTTGATGGGCTGATAGACTGCACCATCAATACACAATATATAAGAGCGTGTCGAGTTCATATACATATGCAGGTATGCCGGAGTGCAAATAAGAGTGCATCTTTGATCAGGACAACTTTCAGTCAACAAATCCAAAAAACCAACATCAACCAATTGCATCCCGAATCCAAATGGCAACGAAAATCAACACCCAATCATGCATAATGCGATCTTAATCCACTCAAATCGCAGAAACTGAAAACAAACAAGAATATAGAAAATGTAGATGATTATGGGTCAGATGGTAACCCTTTTCTGAAAAAGTTTCGCCTTCTTTTGCACCATCGCCTTATTCATTTTCTGGACAAAAGAGTACTACTGAAGAACCACAAACTTTTCTGAGCTAATCCCTATACAAAGCCTCCTAGAGATCTGTCTTGTGTGTTGGTAGCTGAAAAAACCTGATCTCCCATGGAAATGAACCCATTGAACTTGTGATTTTCATAGAGAGAGTGAAATGAATAAAGAGTTTTGCAATTTTGAGCCCGGAAAGTCGGAATAATTCATACTAACATGATATGAAGTAATTTTGTTGATGTAACCGATATAATTAAGAGCAGCGCGATAACAATCAAGCGGTAGCTCTGCAACTTTCAAACATATGAAATACTTTTAAAGTGCGTTTTGATTAGATGGATTTATTCCCAAAATGGTATGATGTAGCATTACCTTCTCAAGCATGCGCTCAAGCTGCTGTATTTCATTCTTGATATACTCCGAACCTTTCTCCAAAAAGTTCTTGGCAGCTTTCAAGTAAATAATTCCATATCTAAAACAAGATGTAAATTATTAGAAATATAAAGTCAACTTGGATCTAGCAAACTTTAGAATTCTACTTGTGACAGCCACTAATCACTTACATTCTGATAGACGGTTGGAGTCAATTTTAAACAATAAATATTGGACAGAAGCATGAAGTCATTATTGTAAACCTGGTGGCTGAACCCTTGAGCTTCCCAACTTCTTCTTCTATCTCGGCAAATATGGCCTTTTTCTCTTCACTTCCAGCACTCAAAAACTCCTTCACCAGC
The DNA here is from genome assembly GCF_004785595.1 of Juglans microcarpa x Juglans regia. Taxonomy (NCBI): domain Eukaryota; kingdom Viridiplantae; phylum Streptophyta; class Magnoliopsida; order Fagales; family Juglandaceae; genus Juglans; species Juglans microcarpa x Juglans regia. The sequence goes on from NC_054600.1 coordinate 3,362,234, forward strand.
TTGTCCAAAGTGGCAACTAGACCAGCCTACATCAAGAAAGATAAAATTTATCAAGACAATGAAAATAGATTACACCATGATTCATCCATGAATCTACATATCTCACTAACTTTGGATGTAAGTTTTCCTTCCCCATCACGATAAGTGCCACTTTTCTCATTAATGAAATCTATGAAGCCATCTAAATCTCGGCCACCGTCATAAGATTCACCAGTTTTGTTGCTCTTTGGGAAAAACTTCAGTGTGGAATATCCACTGACATCATACCTGCAAAAGTAGCGCCAGGCATAATTGATTTTTTTCACAGAAATCTTTTATTTGCTCATGTGGATTTAAACACAGTCCTATTTAAGCCCACTAATTATCAATTACACAATCCTGAAAGTTGATAGCATGCGCACATTAAAAATACAAAATTAATATTGTACTACTAAACTCACTTTTCAGCCAAACTCTTGTACTTCTCAGCATCAAGATTAGCAATTACCACATCTTCCTCCAATTTAAATGCTTTTGCAAGCTTGTCATATATCTGGAGAACATGTGGCGCAGACATAGATCAAGAATAACTGTTGTTTAGGCACAAGATAAAGTTCTGCAACAAGACAATGATCAAGCAGCAAACAATATACTTACAAGAGCAAGGGCTTTGCAATGTCCACACCTGCCATGTAAGCAAGCACACTAAGACTATTTAGAGATGAAAATCTTCAAGTAATTAAAACAGACATTTTCCCCATATCGAGACAGAAACTGCTCCACTGACTTCACTATGTTAGTATAGCAGATGCAACAAAAAGCATATTACAGAAAAATTGAACACAAAAAATTACCCGGGTGCATAGAACAGAACCAGAACATCTTTAGTTACATCAAGAACAATCTCGTCAAAACTGAGTGCCGTTAGTACCACTACAATGGATCGGGTTGCAGTGATCTTCACGACAGTCCCTGGAATAAAGCAACACTTCAATTTCAATAGATAAGTTGACTCGAGATATATTGGTATAATAAAGCAACTAAAGTTAGCTTGAATGCAGCATTATATCCCATAAAGGACTAAAGCATAATAAAGACGAGAGAGATCCCTGAGATGGAGTCCATAACTCCATGCAGCAATTTATGCTGGGCAGCAACCAAACAAGTAAGCACAAATATTGGAGGAACTCACAACAATGCATTACAACTCAAGAATAAATTGGTATTATTCACTGATGGCATTGTGAAGAAGTGTTATGAAACAGATGTTAAATTATATGTCATGCAGCTCTGAAGTTGAATGTACTTGTCCATTAAGTCGTATCTCAATTATTATACAACATGCATGGAGTGTCTACTTTGTCATAGACTCGAACTTTATTTGCTTCCCATTAGTCGTAGGAAATGATATATCTTCAAATCTCACAAGAGCATCCCATTCCAAGCACAGCTGCTCCAGTGAAGTACTTGGAGTGCTCCAGCTTTGGTTTCTCGTCAAAAGTATGCTGCCAGATCTGTCAAGGCTTAATCGCGCATATGAAGAGTGGCTCGAAAAACATCAGCTGCTGGTCAGTTGGATAGGCTCCACCTCCCCTTCCATCTGTGATCAAATCCTCGAGCCAAAAAATTCTGTTTCAGGCACTAGATCTGACTCATGCATATCAGATCTGGAATGCCTTCATGAGATCTTCACCCAATAATCCTAAGCTCAAGAAATGCAGCTGTGAATTGGTGTCTCTCCTACTTCCAGGATTCCTAATTTCCTTCACCCTTGCTTTCACATCCAAAATCAATTCTGAAATAGCAGTCCCTTCATACGGAGTTTTGGAAATTCAGCAGATAAAATGTTAAATTTATCAGCCATTCAGCTCTGCAGTTGAACATACTTTTAATTAAATCCTATCTCAATTGTCAATAAAAGATGTATGCTAGCATGTATGCAGTAAAAACATCCAAGAACTATCATGATTCATTTCCCTTTAGTAATAGGAAATGATAGATCTTCAAATCACACTGAGGACATCTTCTATTATTGTTATTTTGGTTATTTTACTTATGTTTTATTTATTTTATTTGGGTTTGTATTAATGGGCTTGAGCTTTAGCTAATAGACTTTCCAAGATTTATTTAAGGTTTGTGTTTTTTTTTTTTTTTCTTTTACCATTTAAATGCTTGTAATGAAACAGAAGATCAGTTTTGGAGATTAAACAATTGAGGCTGCCACCGTCTTCCATCCCTTTCTCTGTCTTCTTCTTCTATTAGTTTTCTGACTTCTTCTTTCTCTGCCGCTATTGTCTTTCTATTCTAGTGTTTTCTCATCTTTCATCCTACATCACACACGAGCATCCCACACTGATGATCTGTAACCAATTTACAAGTTTACACCTACGAACCTAAGTCTATTCAGCAATTAAAGGAGGGAGTGGAAAATAAATTCTGAATTTCGAGAAGCTGGCCAATCGCAAAGTTGTTTGCACCAATAATATTGCCAATCCAGTCATGCAGAATTAAGTAAAGAAGTCTAAATATCCCATTGAAAGTTAAAAAGACAATAGGTCTACATTGTTTGTTGAATCTATGCAAATTCCCGTGATACATAAGCAACCAAGAGAAAAGATCAGGGCGGGGCAACCCAATAAAAAAAGAAAGACAGCAAAAAAAAAAAAGAAGCAGCAACTTGGGGGAAAACAGATGGAGCAACATAAACATAATGCATCAACAAACTTCTCTTGTTCCCTAAATTCAACTAAATTACAAGCATATTAATACCTCCTTCGATGTTCACAAAATCGGCAAGGGCTTCTGCAGTACGAGAACCTTCATACCTAAAACATATAGAACTTGATCAGAATCAAAGTTAATATTCTTAAAAGCTACAAGACTGGTTGAAAAAGTGTTCGTACGGTTTTTAGAATTTAAACTGTTTACATGGATTTGGAAAATGTTTAATTTAACGCTCTAATGGAAAGTCCAAATCACATGGTTTATATTTCAAAATGATTAATCAATTATATATTTGGAGTTTCATTAGAACCTTATAAAGAGTAATAACTTCTCATTTTCAAGCAATGTAGAATTCCATAGATCACTTTTAATTAGAAAGGATGGAGGTTGACTTAACAGGACACTCACCTCTTGGGTTCTAGGGACTGTTTAGGAAACCACTGAATCGTGGGGTACCCAGAAACCCTATATTTAGAGCATATGTTCTTGTGTGCATCACAGTCCACCTACACCAAAAACCGCAGTGAGAAGAAGTCAAATAACATGTCAATCGATCACCATTAGGCATAACAGTAGCAATATAACAATAGATAAGGCTTTAAGATCAATTTGAGACCAGAAGAGAAAATGAGAAATGATTAAACACACAAACAGAACAATTAGACGGCAATCATACGTTCAGAAACACACCAATATTAGAAAAACCAAAAAATCTAGAAGATTCAAGGAGCTCGCCTTCCCAATCAAAACAGATTTTTCTTTCTTGAAACTTGTGCCAAGCTTCTCATACTCAGGAGCAAGCTTTTTACAGTGCCCACACCTGCCATATAATCCAGCAAGGACTTAAGCAAGCAAAATCGATGGATGCCCAAACATCTAAGGCCCTTTGACTACCAAAGTACCCCAGTCCATCATTCAGCTCAATACATTCAAGACATGAACAAGTGAAAAATGGCTTGGTCTAAGCAATTTGTGACCTGATTACCTTTCTTATACCGAAAAAAGGAACATGAGACTGGAAAATATTAACAGGTACGGATAGATAACTGCTCATTATAATAAGTAACTATCTAATTGTGAATAATATTTTTGGTTATTTTTTTTATTAATTTTTCTTATTTTTTCAATAAGTTCTATTTTATTAAAAGGTCCTTAAGATCCTTCATAATTTGACATATAACTCTCTTGTAAAAGTTAATAAAGGATCATGTTTTATCAAAAGTTCATTAATATTAATAATAATATTTTATTATTATATAAAGAATAAATAGATAATCCAATATGGATGCAGACCAATATTCATACCTTACTGAAGTTTAGATTTTTTTTAATACTGATTTTTTGTCTTTCTTTAACCTTATATTTTCTTTTTCTAGACAAATAAACTACTAACTTTTTTATTTTTTTTATTTAAATCATTATATCATGTGCATCCCTTGGCTAACACATCTGGGCCGTTCCCGTGTGTATATATATATATATCAATAAAATTATGATAATGTATGATTTGATCAGTTGCATGCAGACGTATTGACAAGCAAGTAATATGCAAGCTTAATTCCAAATTGAACCAATGAAACACGAAAGAGTAGTTACGTTATATAGTAAAATCAATGAATCATGTTATCGACTACTTGAATTTTAAGATTAGTGTAAAACAAAGTCATAAGAATTCCTCTACGCCAATAGGTTTGAATATACAAACAGTGAATTCATCTATAGCAATATATATGGAGCTCCAAACCCACGTATCTCCAATCACAGTCCGTCGACTATCAATATCAAGGCAAAAGCTCATCAAATGCTGAGCTGATCGTACGACGCCGATCGCTAAAACGAACTTAAAAATATTAATAAAAAAAAAAGACTGCATCACCAACTCTTATATAACTCATGCTTGATTCCCGAGAAAACTAAAACGAAAAAATAAAAAGAATTAGAAACCGCAACTCCTTTATAAGTTAATTTCTCGGTCGAGTGCATTAACTCATCTGATAAAGCTCTATTAATGTTTTGCTACGTTTTCTAAGCAACTACTGTTAGACTCAGGAAGAAAAGCATTAGTTGATTCATTAATTGTACCAGGGAGCGTAGAACTGGACGAGAGCGCCGCGATCTTGTCCGACCTTGTTGTCGAAATTGTCGTCGTTGAGCACGACGACACCGTAAGCGAAAAGCGATGAGGCAAAGAATATCAAAGCCAGGGCCAGAAAAGCAAACGAAGTCCTTGAGCTCAAAATTCTCGACGAAAACGGAAACAGTTCATGATGAGAGGAAGGCGAAAAGATGTGTATATATAGCTCCAATTCTGTCGGTTTGTCGCAGCCGTGACTCAGGCTGCCTCGGCTGTGGTAAGCGGTGACACGGGGTGCAAATTGCAGACCTTGCAGCCATGCCACTATGAAGACCATGTGCAATACATGGGATGCCATGAGCCAAAAGCCAAAAGCCAAAAGTATATATTAATGCTTGAAAATCGTGCTCGAGCAAGCAATCGACGCTGGCCGCCTCGAGTGAACGATTGCGGCTTGGAATTGGAGCTCGATTCGAAGGCAGCACGCGGCACTGCATGCGTTGTTAATTACTGCTGCATGAACGATTTGGCAATTGTCTTGCATGTATTTTGTCACGCTCCGATACAAATAATTCTACACGCCGCGTGGATGTGTCTTGTATTGTACAGGTTAGTGTTAAAGATAATAAAGAGTTTTGTTTTTTGTAAACAATAAAGAGTATTTGGATGCGTTAAGAGACTTGTTGCTCGAATTGTATACGTGACATATAAACATATTTTAAAAATATTTATTGAATATTTACTATTAACAAAAAAAGTAACATAAATTATTATAAATGTCGTATGTCTCGTTTTATGAATCTCTCAATTTAAGCCGGGTTTCAATAGTTAGTTGAAATGAGATGAGATAAGATAAGTTGAAATAGTTTGTGAATAGTAATGAGATATTTGAGTTGAGATGAGACAAGTTATAAATTTTTTTAGTTTGAAATGTTTTATGGGATTTTAGGAAATTAGATAAAAAAATTGAATAAAAATATTATAAAGTTAAAATATTATTAAGATATAATTTTTTAATATTATTTTAGTTTTTATATTTGAAAAAATTAAATTATTTTTTGTATTTTGTTTATAAGTTTGGGAAAGTCTTAATAATTAGGTAATGAAGAGATGAAAAAATTGAAATTTTAAAATTAAAAAATATTTGTATTTATAGTATTTAGATATTAAAATAAGATGAAATAAAAGTATCTATCTATCCAAACCAAGCCTCAGACATTAAAATTCCTAATTTCCTGGCTAGCAAGCAATATTCTCACTTCGCAATCGAGAACAGGAAAGTAAGCAAGAATAGTGACTAAAGTCTCATTTGAATAGCATCTCATTTGAATAGCATCTCATCTCATCTCATCTCATCTAATTTCATTACATCTCATTTCAATATCTAAATACCATAAACACAAATATTTTTCTATTTCATCTAATTTTTAACTTTTTCATCTAGTTATCATTACCTAATAATTACAATTTACAAATTTTCAAACAAAATACAAAAATCAATTCAACCTTTTCAAATTTCAAAACAAAGATAATATTGAAAAATTGAGTAATTATACTCATCGTCCTAATCATCATTCTCTCATCATTCCACGATGTGGCATTAGATGATTGAAGACTATTTATTATATTTTATTTGTGAATCTATCATCTAATGTCACATCATGAGATAATGAAATGATGGTGAGAAAATAGATGATGAAAAAAATTTTTGTAAAAAATTATATTCTAACAATATTTTAATTTTATAATATTTTTATTCAACTTTTGATTATTTTTTTCTTTTATATAATATTTTTTAAGGTATTCTTTATTAATCTTAAAATCTTCTTTACTAAGTGTGTATATATTTGAGCATCATCTCCAATTATTTATGAATATGTTGAAGAAAATGATTCTTTTAATTGCTCAGGATTATGAGAGTTAGAGGGTTTACTAGGATTAACTATATAGACACATGTGTCAATAATATTTTCAAGAATGACTCCTTGAATCTAGGTGTCCAAGTTTTGAGATCTATTTTGTGAAACTGAAGTAATAACAGATCAATGTGTGTGGTAGCTAGAGAGTGCTGGTGAGGAATAATGAGAAAATGATTTTCTAAAAGGTTGAAAAGCTATTTGGACTGATCCGTCCATTTTTTTTTATCTATGCATTCTATATCATCTATAACATTATTTTCTATTTCAGATAGTGGAGTTATATTATCTAACTTCTATTCATTACGGAAAGTAATTTGATTCCAATGAATTTATTTAGGAATCTATGTACTTGAATTTGATGTGTTAGATTGTAACAATAATGTGTCACCCTTTGGATTAGTAATAAGAGTTCGTGACTCTAGTGTTGTTTTCACAAGTTTATAATGGATCTTATAAACTACAATTAGGGATGTGATCATCTCTTCATATGATACCTATTTGTTTTAATATTTAATAATAAAGCATGTGGGATATTAGCATCAAATAATGAAAGTGAATAATTGGGATAACAATTGAAATAAACTGAACCTTGGAACATGCTGGTTTCTACCATACCAAATAATGGGTCATGAAATTTATAATGTCTTCCATCCCTTAGGTAGAGTAGTACTGAAGCATTTAATCCACTTCTTGCGAGTGATTTTATAGCAACTTGTTCTAATCGAATATGTATGAAATAATATTTTTGTTCCATATGATGTTTAACAACATATTTTGTTAATAATTGTAGTGACTCATGATCATTATTTAAGCTAATAGTTTTTTCTATAGTTTTAATAGAATAATTAATAAGAAATGATAATTTTGAAGAGAAAGTGGACTGTTTATAAATTTGATTTTTTGGAACATTAGGAATTGTCAAATCTTTCAAATTTATTTCTATATTTAATATAGTATAATCTTCTTAATTAATATTATCAGGTTCTATAGTATACTTAAAGTGGATTTGGATGAATCAGATATGAATAAGGAATTCATTAAGACAGAGTTTTTAAACAAGAATCTCCTAATATCAAAGAGAATAAGTAGATCAAGATCTTGAGAGAACACTATCGAGACCACCTTTAGAGCTTTCTAGCATAAAAAGGCCAACTAACGGATTTTCCTTAGCTTATCAATACAAGACTCTCAATATACTCCAATTTTTTTCTATAGTCTATCGTTGTTAAAAATTTGTTTGAGCAAATTCTTACTGTTTTCTTTTCTATATAAAGCAAGAATATTCAAATGATTCTATATTCTTTTAATTTCAGTTTTTAAAAAATTGCAATGATAATCCATTTCATCTATTGCTACTTGTTTGCTTAAATATATGTGATATTTATTAATCATTGCTTCCTTATCTAGTTTTATTAGCTCTTCCAATCATTATTTCTTATTCAAACCTTGTATTATAAGCCAAATATTGTAAATTATAAAGATCACGATAGTCAATACTATGAACAAAATAATATTTTATAACTATATAACAATAGGTAACAGTATAAAATATAAGGCATATTAATAACCAATGCCTAAGCTAAAAAAAAACTAATAGCTCGGATATCAATAATGTATCCCAAATAATAATTAAATCATACATTTGATCGGTTATATAGCCTGTTATTATTTATAATTAATTCAAGCATATAGTTATTATATCGCCTATAATTATATTATATAAAAAGTTGTGCAACAGAGAATTAATTATAACATATTTTGAACTATCAATTGAGAACGATTATCATTTTATATCTGCAACTCTTTTATAATTATTTTAAATTATTTTAAATTATTTTAAATGAATTAAGATATTATATAACTTTATTAAAAAATATTTTTAATTCTACATAAATAAAATTTATTTTAAATAAAATTGTAAAATCTTGTGCACTAGTTTATCATTACTTTTCGCTTTGTTTACCTTCCCCACTTTTCTTCTACTTCGAAGTTCTGGAGCTCGGAATCAGAATTAGGGTTTTGCTCCGAATCAGAATTGGGCTAATCTGTGAATCACGTCAAGAATCTTCCTTCTATTTCAATGGCTCACACCAGTGATAATGTAAGTTTTAAGTCTCTTACCATTACTTTCTCAACCTAAAAATTTCATCACATTTTTTCTTTTTATGTTACTGACAGAATATTACAACTTAGTAGATATCCGAATCATACTTTTTATTTTCACTATCTATTGTTTTCTCTGAGTTTTTTTTTGGGTGTTGACTATAACGTGTTCTTTTTTTCGTAATTGTTTGTGTAGGTTGTTGGGGTTGATAACACCTTCAGAAGAAAATTTGATCGGGACGAATATTTGGAACGAGCGAGGGAACGTGAAAAACAGGTTTTTCTAAATCAAAGTTTCCAATTCTCCTTTTTTTTTGGTTAAGGTTGTTCGATTTTCTGATTAACGCCCCTTGGTTGATTCTGCTTATCTTGTGTTGTATATAGGAGGCGGAGTCGCGGGTTAAATCTAAATGTGAGTAATGTAATCCGAAAATCTTCTTTCTTTTGTATTTGTATCTTATTTGATGGATTTATCTACATCTGTGTTAACGTTAGAGAAATGGGTTGGCTGGTTTTGTTACAGCCAGAGGCCCTCCAGTGCAGAGGAAGCCCTTGAAACATAGGGATTATGAAGTGGACCTTGACTCTCGCTTGGGAAAAACTCAGGTGTGTCGCTGTTTTTATATCTTGGACCCTGCTACAGCTACCGAGGATCTCACCGAGAAGGCAGTTTTTTTTTTTTCAAAATTTATTTTAAACCCCTTAAAACATTTTTTTTTTTAAAAAAAATTTCACAAAGTCGTTAAAAAACATTTCCTTAACCATGACGTTAAAAAAAAAAAAATCAAATCGGTGAGGATCCTTGGTGGCCCAAGCATTATTCTTATATCTTTTTTAGATATGCATAGTCTTTCTGCTAGGACCTTTTTGGTTGTAAGTTGTACTTTTTGGTAGACCATTTGTTATATGAGCAGCTCAATATGGTGTTTATGACTTTGATTCCGCTTGTCTACTGGAGTACCATCGATTCCGATAAGCAATTGTTAAAGGGAGTTGTTCTCTAGGTTCCTGGTTATGTATGCCATATAATCCATGGAACATGATAAACTTGTGGCTTTTTCTAGAGAAAAGAAAAAAACACAATAGATGGCAAGAGTATTACAATGAAACTGGTTATCATATCTTACAGAATTGGTTTTTAGAATTCGTTAATTAAACTTGTGGCTTTTTCTAGAGAAAAGAAAAAAGAAAACACAATAGATGGCAAAAGTATTACAATGAAACTGGTTATCACATCGTACAGAATAGGTTTTTAGACTTTGTTAATTAATTCTTGAGTGTTTGATTGGTGGGAGTTTCAAAGGTTGTGGTTAATCTGTATAATGCTGGTAGATGTGCCACTTTTGAGAACCCAGAATAATTTTTACTAATGTAATTGTGCAACTTGATGCAATTTTACATGATAATTGACCGTAACTTGCTGGATTTCTTATTTTTTATACCTATTGAGGTGTTGACTATTTGGTTAGCTCTCTGCTCCAGTTTTGTAACATGCCCCTGATCTGTCAAGCCAGATTTCTCAAGAATGATTAAGATTTGGGATTGGCACTGCTGGTACTTACAGATTGGGACAATATTATAATATGCTAGGTGTCTCCTATGCTGCTTTTTATGCTGTTTTTATGAGGATAATGATAGGACTTATCCTTCTTTGGAAGGGGATTCAGTCGGTGGAGTGACATCACCCTACCGATATAGAGGTATCAAAACTTTGAAGCAAGCATGCTTTTAACAGTAGGCTATCTTGAAATCAGGCCTTCCAATGTTACTTTGGAAATAGAATATCAAATGTCTTTATGGTTAAAGAAACACATATATTAACATGTGGGCCTTAATCATGTTGACATCCAAGATATATATATTAGCCTTAAACAGTTTCCTTTATGGACTTTGGATTTTTTATAAGAGGAGTTCTAGGTTTACAGAGGGATCTCACAAAAGTATAGTTCACAAAGTGATGTGGCTAGATGTGATATGTTAGATCTTTTTTATAGTAAAAGAACTTTACATTTTGATGTACGACAACAATCCACATTAGTTGCGAACTCTATTGTTGTGAGATCTTTTTGTGAACCAAATATTTCTCTTTCTATAAATCTGCCAAGGCCATTAATCCTTTTCGTGGAGATTTACCATAAAATTTTGGATCCTGAGCTTGGCATGTTCTAGATTTTGAATTTGTTCTATACAAATTTTCATGGGTTTATACCATCATAACCCAAAACCCTAATCGTTTGGGGGGCATGTTTTGCTTCTTGCTTGCATTTATTTTTATTTGTTTCCTGCCCGATAAGTTTCCTGGCACAATAGCATGCCTTTCTGTTTCCCTTGAGTTTCAAAAGGATGAAACATCTTTCAGCATTTTATGTTGAGTATTTTATGCATGGGTCTTTGATTGGCAAAATTATTGACCTTATTATATCATTTTTTATTTTTGCAGGTTGTTACTCCAGTGGCACCCTTAAGTCAGCAGGTATGCAACCATATTTTTGTTTTCTTGTAAGTAAAATAATAGCCAGTATGCAAACATGTTCTCATGTGTCCCTTGTCACCATATGGTTATTGATGATTCTACCTTTTGAATGTACAATTTTATTTTTCGTATGGCCTCCTAGTCAAAATTACCATTTTTTTAAAGTTTTGGGTGCTATTTTGATACTTGTTCAATGTTTGTTAGGATGAGGGTGGTGTAACACGCTGTGGTTTTCAAGACAAATCTCTAGCAAGGGCCTGTTTAATTTTATTTTTTAAGTGATTCAATCTTAAAATTTGGTTAGATTATCAAATTAGTGTTTGGTTGAACTAAGCATAAGACTAAAATTTTTAAACTAACAAATTGAATACGTCACAATTAAACAGGGTAATCTGATTGTGATGTAATGGGTTATTCCATAAATGAAAATCAAGTTGAAGAATCCAAACCAAGAGGCCTAAATCTTGTCACTCCTCACCAATCCTGGTTGAGCTAGGCGAGTGCCATGATAGTTATAAAAACCAAGATCGATCAAGCTGATCTAGACCCTGTATCCCACAGACTTTTATTTTAAGCGGTAAGCTCACTCACTTGGCTGTGTTGACTGTAAACGTCTATATCTATGCATAAAAAAAACACCTCCATTAAGATATTAGATTTGCTTTGCTGAAGGGAATACTTGAACTCGTGAAGGTAAAATCTGTTCTGTATCACTAGATCCAAACTATCGAAAAAATATTCTTATGAATCCCATTTCTCATCCTGGGTTTCCCTGTGGTACTTTTCGACAAGTGCTTGGTTGAGGAAGATGATATTGCTCATGGGGGATTTCCGAAATGTCTTAAACCTTGTGGTTAATGTACATCTCAAATGACTTAATTTTAATTACTTTACTAAGAATGGAACACTTTTTTTTTTTTGAACAGGGAAAGCTCTCCTCAATTTATTAATAACCCTTGCTTTAAGGCTCTTTTTTGATTTATTCTTTTTTAATAATGCTCTCCTTGGGAAGTGGCTGTGGAGATTCCAATCGGAAGGGGAATCACTATGGAGATTGGTTATTGATCGGAAGTATGGTTGTGATTGGGGGGTTGGTGCTCCAAGGAGGGTAGGGATAACTATGGGGTGAGCCTCTGGAAATTTATTACAAAAGGGTGGAAGGTGTTCGTAAAACACACTATTTTTGAGGTGGGAGAGGGTACAAGAATCAGCTTCTAGTTCGATGTATGGTGTGGTGAGAGAGCCTTATTTTCTGTTTTTCCTGGAGTATTCAGATTGGCGGCAAATCAGCAAGCATCTGTCTCAGATGTAATGAGCCGTTCTAACGGTAATGTACATCGGAATATGGTATTATCCAGAAATGCGCAGAATTGGGAGGTGGATGAAATAGCGAGTTTTTATAGCTTTCTTTATTCCAAGAAGATAGGTGAAAATGGGCGAGATAGCATGTTGTGGAAACACTCGGGGAGCAGGAAATTCTCAGTTAAATCTTTCTATAAGGTGCTGGCAGCACACCAGCCCAATGGGTTTCCTTGGAAGGGTATTTGGAGAGTCCCTGTACCCCTTAGAGTTTCATTTTTGACTTGGAGCGCAGCTCTAGGAAAGATTTTGACGGCTGATAATTTAGGAAACAAGGTGTGATTGTGATGGAGTGGTGCTACATGTGTAAAAGCAATGACGAATTGATTGAGCATCTTTTTTTGCATTGTGAGGTGGCAAGGGAATTATGGGCGGGTATTTTCAGTCGAGCCGGGTTGTTTTGGGTAATGCGTAAGAGTGTGATGGATCTTTTAGCATGTTGGAATAGGACGCATCATATCCCACAACTAGCAGCAACATGGAGGATGATTCCTTTGTGTCTTTTGTGGTGTATTTGGATGGAGCGCAATGAGAGGTGTTTCAACAACAAGGAGAGAACTATGGGGGAATTATGGAATTTTTTTGTATTTTCTTTAGTCCAATGGTTTGCTGCTATTGTATTGAAGGGAGGAAATGCCCATGAGTTCTTGCTTTCGTTTCAACTTTCTAGAATGTAATTAGGTGTCTCTTTTGTATACTTCCTGTGTACATGGGTTGTGCCTAGTTTCATTCCATCAATAAAGTTTCTTACTTATCAAAAAAAAAAAAAAAAAAAAAAAAAAACCCTCACTTAAGGCAGAGGAAAACCAACATTACATCGATCCACCAATAAACGAATACCACAAAAAGACAATACCAAACCAAAAATAAAGAAAAAACACAAGATTTCTACAGCCGAAAATTTGGGAGTCCCGTTTTATCTAGCCGAATAATCCCCTTCAACAACCTTGGCAAATTCTGATCACCTTCATAACAAATACATCTCCCTTCCTCCCCTTGTTTTGCAAGAAAATCCGCCGCTTGGTTACCTTCGCTAAATTGATGCCCCACCATGACATTAACACCTTGAAGCTCCTTGAGTAAGTCATCCCAAAAATCCCACAAGTATCACAAAGAACATCTTCCCCCAATGAGCCAATCCACCACCAATCTGGAATCACTCTCAATGACCACATTAAAAATATTTAGCTTTTTGCACAATACAACCCCCTCCCTAATAGCCCTCAACTCTGCCTCACTATTAGTACCATGAGCTGAAAAAGCCACATGGACCCTGCCGAAATTGTTCCTGATCACGCCTCCTCCCCCCCCACAACTTCCCGGATTGCCACGACAGCTCCCATCACAGTTTAATTTCATCCAACCAGTAGGTGGTCTCTTCCAAGCAACCTGACGGAGACGATGAACGCGTTAGGCTGGCTGAGGCACATCGAGACTACTAAGAAGCTGCATGTCATGCGAAGAGAGAGGCCTAGTTGCCGTGATTTCCCCTGCTAACACTCGAAGCCAATATTTCACCGACGACCATACATTTTCGGCTGAGTCTTTCACTCCTTCCATCCTAGCCTTACACCTCCTCGTCCACAATTTCCGAGTGATCAAACATGGCAATAAACTGAGCATCAGACATTTGACAGTGGACCTTCTTGCACAGCGAAACCAAGCCGACATTCTGGCCCACCAAGATTGCAAACGCAGATGTGGGATCCCCAGCTCGTTACTAGCTTTTTCCCATACTTGGTTAGCAAACTCCCCCACGCACAAGATGTGATCTAAAGATTCTGGAGCTTTTCTTGTGCAACAGTCACATCATGAAGCCAACGACATGCCCTTGCTTTGCACTCTATCATCCACCACTAGAGCTCGAAACCTTGCTTTCCACACACACAGAGACACCCTTTTAGGAAGCAGTTGGTGCCAAATCCACTCTTGTCACTGTAATGGTTCTCCTTTAAGCCGGACCACTTCCCAAGCACTCACCAAAGAGAAAATTCCATCCGTAGATGGCTTCCAGATAAAAACGTCTGAACCTTCTCTACCCACTGAAATTTTCGGAACAATCTCAGCCGTGATCTCTTCACCAACCAGATCCACTAGCCTATCATAATCTCAGGAACTAGCAGACCAACAATCTTTTATTTGCAGCGAATTGTTTTGAATGTCATCCACACACACGGAAAGAGGTCCTAAAGCAAGCCATCTGTCATGCCAAAACGACGCATTTCCACCTCGCACTAGAACCTGAATGTTCCCAGTGACCTCAGGTAAAACCAAAACAATGGATTTCCAGAGCCGGGAGCCCGATGAATTCGCAGGGGTGAGAACAACATGCCCAGACTTTTAAGTATTTTGCACGAAAAAAATTAGTCCACAGGTTCTTCATCGACATAATCCTCCATGCAAACTTCATGTGCAGTGAACGTCGGACTTCTTTAAAGTCCCGCAAGCCCAAACCTTTGTAGGCTTACACAGCTTTGACCAAGCTTTTCATTTCATCCGCTGAACACCATTGACATCCCCCCAAAAGAAACTAGCTAAAATAGAATTAATTTGCGTGATGGTAACCAAAGCACACTTGTTACCGAGAGGAGATGTATAGCCATACTCGAAAGTACATGTCTCAACAAAATCAACCTTCCCCCTTGTGAAAGAATTTTCAACTTCCACCCTGCCTCCTTGTTGCGAATTTTAGCCACAAGAGGTTCCAAAATTCTAGCCATTAGTCTCCCCACAACCAGCCGCGCAGCCAAATATGTCACAGGAAAATTTCCTTCCTTAAAACCTTTATTCTCATCAAAGCACGCTTACGTGAAAGATTAATAAACTTTGAAGGGTAAAAAGCAGATTTTTCTTTACTAATCTTCTGGCCTGACCATCTTTCATAAAGATCTAGCATCTCAATGAGCCTCTTAATAGACCTTCTCCCGCCATTAACAAAAACTAAAAGATCATCTACATACAATAAATGGGAAATCAAATGAGCTCCTACTGGACGGTAAAATCTACCAATCCGACCCTCTTCAAAATTCTTCCTTAACAAACGTTACAAAACTTCCTCCATCACAATAAATAGATAAGGAGATAAAGGATCTTCTTGCCGTAAGCCCCGAACAGGTTGGAAAAAACCTTTGAAAGTTCCATTCATCATGACTGGGAACCAAGGGGACTTAACACACTCCCCAATCAACTTGCAAAAATTGTTAGAGAAGCCAAAACCTTTTAGCACCGTTAGAAGAAAACCCCAATCCACCCGATCATACGCCTTAGTAATGTCAAGTTTCACTATCACATTGCAGCCCACAGATTTCTTATTCAAAGAATGCACCATTTTTTGAGCAAGCGTAATATTTTAAAAAATTCTATGCCCTGGCACAAAAGCACCTTGCTCAAGAGAAACCAACTTATTTAACATCCCTGTCATCCTCTTAACAATAATCTTCGAAAAAATCTTGTAGGCCACAGAGCAAAGACTAATCGGTTGGAATTTATCAAAACTTTTTGGCTCCTTAACTTTAGGAATAAGAACAATGAAAGATGATGAATAAACTTGGGGCAACCGCGTACCACGGAAAAATTCACCAGCCGCCTCCACCACCACATCTTTTTTAACAATATCCCAACAAGCAATATAAAACGCAGATCCGAAACCATCTGGCCTTGGGCTACTATATTTAGGAATGGAAAATAGTGCTTCTTTTACCTCTTCCTCCGACGGATCCATGCAAAGCATATGATTATCTCGTGCCGTGATACTAACTTCCAGTAACGACGACAAATCCGCAATTTCCACACTTGAAGTTTCCGTGAGAAAGTCTTTAAAATAATTCGTGGCACCGATGTGAATTTCTTCCGGATTGTCCAACACCCTCCCGTCTGAAAGAACCATTCTAGAAATAACTACTTGTTTCCGGCATTGGTTGATCACCGAATGATAATACTTTGTGTTTTGTTCACCTTCAACCATCCACTTCTTTTTTGCAATCTGACCCAATCTCGTTGCCTCTCTTCTCTCCCACATATTGAGTTCAACCTTGGTCAGCAAATAGTCAGCTTCTACCTCATGAGAATACCCGGACTGAAGCTGGTGCTCCAGAGTTTCAACTCTCTCTTGAAGTTCTTTTAACATAAAATCCACCCTACCAAAGACCGATTTATTCCAAGCCCGTAATGCAAGTTTTGTCTGCTTAAGCCGCACCACAAGTTTCAGAAGACCAGTATTAGAATCCGGTCTATTCCAAGCCTCTTCTACGCATGCCAAGAAGCCCTCATGTGAGCACCACATGTTTTGAAAGCGAAAAGGTGGAGGACCATAGGACACTGACGGTCTATCAAAATACACCACCATAGGGCAGTGGTCAGAAGTCTTCCTCCCCAAGTATTCAAGCTGGCCAAGAGTAAATTGACTAGAAAAATTATTATTGATGACCGCCCTATCCAACCGTGCCCAGCACCTTGATCTCCCCTCATGTCCATTACACCAAGACATATGTCTCCCTCCATGAGAAAGTTCAAATAGGCCACAACTATCTAAACAACCATTGAAATTTGCCATAGAAGACGACGGCCTAGGATTTCCGCGAATTCTCTCATTGTCATTACGAATAGCATTGAAGTCCCCTACCACTAGCCAAGGATGATCTGCCACCTGAACCTCCAAATCTTTCCATAATTCTCTTCTTTCAGCTTGATTACATTTGGCATACACAAAAGTCACTAAAAACTTTTTATTCTCCAAGATAAACCACCCAGTAACCATTTGTGCAGACTTACACAGCACCTCAAAAGCTTGTTCATCTCTCGATAAAATCCATAACTTGCCCCCTTCAGCTTCATTGGAGCAGAGAAAATTAAAAGACGAGCTTACCCAGGAGATGCATGCGACACTCCTCAGCAAAAGGCTCAGAAATCGCCACTAAAGATACACTTTTCTTGGTAACTAAACTTTTCAACCGCTTTCTAGATCAGCCTAACCCCCTTACATTCCAGAACAATATATTTTTTTTTTTGATACGTAAGAGATAAATTTTATTAATATGAATGAAATAGGCCTAAACCATGTACACAGGAAGTATACCACAGAACACCTAAATACATTCTAAGAGCGATGAACTAAAGACAAGAAGTCATGAATATTATCCCCAACTAAAACAATAGCAGAAAACCAAAGCAAGAAGGCATTTAGAAAGAAATTCTTCAGCTCCACCCCTGTGCGTTCATTGTCTTCAAAACAGCGCGCATTCCTTTCCATCCAAATGCACCACATGATACACAACGGAATCATATTCCATACTACTGCCACTTGACGACAACCCTGCAATTTTCTCCAACAGCCCATCAAATCCATCACCCTCATAAGCATTACCCAAGCGACACCAATATTGTATCTTTCATAGATTAAGTTTTTGAGGATGGGAGTGCACCTGTTGAGATTTCTTTACTGCCGTCTTAACAAGACTCGTCGACTTATTAGATAACCTTCGGGGATCAACATCAGAATCATAAATCTTATCCTTACCTAGCCTCAAAATTTGGTCATCCACCTCCCGATCCGAAGAGTAGTCAGGCACAACAGCACTTTGTGGTGCATTAGCCCCATCCAGGACCCCTTCTGAAGACACCATTTTATCCAAAGGCTCACGAACCTCCATCATCTCATCCACAGGTACTGCCAGCACTACTTCCCCTTGAACATCATTTTCATTAAAATTCTTGCTAGGCTCCTCATCACACCAAACCTCCACACACACAGCATCACTAGCCTCGACCTGCACCCCTCCACCACTAAACACATCGCCATGCACCTGTACTTTTTCTGCCCCAACCGTAACCATTTCACCCTGGTGGCCAATGTCAGGTCCACTAATTAGACCACTTGACAACATCCCCTTGTGATCACTCCGTAAAGAATCCTGCACGTCCCCCTCGACACCCGCTACTTTTTCCCCTTCAGAAATTTGCAAAACATTGTTCTTATTCTCATTCATGTTACCCAGCACCCCTTTATCAGATTTCGGTTGCCAAATCTTTTTCGCCTTATGTTTTACCTCCCCTTGTCTCCTCTCCCCAACCCTACAGACCACCGACGTGTGCACTTGATGGAAATATTTCTGACAATAAAAACCAAGTTTTTCATACTTGACTTCCTGCCATATTCTTTTCGATGGTGAAAAAACAATTGGGAAACCCTGCATCGACTCCACAGTCAGGTCCACTTCCACACAAATACGTGCCCCCGAAGCCCTAGTTCGATTGAGTGTCGCATTATCCGTCCCTAGGTATCAACCAAATCTTGATGCTAATATCTGTAAGCAATCCTTTGTATACAAGTGCATCGGCAACCCTGGTAGATAATCCATTGAGGAGCCAATGGAGATTCCTTGTGCAAATCAAACTCTTTCGTCCTTTTGAAAAGCTGAAAAGTATAACCCCCCACCGTTCGACCTTCACATGCCCATCTATGCACAAAATCATGTTCATTTTTCATCAGGATCAAAACATGATATTCATCCATAAAACTTGTCGTTGGGATCTCTAGCAACCCCCACGTCTTAACAACTGCAAGTCAAATATCATCAATAGAAGGTCGAGATCGCATGAACTTCATAACTAAAGCAAACCGAAAGTCTTTTGCTGCCTTTGCCATTTCTAGAATGGAATTAGATTACCGAACTTCATAACTAAAGCAAACCGAGATCGCCAATATATAACATATACAATTACTAAGAATGGAACACACTAGCTATATTAAGCTCTTTAAGAGACTGGGATTTCAGGCGTGAGGACTTTCCATGGGAAGATTTAACTTCATAGTGATGAGGATTTGATGGGTGGTTCTCTTTTGGCAACTAAACTAGATTGGCATGCCGCGCGCGGGGGGGGGGGGGGGGGGGGGGGGGGGGGGGGGGGGGTGCACCATTCAATTTGGGTAGAGAGGGTTTACTTTTTGTTTCTATTTTATGTATTTTTTTTTTTTATAGGTAATCAAAGATTTTATTTAAAAAAGGCGTAGCCCAAGTACATAGATTGTTTTTCTTTTATATATTGGTCTGAGGGAAGAAGAATAGTAGTATTATGAAGTGAGCCGAGTTGAGTTTGTAATTGAAACTCATGTCATTTTTCAAAATTTTTGTTTACGCTGTCCTTTTGTGATTAAATCTGTTCTTTTGCAGGCCGGATACTTCTGTTCTGTTTGTGAGTGTGTGGTAAAGGATTCTGCAAATTACTTGGATCATATAAATGGAAAAAAACGTATGTGGTTATCTATAGACGATTTTGTTTCATCAATTAGTTTTGGGAACTACTTATAAAAAAAAAAAAAAAAAATTAGTTTTGGGAACTATTTTTTCCAATTTATTCCATTTTACTAATGGTTCATTTGCTTTTGTTTCATAGATCAAAGAGCGTTGGGTATGTCTATGCGGGTCGAACGGGCATCTGTCGAACAGGTACATTTTAGAAAGTACTTTGAAGCTTAATGAATGCACCAATAATTAAACATAGGTGAAAAATGATGCAACCTTTGTAAGACTTGCTCTCGAGCATAATTTTTGTACATGCAACAATGTACCGAGTAAACCACGAGGAATACAAGATAGAGGAGATTGTGTACATGGGTTTTTTAATAAAGATTCCTTATGAAAAACAAAAAAGAAGAAAAAGAAAATAGAGGAGATTGCCACAATTCTTTTAAAGATAAAACTATTTTTCTGACCTAAGCATGTCATTGATCACAAGTACATATTTGTCTAGCAACAGTGTTTATGAGCTGCAAATTCTATGGTCTCAGGTCAAAGAGAGGTTCGAACTTCTTAAGAAACGGAGTGCTCCTGGCAGCTTCACAGAGCAAGGTAAAGAATTTTATGGCGTAAACAGAAAATGCATATATTTTTTAAAGACGTTTATCTAATTGGTGATGGAAAATTGATATCTGCCTCTGTCACAGATCTTGATGAGCGGATCTTAAAGCAGCAGCAAGAAGAGGAGGAACGGAAGCGCCAACGTCGAGAAAAGAAGAAAGAAAAGAAGGTGTGTGCTCTATATCACCACAGGTCGCTTATTGCTTAGATTTGTGAACCATAAGTTTATAGGGAAAAAAGAACGGGTGCTCTATATCACTATCAACACAGGTTGGCCTAAGTGGTGAAAGCTTTGGTCTTGGGTATCACTTCCTTCAAGGTTCAAGGTTCATGGTTCAACATCTTATGGGTGCAAACAATCCTTTGGGGCCAAACCTTCTGGTGAAAAGCCAGCAATTTAACCAGTTCCCTGTAGGGAAATTTTCGAGGGTGCGATGCACGGGGCCGAGGTTTACTTTGCAGGGATGGGTTTGAAAGGCCGTGCCTTGGAGAAGTTCCCCGATTTAAAAAAAAAAAAAAGAAAAAAAAAAAAAAGAAAAAGCATTTGTTGCGCCAAAGCTATGCAATTGAGAGCATATTATCTTTTGAATGTGTGAGCATATCATGTTTACCATAATATTTCCTGATAATTTTTGGTCTGTATCTGGGTTCAGAAAGAGAAGGCGGCAGAGGAGGAAGTTGACATGGATCCTGATGTAGCGGCTATGATGGGATTTGGGGGTTTCAGTTCATCCAAGAAGTGATAATGTTTAATCGTGGGAGTCTAGCTTTGAAGGAACAACTTACTTTAGGTACCTTGACCTTTTAGAAACAGTAATTACTAATGATTTTGAGATGTTCTATATTTATAGTGAAAATCAAAGTTTGCCGAAGCTCGATATTTTTGACAGATTTCCCAGGTGAGATATCATCCATATTCATTCTTTGTACATTTTAATCCTTGCGATACTAGAGGTAACTTATAAGTTTCAAGGCTACTTTGTACATTTCTCCTGACTGTTGTGGCGAAAGAAAGTCTGCATTAGTTGGAGGAAGGCAATATTGCTTGACATATAAACCTTTTGCTTTGTGTGTAACAAGCCAAATAAGAAATCCAACGAATCTAATCTCACAACCAAAGTCAGAAGATGATGAAAATATATGGCTACAAAGCGTGGGGGGACGAGGTTAGGTTGGGCTGATAGAAAGGAAAATATGTTCTTGTTCCCTCTCATGGAAGGTGCAAATTTAATCACGAATGTAGCCGATTCAAAACTCATCTCAACTTATTTTATCTCATCATTATAATTTTTTTAAATTTTCATATAAAATATAATAGATAATTCAACTTTTTCAGATTTTAAAATAATAATAATATTAAAATAATATTTTAATAATATTTTATTTAAACTCACTTAAAATCATCTCAGCTCTTTTCTGAATTTATCAAGGCTAATCTTCCATGACATATCTATTCTAGTTTTCTTTATATGATTTTAGAATTTTATAGTTTTTGTTAATTTTTTTACACTTAATTGAAACAAATATAGACAAAATCCGATGGCAGAAATAATAAAAACTAGAAACCAAGGGAGCAAAAAGATAAAGAATGTAAAAATCGGGAGCAAGTTCTCAACGCCAAAAAAGTTATTGCAATTCCCTGCAACGCCAAGGATATACGACTCGACGTTTACGAGACCCCACCTCCCGCTACCCAACCACCATAAGGTTCACGACACTTCAAATTTCTGTTTTTCTGACTGTAAACGTTTCTCTCGCACATTCGCTATGACTGGCAGTATCACATTGCCGTAGCTGGAACCATGAACAAAGCCTACCGCGAGGCAGAACGGCGAGTCCTCCGCCTTCTACACGGCCACAAAACCCGAACCCAGATTCCCCAAATCCACGCCCACTTCCTCCGCCACGGTCTTGACCAATCCAACCAAGTCCTCGCCCACTTCGTCTCCGTTTGCGGGTCCCTTGACAAAATGGCTTATGCAAATCGCATCTTTCTCCAAACGCACAACCCAAATATTTTCCTCTTCAATTCCATGATCAAAGGCTATTCACTTTGTGGACCCTTTGAACAGTCTCTCCATCTGTTTTCTCTTTTGAAAAGTCGCAGCATTCGGCCTGATGAATACACGTTTGCGCCATTGCTTAAGTCGTGTTCTGGTCTTTGTGGTTTGAAAATTGGGAAGTGTGTTCATGCGGATATTATTAGAGTCGGGTTTGAGTGCTTTGGTTCTATTCGAATCGGGATTATAGAGTTTTACGTGACTTGTGAGAGAATGGATGATGCTACGAAGGTGTTCAATGCAATGTCTTACAGGGATGTAGTGGTTTGGAATTTGATGATTCGGGGTTTCTGCAAGATGGGTAACGTTGATATGGGGCTACATTTGTTTAGGCAGATGACTGAAAGGAGCATTGTTTCTTGGAATTCAATGATTTCTTCCTTAGCACAGAGTGGACGAGATAATGAGGCTTTGGAACTTTTTGGTGAGATGTGGCAGCAGGGTCTTGAACCAGATGAGGCGACGGTGGTCATTGTTTTGCCTGTTTGTGCACGTTTGGGGGCTGTTGACGTTGGTCAGTGGATACACTCTTACTCAGGTTCTAGAGGGCTTCTGCAAGATGTTATTTCTGTGGGTAATTCGCTTGTAGATTTCTATTGTAAATGTGGAAATTTAGAAATTGCATGGAATATTTTTAATGAAATGCCGGCCAAAAATGTCGTTTCATGGAATGTGATGATCTCGGGTCTGGCATTTAATGGGAAGGGTGAGACTGGGGTCAACTTGTTTGAGGAAATGATCAATAAAGGTATGAGCCCTAATGGTGCAACGTTTGTAGGTGCTTTAGCATGTTGTGCCCATTCAGGCTTGGTGGAAAGAGGACGAGAGTTGTTTGCTTCTATGACAGCAAATCACCGAATCCATCCGAAACTTGAGCATTATGGGTGTATGGTTGATCTTCTTGGGCGTAGTGGGTGTGTGGGGGACGCTCATGGCTTGATTAGAAGCATGGCAATGAAGCCAAACGCTGCTTTATGGGGTGCATTGCTCAGTGCTTGCCGTACTCATGGTGATTTAGAGCTTGCAGAACTCACAGTAAAAGAGCTGATCAATCTTGAACCATGGAATTCTGGTAATTATGTGCTCTTGTCAAATATATATGCGGAAGAAGGGAGGTGGGAGGAGGTCGAGAAGGTCCGGGTTTTAATGAAGGAAAAGTGCGTCAAGAAAGCACCAGGGCAGAGTGTGATTAAATAGTTATGAAATGTGGGAGTCCTTATTCTTGGTTGGTAAGGTAATAGTGCCATGGTTCTAAGTTGTGATACTTACCACCACCTCCACCATGAATGAAGATTGTACATGTTGGATGCTTAGGGAATGACTTTCAGCAGAGGCAAAGGAGGCTGAATGGTTTGGGTATCTCCCTAGACCTCGGTCATATACATGAAGAGGATTATGAGACCACATGAAAATG
This sequence comes from Juglans microcarpa x Juglans regia, assembly GCF_004785595.1. Classification (NCBI taxonomy): domain Eukaryota; kingdom Viridiplantae; phylum Streptophyta; class Magnoliopsida; order Fagales; family Juglandaceae; genus Juglans; species Juglans microcarpa x Juglans regia. The sequence continues at coordinate 3,386,195 of NC_054600.1, forward strand.
GGAGCAGGAGGCAGAAAGGAAGCTAACCTGCGGATGGGGTAAGAGAACTTACAACTAGGTTTCTTATGGAGAGAATATACCCAGAGAAATGCATTTAGTGAAACGCATTTAGAGTTTGAGATATCCTGCTAGGTACATATCTAAGTATGTCCTTTCGGGGGAAACCCCTCTTCTTCTCCATCACAAATATAAAGAAAGAAAAACTTGGTTACATTCTTCTAAATGAAGTACATCGAGACAGCCGTCGGACATCGTATCTTATCATTTTCTCCAATGATACTTCAAGCTGTCATATAAGATGGAAAAACAGCAAACAATAATCAGCATGAAAGTGTGGAAGCTGATCAAGTTTGGCAATCGGTGTGCATTGCTTGTTACTCCTTCAATATACTGTCCCACATTGAAATTCCCTGTACAAACAGAAACTTTTGTTATTAATTGAATAGTTGTTCGTCTTAAGCATGCCATTATATTCACGTAACATACCTAGCATATTGAGATTGAATTTTGTAAAGACAAGTCCACAGATGATGGAGATCATTAACAGGAAAAAAAAGGAACAAAACAAAAAAGATATGAAAGAGAGCAGTAGAAATATGCTACCTCTTTGGCTGGTGTGGCTGCAGCCAGCGTTTAGTGCATATCTCACTGATGGTATGGTCGCCTTATTGTGGAACATGAAGTTTGAAAAAAGTTCATCAATGCAATTGAGAACTTCTTGTGTTTCGGCTAGGCAAGGTCCATTACAGAATAAGTCAGCAGCCACAGGAGGTACATCAATGTTCCCACTCGGGTTCAATCTATATGCCTCATTACATCCAATATAGATCTGTGCCACATACAAATTACAAAAATAAAAGAAGTGACACTACAAAAAAGAAACATGAACTTCACTAAATAAAGAAATTACAAGGTTTTTATATGAAATGCTCTACTATAACAAGCTTGCTAGCTACAAGCCTACAAACCTACAAAGGAATTAGGTTAGAATAGAAAGGTTAAAGATGAACATAAGGTTCTCACTCACAAGCTTATTGTTGAAACACATTAGGGCATTTGCTACCTCTTGCCCAGGGTTGTCCTGTGCATATCCTATTCACAATTATATCCAACATCCATGAGGATAATGAAAAAGGTATGATGAAAAGAAGAAAAAGTTGTGAATGTCACAGGACTATGACCTGAGGAGCAGCAAAATATGGCAATGGAAATTAGACTGAGGATAAAGCATTTCTGCTTTGGAAAGACTGAGAATGCCATTGTGAGAGCTGCGAGGAAGATGAAGTGGGGAAGAAATATTTGAGCTGGGTCAGTAATACAGTATGCTATTTATTGAAAGGCATGATTTAAGTCTTCAATATAGAAATATAAAATGCGGTGATAAAAGGCTAAAAGATTTTAAGAAAGAAAATGAAGAGAGGTTAGCTGGTGATTGTTGGGGATAAACGGACTGAAAGGAAGAGTTGAAGTAGGTGTTTTGGCCACCAACTTGTACTTGTCTTTTCAAAAAATGGAGTGTTGGAATTGAGAATTGATTTCTTTTTGTCATCTTTTCAGTGGATTGAGTTCACATATCCATCGGACCATCAGAGTTCAACAAAATCCCTCTGCCTAAAAGTTGACAGACACAAGTTGAAAAGCACGTGGGGATGTAAGCATTTACCTTTTCAACAGAAGGTAGAAAAGGACATGTTCTGTTCTTTGCAACCACCAGGAAATCTGCAGCTGTGGAGAAAAGAATTAAAAAGACTTGAAAAGTAGAGACGTAAATAGTGCACTGGAGATGCGGGGTATCGATCCCCGTACCTCTCGCATGCTAAGCGAGCGCTCTACCATCTGAGCTACATCCCCTTGGGTTATGGAAGAAGTTTTTTAATTACTAATAGTAATTAAAGTTGATCGATTTTTTTTAGAGTCAGAAAGAACAGCGTGGCATTATTTCAACCAACGTGAATGAGTTAAGTATAAAATAATAGTTCAGTCACGATTATTTTACAACTCGCAAAATAATATTATGTTTTCTTTTTAATTTTTCTACTTGAATTGAATTTCAAATATTTTTCAAAGAGTCGTAAAAAAATATATTATTGAGTTCAGCCGAGTTGAGTTTTGAATATCCAAGCTTTATTTATTTAATAGTATTGCTACAGCCATAAGTAGATTATATAAAAATAATCATACAAATTGACATAACTTCATTTAGTTCATTAAATTTACGTTACAATAAAATAACTTCACAATCTGATAAATCACATTATATCACATTAATTTATAAAATTATTTTTATATAATCCATTTGTACTAGAATATTTTCATTTATTTAATTTTCGTTTGAACACTACTTAGAATTATTGACGAATTATAGTTGTGGAGCATGAGCTTAACAAAGCCGAACTCAAATTTCTTTTTTATTCCAATATGAATCGAACTTAATTTTTTTTTTTAAATTCTTGAAATCATATATATTTTTATAAATTTGTAATGATAATGAGTTTCTTAATTATGTTGAGTAAGCTACGTTTGGGTAGTGAGAATATCTGAAAAGTGTTGAGAATATTTGTGAATAGTAGTGAAAAAATAATAAAAAAATAATAATAGAATAATAAATAGTAGATAAAAAGTAATGAATAGTAAAAGAAGTAGGTAAAAAGTAATAATAAAGTAAAGAATAGTAATGAGAGTACTTGAGGTACTCTTGGTACCCAAACGTAGCTATGCCATTTAAGTGACAAATCTTGTATTTATACTGAATCATATATGACTTTTATCATTAAGACAATTATTAATGTTATTATGCAGAATTTGATCATCTACAAACTTTTTTTTTAAAAAAAAAAAAAAAAAAAAGCTCTTATAAAAATATATATTCATCGTAAAGTTAGAAACAATACTGTAAAAGAGTAGTGCTATATAACATCCACTGTAGTGGTGCACACAATGCACACACTACAATTCACTAATTTCTTCTCCTCAGATGGATGGCTAGAATGATGCCACATAGGGTATGCAAAGTGACTGCTCCCAAACAGTGGCTTCTCCCAAGATTATTTCTATTATAAAATTAAAAAAATGTATATACATGAAATCTTCAATCCTATGTGAGTTAAAATGAATTTACAAGAGTTTGAGATGTACAGACTTAATTCATTATCAATTGATCCAAATCCAAATCCAAATCCAAATCGAGTTTGTCTATAAAAGTAGGTTTGAGTTGTTCATGAACGGCTTGGTTTGGCAGATAAAAATAAGCTGCAGGGTAAATCCGTGGAAGCATATTATATGTTTCTTCCCAACAATCCAGGAAAAGAATTTCAAAAGCTTACCACTCCATTAATTCAAGGCAGTCAGGAAACAAGTATGGATTCCTTTCCTCTTCCGTCTCCTTGAACCATATATCTACTGGTCTTTCTGATGGGTAATTTATAGCCAGGAAATAGCTAGCATGATTGTAATTAATGCATAAACAAGGTTGAGTAGAATAGAATTTGGAACTCATTTCCTGAATTACATAACAGAAAAATGGGGTTTCCTCGTCTCTAAAATGCCCTGCTCCCCTCTATCAGAGCACAAGTCATCAATTACTTTTCATGTTGAGAGCTATCTTTGTGGATTCACCATAAACAAAGGAACACAAAAGGAAACATGTGGAATATATCTCCAACAGTTTTTTTTTAACTGACAAGAAGTCCAGCTCCATTTTGTAGGAAATAACATATAGAGAAATAAGATGACAGATCTTCACTTCTAAGGCCTACTACTTAATGTACTGGGAAAGCCATTTGAATCCATCTCCATAACCCATTTTCCGAACAATACTACACATGAAAACCTCAAGAGGGCGGACATTCGAGTCTGCCAGGTTAACCTTACCCTTACCTGTGGTGAAGTTGGTTAGGCCCAGGTGGAAACGCAATTCGTCCTCTGAGGCAGCATATGGTATATCAATCTTATTGCCAAGAATAAGGAATGGAACATTTGCCAAGGCCTCATCAGAGAGGAGAGCATCCAGCTCTTTTTTTGACTCGGCAAATCTCTCCTTGTCATAAGCATCCACTAAGTAGACAACTGCATCCACCTTCAGAACAAAGATGAAATGTATTTAGCAAAAGAGGATTCACTTAACAATGAAGATAGAGACAAGAATCCTACAGCATGGTGGAACAACCTACAATTAGAGTATAACCTGAAACATATGATGTAAGGCTCGAATAACACAAGCCCATAAACAACAGCAGAGGCCACAAGTGTTCAATTGGGATAGCAAAGTAGAAGATCACATGGGATGATTATCATCTACCTATGAAAGATATAGAGAGAGATGGAGAGAAAAAACAGTAAATATGGGTGGATACATACGGTGATACAAGCACAAAATCCTCATCTGATGAGCTTTTAAAAAAATCGGTTAAAAATACTACCAGGGGATTAAATTTTCCATGGTAAACCAAATCGGGGAGAGTCTAAATCTGGCTACTAGAAACAAATAGTCACAACTGTCAATAGTTCAAATCATGTTTCCTATTTTTCAACCTTGAATCATAAAATTGACTCTATAGGAAAAATAATAAGTGAAAATTTCAAGTATTCTCAAGGGTAAAAACAAAATGTCAAGCATAATCACTAACATTTTTTTTATAAGTAATCACTAACATTACATTACATGTATCATTAACTGAACGTACTTATCAAGGATAATTGATATACAGAGAAATTTACCTTGGCATAGTAATCTTTCCAAACTCTACGAGCTATCTGGTGTCCTCCCAAATCAAAAGCCTTGAATTTGATTTGCCCAATACTCAATTCTTCCGACGTCGGATACTGTGTTGGCTGGTGTTGAACTAATCTCTGCAATATTTCATTACCAATACCCAGAAAAAAGAATATCAAGTAAGTGGAAGTAACTTCGTTCAGAATTACTATGATTGAAAAAGAAATGCACTCTCAGCCTAGGTTTCATGTCGTTTTGACCTCCAAAATTAAAAGTCTCAAATAAACTACAACTACTAACTGTCTTGAGAAAGTGATCGAAAATCTCGTCTTTTTTTTCTCTCTCCATTTTTAAGTACTTTTTCCAATTCGCTATCTATTCCAGGCAATAAGCAGAACTTTCAATGAAAAAAAAAGACTACCAACATTTACAAACCCAAAAAAGAAAAGTACAGGGCTTAGCTCAAATCAGCTTCGAGGCAAGTGGAGTATCTAGTACTTATCACATAATTGCAGAAACTCGCTTATAAACTAACATCCAATTCACTTTCTTTTCATATCCCACATTTCTCATCAACCAAGCCACCATTCAATTATAAGAAAATAACACAAAGAAAAACTCAATTTCAGAGCACAATACTCAAAATTTCCAACACCCGCTAAAACCAAAGAAACCCAAGTCGAATCCTTTTCTTTGTCATCATCCCGAATTTTTCTTCAATTTCATTTCATTTACTACATTCAAATTTTCAAGAAGTGTAATTTTTAATCAAAGACCGAAAATAAACTCTTAATAAAGAATCACAGCACCATCAACTGAGATATAAAGAAACAAAATCAAGACTTCCCTAACTTCTCCTCGACAACCAGACAGAACAAATTAATAATGAAGTTTCAAAACAATTAGAGAAATACTTCAGAATCTTCTTTCTTTTTCTTTTTTTTTTTTTTTTTTGGGGGGGGGGGGGAGTTGAAGAAAAAGTACCTCATCTTTGAGCATATGAAGCAACGTCGTTTTGCCGGCATTATCAAGACCCAAGAACAAGATCTTGGCCTCCTTTTGCCACAGCCCCAGCGACGCTAGAACACCGTAGAACCAATCGAACAAAAACATGGTTTTACGAAGATGATACTCCGAACCCACCCAATATTTACCACGATTGCCACCCGATCGAAACCACAGAGAGAGAGAGAGAGAGAGAGAGAGAGAGAGGAGTGGCTCTGGGTGGAAATGTATATAATGCTATGTTTATTTGGGATTGTTGGGAGTTGTGGTGGTCACTGGTGACTGGCTGGGCCAGTTTCAGTCGGGTGGTAGGTGGGGGAGAATGTGTTTGCTGTGGGCGGACCGGGTTACCGGGTAGATGGTGCTGGGACCGTTCTAGTGGGTTGAGTACAGACCACGAGGTCCACGACGCTCTGGATATTTTTTTTTAAGTTAAATTATAAATTTAGAGTAATGTTAAGTCACTATTTAGTCTTACATACCATATCTATATTTTTTTTTATAAGATGTGAATATATTTTTTATAAAATATGAGGCGTAAGATATTAAATAGTGATTGATAAAAAGAATTTTTTATAAATTTATATGACACGTCTTAATCATGCTCTTCGTTTACTTTGTTAATTTTAATTTATGAATTTATTTAAAATTAGTTAACTCATTTATTTATGAATTCTTTAAAAATCTGATATATTAAATAATGTGATTAGAGTAATAAATTTAAGATAAAGAATAAAATTACTTTATAATTATATTTACTTTCTAGGCATAATGTTTTTCTTCAAGATTTTATAATGTAAAAGTATAATTTTAATTTCTAATAATCTTTTTATTAACCTATTAAGCCTATAAACAAGTTTAGACACCAAATTGAATCTTAGGAATGGTTTCAAAGAGATTATCCTATGATTCAACACAATACACGTATTATCGACTTCCTATCTAAAAGGTTGTGACTTCTTAAATGCGACAACTTATATTCTCGCTAATAATAAGAAGAATTTACTCGTCGGTATCAATTAGGCAGTTCGCACTCTTTATAATGTTTTAATAATGACTCATGCTTTTTAAACACTAAAAAGTACTAAAAAGTTCTATACACCGTACTCACATCTATTATAACGAGATGATAATTTCATCAATATTTATATTTATTTAAAAAAATTAAAAAAAATCACCGAAAAACGATAAAAGTGTCACATTATATATAATGAAAAAACAATACAAGAGTGATTTATAATATTACTTTTAAATAATAGGATCACATGCTTTTAATTGTTAAAGTTGTAAAATTATTAAGAATAAAAAGAAATGAAATTTTGGCAATATTGTGACACTTCTGTAAAGATATTTGTCCTATAAGCTGATGGTAGACAAATGGAATTAAGTGAGTGCAATTGTGCACCAATGACCCCTATCTATACGCCATCATGTACCGATTAGTAAAGAGCACAATCATTGGTAACTCAATAATTGGTAAATGATACAACCTTAAGAAGTGACACAATCTTTTGACTAAATCAAAAGATTATGTCTTTTGACACTTCCTTAACTATCACCCCATGGGAACCATTACCATGGAGATGGTGTCATTTCAGGGGATAAACCGTTTGGTGATCACACTCCTTAAAATTACATCTCTCACTTGATCACACAAAACAGTAATGATCCAGTTGAGTATTTTACCTTGGTACCAATATAAGATTTACACTACTCAACTCTCATCTGCATATTCTTGCAGATCGGAGTCAGAGCATGACAAGCCTCTACGTACACACATTTTTGTCATTACATTATCTGATCAAACCATTTATCATATGTGCTCCCACTGATCACATATTAGGGGTGACTTCATTTCCCTAAAAATTTAATGATCGGCATCAATCCTCCGTGACTAGATCAGTAATAGATATCTCTATCACAATTGACGACTTCAGCCGAATACATAACACATGTATCGACCTGCGTTGAATTTTCGTTAAGTACTTCCTCTAGAGGTAATTCCTGAGACTTTTCCTAATCACCTTATCAGCGATTTTACAAATGATCAATCAATTTTTTTGGTTAATCAACCTGCACTGAAATTTTATTAAGTACTTACGCTAATGCCGTTTATGAGATTTTCCTTAATTACCTTATCAGTAACTTTACAAATGACCAAAATTTTCATTTGGATATCACCATAACTCCAATTTTCTAGGTGTCTCTAGAATTTCTAAAGTTGTGCATGTCGACCATGAGGTTTTTTCACTTAGGTTTCTTTCAACCTCATTCTAGTCATATGTTCTCTGAATTTATCTATAGATAATCATTTGGTCATTGGATCTGCTACCATCTCGGTCGAGGAAATAAAATTAGCCTTGACCTTACCTTTTTTTACTATATCTAAAATATAGTGATAATGCACATCAATATGTTTTCCATTGTAACTCTTTGTTCCATTTTTTATCAATAAGATGACAGACTGATTATTGCAAAACGCATTGATTGGTTCTATAGATGTACCTAAATTTAAGCTTTCAATAAAGTGTTTCATCCACACCACATTACCCATTGTAGTACTACAAGCAATTTATTCTGCTTCCATAGTAGACTTAGCAACACAAGCCTGTTTCTTACTTAACCAATAAACTATTGTTCCATCAAATAAAAATATATATCTAGTTGTAGATTTTTTATCATCTACATCACTTCCAAGATCAGCATCATTATAGCCGATTAATTATATATCACTGATCCCAAAACACAATTTCAAATTTTTGGTATGATATAAATACCTTAATATACGCTTCACTATTTGCCAATATTCCTTACCTAGATTGGATTGATATCTGCTTACCAATCCTACTGCATGACAAATATCTTGTCTTATACTTATCATTGCGTACATGAGACTTCCCACAGCTTGAACATAGGAAACTTTAAGCATTTTGTTTATTCCTCCTCATCTTTTGGGCACACACTTTTATTTAAAGCATGACCTTTGCAAACAGATGTACTTAAGGATTTATAATTTTTCATACCAAATCTAAGTATTTCTTCAAGATATTTTTCTTGATCTGAATACAAAATCTTTGTGTTTCTATCTCTAGCAATTCTTATACCAAGAACATATGATGTTTTACTCACATCTTTCATTTCAAATTTAGATTTAAGGAATTCTTTTGTTTCATTCATTATATCTAGACAATTATTTGTTAGTAATATATCATTAACATATAATGATAATATGTTAATTTATTATCATTTTTCTATATGTATACACAATGATCTAGTTGACTCATTTCATATCCCATTTTCAAAATAGTTTGGTGAAACTTCAAGTACCACTGTCTTGAAGATTGTTTAAGTCCATACAATGACTTCTTCAACCCATAGCATTTTTCTTCATATTCTTTAATTTGGAATCTTTCTGGTTGAATCATAAAAATATCTTATTTTAATTCACCATTAAGGAAAGTTGTATTTACATCCAACTGATGTCAAACTCATCCTGCCAACAATAGACATAATGATCCTTATGGATGTGAACTTCACCACAAGCAAATACATATCCACAAAGTCTACACCTAGTTGTTGAGTATATTCTTTGGCCACTAACTTTGTTTTACATCTTTCTAAACTACCATCAACTTTAAATTTTTTCTGAGAACGAGAACTCATTTACAAGCAATAGTTTTTCTATCTATTGGAAGATTTGTTAACTCCCAAACATTATTTTTATTTATCTATTTTATTTCATCTTCATGGCTTTAATCCAGTTATCTAAATCGATACTATTGATTGCTTCAAAAAAAACTTTTGGGATCATTTTCTAAATTTTTCAAACTGGTATTTAGTGCATAATGGTCTTGAAATAATATCGATGGTCATCTGGTTCTTTTACTCCCAATATCTCCAACACCAATACCAGAAGATTGATTTTCATCTAACTTTCTTTTATTTTTATTATTCTATATTTAAATAATATCATAATTTTTATTGTCAGACTCTGTGGAGATATGTTGATTTTTTAAATCATTTTCCAAATCTATCTGATCAACTTGAGTAATAAGGTTTGTATTTTTCAATAAAACGACATCTCTATTGTCTATCAATCATATTTTAGAATGATAAAATTTGTAGCCACTTTCATTTTCTACATACACAATAAACCTGCATTCTCAAGTTTTACTTTTCAATTTATCCCTTAGTGGTCTAGTGATAAGCACTAGGGCCTTACAACCCCACACTTTGAGTTTACTTAAATCTGATTTATGTCTTGTCCATATCTCGTAAGGTGTAAGAGCTTTTACTTTGGTTTTAACTCTATTTAATATATATGCCGCAATCGATAATGCTTCACCCCAAAAATATGTTGGTAGATCAGCATATGCTATCATCGATTTCGTCATATCCAATAGAGTTATATTTCTTCTTTCTGCAATGTCATTTGTTGAGGTTTATATGACATATTATAAACTTGTCTTATACCATTCAATTTACAGAAATCATCCAAAACTTCAAATTCACCTCCTTTATCACCATTCAAACCTTAATGGGCCTACCCAACTGGATTTCTAGTTCTACTTTATATTCTTTAAATTTATCAATTGCCTTAGATTTATATTTGAGTAAATAGATATACCCATATCTTGAATAGTCATCAATAAAAGTAATAAATTACTCCATTTCTCTATGGGTTTTAGTTCTAAAAGGTTCACAAACATCAGAATGTATAATTTCAAGTAAATATGTGGATTTCTAATTTTTTGAAAAAGATTTACTACTCATTTTTCTTTTGATACATGATTCATATATATCAAAATTATCTAAGTTTATTTGTGTTATTAATCTACTTTTACATATTCTGAACTTCTTATTTTTATTTATACGACCTAATCTTAAATGTCATAAATATGCACAATCTGTAGACACATTTAAATAATCATAAATAGATACTTTATTAATATAAATATTCAATACATACATATCGTGATATTTCACACCTTTCACTAATATATTACCCTTACTTATTACAACGGTTCCAGACTTAAAATTATCAGTATAACCTTTCTAATCTAGTACAAGCACTGATACTAAATTCCTACGAATACTAAGAACATATAATACATCATTAAGTAAAATAAGGAACCATTCACTTTAAATTTACAAGCACCTTGCCCCAAGATATCGCAGTATGTGTTGTTGCCCATATACACTCTGTGCTATCTTGTTTGTTTATCTCCAAGTTTAACAAACATATTTTTGTTCCTACACATATGTCTTGTTGCTGCAGAATCAATCTACCATGAATCTGACACTAGTTCCACTAGCATTACTTCTGGGACTGTCATCACAATTTTCTTATTTTCTTGTGTTTTTTTCTTATTAGGACATTGTGATTTGTAATGCTTATTCTTTCCACACTTAAAACAATTTCCGGTAAATGGTTTACTTTGTTTATTTTTCAACCATTTGTTTTTCTTAAACTGTTTTGGCTTCATTTTGTTTTGTGTAGAACATTTGTCTTAAGCCATCAATAAATTGGATGATTCACTATCTGTATTCCTCATCTTCATCATTTCTCATTCAAATACTAAAAGTACTAAAAGTGATGTCATTATTATTTCATTTCCACTATGTGTTAATGAAGTAACAATGTGATCCCAAGATGAAGAAAGACTATTTAGTATGGTTGTAACTTGCATTTTGTCAGTAAGAGGATGACCAGAATCATGTAATTCTTTTACACTTAACTCCATTTGAAATAAATGATCGTCAATGTCATCATTCTCTTTCGTACGATTTCAGTTATACTTATCCAATAATAACTATACTTTGCCCCAACTGTATCCATAATTTTTCTAGCTCTTTCATATTTTTCAAATAGAGGAATAATGTGATCATTTATACAATACAAAATTAAAACTTTTGCCCATGTATTGTGTTCTTCCCATTTATCTTCACTTGATACGTTGCTCCCACTTTCATTCAGCTCATTTTCTACATTTTTCTAATGGCTTTGGTATTGTTAATGTGTATAAGGTCTTTTCATGAGTTAGAAGAAAAGTTATATGCCTTTTTCCAGGCTCGAAAATCTCTTCAGTTCAGTTTTTCTATCCTCAAGGGATCAATACTTTTTTTTGGTACCATAAATATTAAACCTTAAAAAAATTAACAACAAAAAGAATGTAGAAATAATAAATGTGTTCTATTAAATACAATAGTTTAACTGTGAAAAATTAAAATTATTACAAACTTAATAATAATAATTCTTGGATTTAATCCAAGGTGGCAGCCTCGAAATTTTTTTATTATATTTTAAATAAGGAGAATAATGAAAGTGACGTCCCGATCGAGAATTTTTAAGACATTTTCTCGATGTTTGACCTTTTTCAAAGGATTTCTGGCGATAATCTCGATCAATAGGTGCTTTGTAATGTTTCGGCACAAAATTTGGAACACAACAGCTTTTGAACGGATCAAATCGGATTTAAAATGATCTCGAATAGTCTGAAAAGTCAAAACTGCCCTAAATTGATTCAGAAAACTGAGTAAATCGGTTCAGCCAGTTCAAACTGGGTCTAGAAGAAAACTAGCGGTCGGCGGCTCAATCAACGGCTCGGCTAGTGGTTTGGTCAATGGCTCGGCTTAGGGATCTGCTTGTGGCTCGATTGAAAAGGGGTGGAACGACATTGTTTGAAGAGTTTGGTTTCACAGGATCAGCCAAAATGACACTGTCATTTGGCACTTCTTTAGGCTGAACGCCCATGTCGTTTAACCTTTGTTGATTTGAAAATATATGACAGTTGGATATTTCGTCCAAGGTCTTCTTCTTCCTCGCACTGGGTGTTTTCAAATTCTGTGAAGCTTCGGTCTTCACTTCCGTCCGACGAAATGGTGACTAGTGTTGAGGATTCCGATGTACTCCTGATGTCCATTAACTCCGACAGGGGTGAGGAACTCCAGCGATTAGGGGTGAAAGCCGGTCGGTTCGGATAGGAGAAACCAACCGGACCAACCATTTACACTGTGATAAGATATTCAATTAATTTTTTTCAAAATAATAACAACTTACAAGATTTTGAAGATTCCCAATATACTCTAGGCCTCCCACTGTGATTTGAAAGAGTTTCTCTCTTGGATTTGAAAGCCTCCAAAAATGATTTTAATATGCAAGTATGGTTGTCAAACCAAACGCTTATCTATTTATCATCTTCTTAATGATTGAGAAAATTTCCTTTGACATGACCGGACTCTGATACCACTGTAGAATTATTAAGAGTAAAGAGAAACGAAATTTTGGCAATATGGTGATACTCCTGTAAATGTATTTATCTCACAAGTTGGTGATGGATAAAGGGAATTGAGTGAGTGTAATTGCACCAATGATCTCTAGTTATAGACCATCATGCACCAGCTAGTAAATGACACAACCATTGGTAACTCAATAGTTGACAAATGAAATCAAAAGGTTGTGTCTTTTGATATTTTCTTAATCATCACCCCATTAGAACCATCATCATGAAGAAGATGTCATTCCAATGAGTAAACTATTTGGTGATCACACCTCTTAAAATTACATAAATAAATCCAAAAAAAAAAGAAAAAATATAAAGCTCATGACACTAAGGAAATGTGAATTTGTCCATTTTTTTTTATTAAAAATGGTTAAAGAACTGAATTTTTTTTTTTAAGACTTCAGGTATTTCAAGGAATTTTATTTTTCAATTCCAACAATAATATTAGTGATAAATTTAAAAATAGGTTAATAAAATATAAAGAGTAATTATATATATAAATTTCGAGCCTAACAAATAAATAAAATGTATTTAAGATTTTTTTTTTTAAATTCTACTTAGCCTTGCACCACAAACCCGTTGAGAAGAAAAAAACTATATCAATATATGTATGGTGTAAGACTGCTGAATATAATAACTTATAAAAAAATACAACAATTGTAAAAGAGAGATTTGATTTGGATAATGAGATGAGATGAAATTAGATGAGTTGAAATGAAAGGTTAATAAAATGTTGTTAGAATATATTTTTTTAATATAATTTTTATTTTAAGATTTAAAGAAGTTGAATTATTTATTATATTTTATTTAAAAATTTTAAAAAAATATAATGATAATATAAGATGAGTGAAAATGATTTGTGGAAAAAAAAAACATGCGGAAATGAGACGAGTTTCTCTTAAAACGACAAGATGTGTCCATTTCCATGTCCGACGTCCGTCCTGAAGTATGTCGGTCACTGTACGATTTGTTTCTGCCTCCATCCATATATATAATATTCTTGGAAAACTCCAGAAGGCGAGAACCCTAATCATCGAAGAGCTGCCAACAGCGAGAGGGAGAAATGGCGAAATCAAAGAACCACACGGCCCATAACCAATCCTACAAGGCCACAAGAATGGCATCAAGAAACCTAGAAAGCACAGGCACACTTCCACCAAAGGGGTATTCTCTCGGTGTTGTGATTATCTTTTGTCTCATCTCTTGACTTATCCATTGTTTGGTTGCTTAAAAACCATAGGGAAAGACGAGAAACGAGAAAACGAAATTCTAAACTCTCTGCCTTTTTTTATTTTTTATTATTCGTTCCCTGAATCAACTGAAGTTTCAAAATTTATTTGTGTATCACACAGGAACTGAAGTTTGATATTTTTGTTTTTTCTGATCTTCCTTGAAATTTCATATTTCATTATGTCTCTATCTTTTGTTGAGTTGGGCACTCAACAAAAGATGCAAAAGAAGGAATCCCAACTCAACCAGACACATGCCAAGCAGTTGAATTGGCCTCTTTTTATGGAAAATTTTTTACTCTTTGGGATCATGTAGATGAAAATTACACATGTAGTTGAATTCCATTTTTTATTGTATTAGATACATCTAGCATGGCTTTATTTTCTTTTATGAGAATTAAATTAATGGGTTGTGAAAATTTATTGAGTTTTTATTTCTATTTTTATTTTTATAGATGGATTCGAAGTTTTTGAGAAACCAGAGGTATGCAAGAAAGCACAACAAGAAGAATGGTGGTTCTGCAACTGAGGAAGAGTAAATCAATGAGGGTTGGGATTCTTTAAAGTTTAGATATTGTTGAAAACTTGAAATGGTTTTCAGATTTTATTGTGTTGAAGTTTTTTTCGACCTTTTCGATTATTGACTGTGGGTAAGTTCTGTGTCCAAGATTATCAATACATCTTGTTGGAGGATTGATCCCCAGGGTGTTATTTACTTGCAATTAGCAGCATTACGTTTAACAATTTCGATAGATTCTATTATGCTGAAGTATTACGCATTTAAATTATAATCAGTTTCTTATATCTTGGGAGATTTAACATTGATGATTTCAGTTCATGTGAATAAATAACATTGATGATAACTTATGAATGAGATATTGGGCTTACTTTTTCTGTTGCTGGATGAACTAATTCTATGCAAGATCATTTTACAATCCAAGAGTAATGGAAAAGCCTGCAAACAAATATATGTTTTCTTCCAATCTTCTGTTTATCCTTTAGCCAATTTAAGTAAGAAGCTTGCTGAACTGTGTAGGTAATTGAATTGTTTTGAATCACTTTGATCTAAAGTTTGTGTTGATGTCTCTGATCCTGTTCTCATACAACCATCACAGCCCTAGTCAGTTAATTTCCTTCTGTTTATATTAACTTGGCTTGCATTAAATCATCAAACAACCCCTAAGGGTTAACTTAAGTGGTGAAGGCCGTAGTGTTGGGGGTATACTCACCTAGGTCTAAGGTTCAAATCTTTGGGTGCAAACGACTTTTAGGGACTTGCACCCATTGATGAAAGCCGATGATTTTTCTGATCAGTATGATGTGGGCTCGTTACATAGATCTTGGGTTTAAGTGGGTAAAAGTGAAAAATTAATTAAGCAGATAACTTGCATTGGAGTTCTGAAACTAATCTCATCTTCTTGTTCAGTCATAAATCTTCTTCCCGGTAACATGGATACCAGGCACAATGAACTGGATGGGGGCATCAGCTGCTCTTAGACGGGCAGTTGCATAGAAAATATATCTTCAACAGTCTTCAAAGGTTATGCGGATATATCCAATATACAAACATCGGATATCCAAAATAAAAGGAAACTATTGTTTGTGTTGCTGCTCATCCTTTTAGCAATTGACTAAATTTACATGTATATATATATCTTTATATATATAAAGTGTTTATAAGACGGAAATTCTTGTTTTAATGTTTTTTTTTTTTTCGTTAAAGTTAATGGTAAGTATTTAAGCCCTGCTTTTGAGTGTCTTAAAAACAATTGGATTCATCTCACTGCCTACCATTACTCAATTGCCCATGGTGTGGTTCGACAAATTTAGTGCAATGGTATTTTCATATGGTTTTTGCAATGATGGTGGAGCCAAGTTCGGGATAATCCGATCAACTTTTTTTTTTCTTCTTCTTCTTCTTCTCATATTTTTTGAGTTTTCTCCTCTCCCCTGGAACTCTTTGAAAAAATTCTAGAAAGTCGAACTCCTAACTTCTTCAAACAAAATTTCTTCTTTGAGCGGCATTTCATCTTCTTCTTTCGACTGCTTGTGCGACAAGAGCAGAGCCAGATTTGGGATAACCCATTCAATCATTTTATTCTTTTATTCTTTTTCTTTTCTTTATTTTTATGAATTTTCCTCTTCTCATGGAACTCCTCCGTGAAACATTTACAGAAAGTTGAGATCTTAAGTTCTTTCAGCAGTATTTCTCCTTTTTAGTGGCATTTCCTTTTCTTCTTATGGTGGAGCTTCTTCTCTAGGTTCTTGCAGCATTGACAACGTTGATATCGACAACACCACCGTGGGTCTGTGTTTGTTCCATGATTGATTGATATCTGTGATGGAGATTTCTAATTGCTGATAGTATTAGCTGATTACCAGCATTTCCTCTTCCATTGCTGGTGTGTCAATGGAAGCATGCATCACACCATACTCTGATCTTGAGTGTCTTCTCCACTATGGACAGCGTCCAGGAGGAAAAGAAATAAAGCCCTAAGGCTATGGCCAAAATGGCGCCGTTTAGAGAGAAAGGGAGGACTGGGCTACAAGCTACGGACTTGACTTCAAATCCGAATGGGCTGGGCCCAAAAGAGAATAAAACACACTAAAACAAGCCCAATTCGAAAAAGAAGGGTCCAATAAAAAAAATACATTAAAATAAGAAAATAAATTTCACAACTTAGTAATCATAAGTACCATAATTTTATAAACAGAACCACAATAGTGAAATATCCTAAACGAGGTTATATAGTTATCCGGCAAAATATAATACAAAGCCAAAATATATAAGAAAAAGGGGAAATAAATCTCATTTGGCCCAAAACACACCATTAAATACCATCATCTTGATGATGCAAACTTAATCATCTTATTAAAGTACTAATCGTGGTAGTTAATTTGTTTGTTATAGTTCCTTTGTAATATTCTATTAATTATATTACTTGTATAAATGTTGAATCAATATCTTCTAAGCTATATATGCCATCAACTATTTTTACAAATTTTATAAAAAAAATATATTATTTTTATAAAACAACTGTTTGATCCAACTAGGCAAACGTGCTTTGCACGTTACTTTGACCTAGTATATATATATTATGTATGTATGGAGAAGCAATACAGTTGTGGTCCGGGTGAAACTCATGATTCGAAATATTAGAAAAAGAAAAAGTTTACTATACCGTCTCAAAATGACCACTTCATTTGACCGTTTAGTAATTTTTTTTTTACTTAATGATGAAAGAAGTGATTTTAAATATATTTGTGTATTTTTTATTTTTTAAAAATATTTAAATATATTAAAAAAAATATGAATAGAAAAAAAAAAGAAAAGTTATTTTGTAACTGCCCGTAACACTGGTAACACTGAGCGGCGCTCACAAAAAAAATAATTCCTTTCAACTTTAGCAGTATAAAAAACTCTTTTTTTCCCAGCTAAAAAGATGCTTTTGTTGTTCAATTTGTCGGCCACGGCAGCCTATGACCACTCTAGTTTCAAAATCTAGATTCCGTTCTTTTTGGAGTGTTCTTCCCTTATAGATGTTATGCTTGTTCTACAACCTTTGATCTGATCATTTTGTCTGTCCCTGTCTTGAGGAGAACTTAAGGTTTTAAATATCAGATAATGTTTGAGCTTTATCTTCTTCTTTGGCTCAATATTCACTAGAATCCATCTACAGAAACAAGAAGATAGGGTTGTGGGTTTTTGTGAACCGTGTTGTGTTCTTCCAGAATCTTAAAGGCGAGCTAATATATTTAGTATGTCATATAAAACACATGAAATAGAGTTAGTTTAACTAACTAATAATTATTGTTACAATTGATCGCCTTGATATATGCATTTAAAATATCGGTTCGCGTCGATGGCAGCCGGTACCGTCGGTTTATGTACAGTTCTAGATGCAATCATGCAACAACTATATAATAAATTATAGAAACTCTTTTTACTCAAAAAAAAAAAAAATTATAAAAAGCCCTTGGATAATATCGGAGACAAAGGAAATAATAAATTCTCGACTGGAAAGGCAGTCATCGAAGACATTTCTTCAATTCTTTTATAAAAAAATAAAATATCCAGCACAAGATAATATTAAAAAAAAAACTGACAAAGGCCCACAGTCTTTGAATAAAAAGCCCAAACCACGAACCGCCAACAGTTTTTACAGACACCATAAATATGTATAGAGCATGAGCAGTCGAGGACACAACTCTCACTCAGAAACATCAACGAGAAACAGTTATATCAGTCTTTTTAGCAGTTGAAAATGGCAGACGTGGCAGCAAAGGAGAGGAGGATACTGGTGGCCGTCGATGAAGGAGAGGAGAGCATGCACGCACTCTCCTGGTGCCTCAGCAACGTCATCTCCGAGAATTCCAAAGATGCCCTTCTCCTCCTCTACGTCAAACCCCCCCGCGCCGTTTACTCCTCCCTCGACGGCACCGGTATTCATCTCATCTCATCTCTTGCTCAGCTTTCCGTTTTAAGAACGACGAGAAGTCTTGAATGGCATTTTCTGTAATTGTTGGTTGTGTTTCAGGGTATTTGTTTTCGTCCGATATAATGGCGGCCATGGATAGGCACGGTTATGACGCGGCAGAATCCGTTCTTGAGAAGGCCAAGCGGATGTGCAAAGACCTTCACGATGTATGTGATAATATATTTATTTATTTATTATTTCGTTTGTTTGTTTTTCTTGATAAATCTAAGTAGAACGTATTATAATATTTATTCGAGATTTATAGTCGTATTTTTTTTTTTTTGTATTTTCAAAATTAATTTCATGATTATAGAAATTCACCCCCATAAGGATCGATATTTCAAGAAATACATCTGTTATTATCAAATTATATCTGTTTTTTCCCTTTTTCTCTCTAGAGGAGATTTTAGTATTTGAGAAAAGCTGTGAGAAATAAATAAATAAATATATATATATATATATATATATATTAAGGTATTTATTAATTTTGGTTTGACAAATTTAAGAATGATGTACACAGGTTAAGGTGGAGAGTATAGTAGAGCATGGTGATCCGAGAGATGTAATTTGCCAGATGACACAGAGATTGGGTGTTGATGTGTTGGTTATGGGCAGCCGTGGTTATGGCCTGATTAAGAGGTGAGTCCCTACACATTATAAAATCTTATATTAAGATTTAGCGTGGACTCTAAACAAAGAAAATTCTATTTATAAGTTGGAAAATTCTATTTATAAATCGGAATAGATAATATATAGTAAAATATTTAAGTAACATAATTTGATTTGAAAAAGAAATTTTAAAATTTGAATTTTATTTTGCCTTGTTTGGCATTTGGATAGTAAAGTGTTTCATCTCATCTCATCATTATAATTTTTTTAAATTTTTACACAAAATCTAATAAATAATTTAATTTTTTTAGTCCCGTTTAGATTGAGAGATGAAATGAGATGAGTTAAGATGATTTGTGAATAATAGTAAGATTTATGAGTTAAAATTTGTAAATAGTAATGAGACATCATCTCATCTCAACTCATTTCTCAATATAAACTGACTCTAAATCTCAAAACAATAATCATATTAAAAAAAAAAAAAAAAAAAGAAGAGAGAGAATACTTTGTTTCTCTTGAAAAGCCTAAATTTGTAGGAATTTTGGTGTTTGGCAGGGCTTTCCTTGGAAGTGTGAGCAATCACTGTGCACAGAATGTGAAGTGCCCTGTTTTGATCGTGAAGAAGCCCAAATCTACTGTTTCAAACAACTGAATGCCTTTTTTTTTTTTTTTTTTTTCTAACTCTTATGTGGCTCTTGTACAAAAGTTTTCTTGCGGGCCCTTGTAATATATATCTATATTTTTTTTTGCGGTTCCAGTTTAATGATTTGACTTTGTTTATTTTTAAAATCATGTAAGAAATGCTTTTTTTTTTTTTTTTTTTGGGGGGGGGGGGGGTTGAATTATTTCTATAATATTAATTAAGTGGGGAATTTTCCAAAGCGAGAGTGAAAAGCTTAAGAAGAAGAAGCAAGAATGGTATCTTATGAGAAGAAGCAATGAAATAAATATAGAAATGTATTAGATGATGATTAGGGAATTAGCATCACATTTTCTAGAAAGTTTGTTTTACCCCACATTAACTAATTAATTACGAAACACATATTCCCTTAAATGCTTATTTTAATTGTTATATTTTAATCAAATGTTCCTTTCTCCTCTCTTTTTAAAAGATTATATGTCTATGTGTGTGTAGTGAATGAAGAAAATTTTTCTTCTCAAGTGGGTGTGTGGACATGCCTACTAATTAAAGTGTTTATATGACATAAGTTGATTTGGAATATAAATTTCAAAATTTAAATCTGATAAATTAAATTTTACTATTTAAGTGATGTAGATAATATTTTTTATAAATAGACTTGAAAATAGAATAACTCAGAAATGAATATACCAATAGTCTATTCAACGAGATTGCATGCAGCGAAATTGAAATTAAAAAAAAAAAACCTTAGGCCTTGTTTGGATAGTGAGATGAAATTAGATGAAAATTAAATAAAAAATTGTTAGAATATTATTTTTTAATATTATTATTATTTTGAAATTTGAAAAATTTTGAATTGTTTATTATATTTTGTGTGAAAATTTAAGAAACTTGTAATGATGAGGTGAGATGAAACTGTTTCGGTCTTAATCCAATGAATAAATGGTTAGATCCTACAATAAGAAAGGCTTTTTGCAAGGAAAATATATTGTTGCAAAAAGCCTTTTTTCGTTGCAACTGATTATTTACAACGAACGAACATTGCCCTACTTTTGGAATTACTGTGTCAGTGTAGACATTCACCAACGAATTTTTTTTCCTTTGCAAATAAGGACTTTTAGCAACGAGAATCTTTCGTTGCAAATGTATATCTTCTCGTTGCTATTGTCCATCTAGGGATCTGGATAACTGTTGCAAATATACATTTGCAACGACTTATAATTGTTGCAAATGTTCGATAGCAACAACCTTAATTATTTGCAAATGTACTGAAGCAACGAATTTTGTCATTGCAAATAAAATTTTGTTATTTGCAATGAATTTGATGCGTTGCAAATACATTGCAACAATTTTTTTGTTGCAAATGTACATTTGCAAAGACTTCACTTCGTTGCAAATCTATAGTTGCAATGATTTTGATTCATAGCAATGTATACATTGCAACAAATTGCATTCCTTGGAAATGTATATTTGCAACGATGTGCATTGGTTGCAAAGGTACAAAAGCAACGAATGCATCCATTGTATTACACCTCCAAATTGTATTTGTTGGTAATTTGTAACAAAAAAAAACTATTCGTAGCAAATATATGTCGCTGCAAATAGTCTTACATATGAGAAAAAAATACAATTCAATTAATGGTTTAACCTATAAAAATGGAGGTTCATAGGATATAGAAAGCAACAACCTTGAAGCAACCTTAACAAGCAAAAACAAAGAGAGAAAGATAGATAAGTGGTAACGTAATTTGAAATTAGGATAACTAGCATGTTAATAGATTACAGTTTCCTAAGTTCATGATTATGATATGTATGTATTAGGAGAAGCATGTTCACCAACACAAACACAAACACAAACACAAAAGTATGTTCAAGGATTTGCAAGTAATACTCATAAGGAAACTTAAATTATGCAATCCATCAGATAATATTGAGCAAGGTCATCTTTGCAGTTGATAATCTGCACAAGGGTATTTTCATGCAATTTTAAGAGTTAATAAAAAAAAAAAAGCTTCTTAGTTGAAATATTATAATAACAACTACAACAATTTAGATATAAAAAGAAATAAAAATTTTGAGAAGAGAACTAAAATAAAAAAGCACTAAGATTCTGGGAAGAATAATATCTTTGTACATTTTGAGGTCTACACTCTCTATCTTTGCACTAAAGGCCATTCCTCCATGCAGAACAAGTGTCAACCAAGATGGCTAGCTTGCATGTGGGGCGCGTAATCCCCATGGCCGAACCCTAGAAGTCCCTTACTATTTGTGCCATCTAATTTGTAGTGCTTCTATGTGCCTCTTTGTCTTCTTAAATCATTATAAACTTCTTAGAACTTGCCAAAATCCTATGGGTGGTGTGTAGGTCTCTTGGATTCACCGAAACCCTAATCTTCTCTCACTCCTCTTGTCTTCTTTCCCGTCCAGATTCAAAGTGACCTAGAAGTGAGTTGTGAATGTGAGACACGTGGCATATGGTTGGTGGGAATGGTGTGTTTCCTATGTGTGGCCGTATCCTCTCTCTTTATCTCATCCACTCACTTCCTTCTAGAACCTCTTTGCATGTCGGACAAGTGTCACACTACTTTCCTAGGTTTCAAATGATGAGCTTCTAGTAAAACAAAAATATCTTCTCATGCCATGTGGTGCCTCCTCTATCCTTAGTGATCAACATTGGGTTTCCAAACCCTAATCCTAACTTGGTTGGCCGAAATCCACATGGGCCTTTGTTGGCATTTTTCTCTTCTTTCTCTTGTGGGCTCTTATGCTTAAGATTTTAAAGTCCAAATAAATAGAACATATCTCAAAGCATTCTTCTAACACCTAGAATGATCCAATAACTAAAATAATATCCAAATAAAAATATGAACGGGGACTTGGCAAAGTCCGGGATGTCACAAAATTCGTATCATTCCACTTCAGTACCCTTTCATATACACAACTTGGGTTATAAAGCATACCAACATGCTTGCTGCCTAAGTACTCAAATCCAACCCAAATATACATTTTCTATCCATCTAACACTTGAGCTCCATACAAATCCATTGCACAATCAAATAGTCATACAAACTTCACATTACATTCAATATGTATAAAAAAAAATAATTCATTCAACCTTCATAAACACTTTACTCAATATTAAGGCTCTTGGTAATACATACATATTTCCAAATTACCATCCAACACAAACATACATCCTCAATGACAAGTTTATAATCACCACATCAATTCTTCATAGTTTATTGAAATCTACACATTCAATGCATAAAATCTGTCTATATCATTTATACCAAAGTTTTAAAAATCGTTTCGTACCGGCTGGTACGGTCGATATTTGCATTACCGGCCACTGGGCCGGTACAGATACTACCTGTATTTCGTACCGGCTTAAATACTGGCCGGTACCAGCCGTTTCGGCCTAAATTTCGGCCTGTACCGGCCGGCCTTCATTTTTTTTTCCATTTTTTCAAACTACAAGTTCATTTTTTTACCCCAATTTAGACTAGACTATTTATAATTTATATATATGTATGTATTTATATATAATTTATTCATATATAAACTATTATTTTAGAATATAATTGTTATATATATTTATATATATAATTTATTCATATATCGACTATCCCGAAACGGTACACAAAACAGTACCGGTACCGAAATATTTCGTTCCAGTGCCTTGACCGGTACGCCATCTGGTACGGTATTCAAAACATTGATTTATACATCTACACAACACAATCACAAAACTTTGTAAATTACAAATCATGGCTCCATAAAACTACAACCATATTTGCAAGGAAATAACATCCATGTACATATGCAAGGAATTATATTTGTTGGTAAACAAGTTTGCACAGTTTTAAACTCCTATTAGCGAAGAAATTAAAATCGTTGCCAAATTTTTTTGAGAAAAGATATTTACAACCGTGAATTGTGCAACTGCCGCGTAATCGTTTTGAAAAAAGTGAATAAAACATGTGACTCATATGAAAAAATTAATTTTTTAATAGTGTACCTCATTCATTTTTAAAGTGATTACGCAGCGACGTTTACACACTTCATGGTTGTATGTATAATTAATCTCTTTTCTTTTTTTTTGTAAGGAATAATATTTATTTACAAGGAAATAATATCCTTGCAAATTTACATTTGCAAGAAAATTACGCTCGTTGGTAAACAAGTTTGCACAGTTTTGAACTCCTATTTGCAAGGAAATTAAAATTGTTGCTAATTTTGTTTTTTATAAGGAAATAATATCCTTGTAAGGAAATTATGTTTCGTTGCACAAAAGTTTGCATACATTAGCAAGGAAATTATTTTGTTAGAACTGTACAATAACTTGTTACTAAAAATGTTTACACTATTCTGAACTATTATTTTACAAAAGGCTTGTATAGGGTTTGTCTATTTGAGACTTGTATCTAGCATTACTCTTTGCAAGAAAATTAATGTCATTGTTAATATATTTTTTGCAAGGAAATCATACGTTAGTAATAATCATAGCAGCGAGATTATATCGTTGGAAATTAATACTTTGCAACGATTCAATGTCATTGGTCTGGATGATGTTTTCGCAAGGAATTTTTTTCATTGGTAATGAATTTTTAAATTTTGCAACGACTTTGATTCGTTGGCAAGGAGGCCAGTGGTATTTGCAACGAATCAAATATCGTAGGTAATAGAAAAAAATTGTTTTTGCAACGAAAGTATATCGTTGATAAATGGGGGAATATACATTTGTAATCATGAAAGTGTACGCATTTTTTTCGTTGCTAAAGGGTACAAATTTTTTGCCACGGAAAAATGTCGTTGTAAATGTATCAAAATCGGTTGCAAAATGGCATTTCCAGATATGAGGTTAATAATTGCAACAATAATTTTGTAAGGAAATGTTTTCGTCGCAATTGGATCCATTTGCAACGAGAAATGGAATTTCCTTGCAAAAAATGTATATATTTGCAACGAAACAAAATCTCTTTGCAAAAAGCCAAACCCGTTGTAGCTAGAGATTCAGAAGTTGAATATTTTTATTTTTTTGTATACATAGTTTTCTTTTTCGTATTTTAATTTTTAAACAAAGGAAGTTACATAAAATTTGAAATTCAAATAAAAGACTACAATATTTTTAGTGAGGTGATACTCTGATATTAATTGATTGTAAAATAGATTATAAAATAATTATATAAATCAAATTATTCTAAGTCGAAAAGAGATTGCTTGTTGTACCAGAAAATGGATCTGAAAGTTGTGGAAAAGATGCAAATCAAGGCATAAAAAGTGTAATCTTTATAAATATATATATATTGCCAATAGATTATTTTCCTTGGCATTTGGATGTAGACGCAACAGAATCAGCAACATTCGAGCAACATATGCGAGAGGGAGTCTATTTAAAGAATCACTTGAACTAGGTTAAGTGATCGATCTAAGGTTAAATCGGAACGTGATTGTTTGTTTACTAGGAAACTTCAAGAAAAAATAAATCTGTGTGTGTGTGTGTGTGTGTGTGTAAAGACTTGAGCCTTTCTTAACGTTAAACAATAAATGAACAACCGATCGAGGTAAAAAAAAAAAACAAAACCAACGTACGAGGCTTATGGCTCTTTCCTCATAGTAGGAATGGATTATGACCCTCTGCATTAATCATTTTGGATTATGTTTGGAGAGAATATCACGCGATCTTCTCTTTCTCAACCTCCATATTTCCATCTTCCTAAACTGTGAATCATTTCCACAGTTTCTTGATTGATTGGTGCTCAACTAGCTACTAATTTCCGAGCAAGTCTTCTCAATACTGTCGCCGCCACGCATGGCTAGCAACACCACCAAGTGCTACATACATTTGTCATAGTTCTCATGGATCAGCCTTTCTTGATCATGATCTTCATCTCGATTTCTCCTATAATCATTCTACACACATGAAGTCATGACTTCTTGTCTTTTTGTTATTAGTTTTTCACGATGGTGACACTGATCATCATGAGCATTTTCTGTCATTCTCTTTATCATTATTCTTTTCCTACTTATTCTAAGGTTTTATTTCATTTATGTTGATATCACGTAATATGCATGTGATTACATATTGGAAGATCTAGACATACATGCATGCATGCATGCATACATACATACATACATACATATCTATGCATGGGTATTATATTGCATGTGATGATCTATAGCGTTGTCCTTGAGTACTTGGTACCATATCATCGTACAAATCTTTGATATTCACAATTTTGGTCGAACAATTAAATCTTCTATCTCCTTAATCTACTTTTTTTAATGTTAGTGACAGGAAACCACATATATAAACTTTGTTTAAAGATTTTAATTTTAAATAAAATTAAAATATCTATTATTTTTTATAATTTTTACTTAATGATGTGAACAAAGTTTTAGGCATAAATACAAGATATTGCCCTTGTTTTCAATTATATCATGTAGAGGGTGACATTACCTATGAAGGGGATACAACTAACTACTCTGTATGATTGCAACACTTGTATTAGACACGTTTCTTTTAGCTTACTTCAAATTTCAAGAGTAGCATCTATGTACAATCATTGAATAAATCGAAGTAACTATATTTTTCATTTGTACTTGAACATGCTAAGAGACTAATGCTGGGATACCAAAATTAAGTGAATTTAGACACATTTTGGTTTGGATTACTTGCAAGGTTGTTCCATAGTATCATGATCCTTGAACAAATCGAAGTTATTCAATAGCTCATTGGTCTATGAAAATATTGTCGACTTTAGTTCAAAATTAGTAGCAATGTCATTGTGTTTGATAGCAATTAACTAAAAACAGAATATGCTATTATTTATAGCCATCATCTAATAATACTCTGTTTTAAATGAAATGCAGATTCTAAAGCACAGGTTCAACCATGAGAGTGATCAAATACTACCCGATGAACGTCTGCTTGAGAGTAATTTGGCGGCCAATATGTTTGCTTGTGATTCTAGTAATTCCCTTCAGAAGTTTGGAAACCACATCTTTTGGAGTTTTGGAAGTGCATTGACTGATATTGAAAGCTATTTTTTTTTTTTTTTTCTGGTTTTTGCTCAAGCAAGAGAATTAAGCATATTTTGTTGTACAATGTTGATATTTTTATTTTATTTTTATTTTTTTGTTTTAACTTGCACATTTTAATAATTACTAACGACTTTGAAGGGACTTTCTAGTTTCATGATCTCACGTCTGTATTTGCTGAACAAACAAACTGAAGAAAGTATTATTGCCTGGGAATCACGTAAAATACAAGAAAGTTCTTCTTTAGGAATTGAAATGACAGCAAAACTGCTATCTCCGCTAAATTCATCAGCTATGAACTTGGCAAGTGCTTTAAGTTCGTCTTTGAATGAAACTGAACTATCATTTGATACCATCAAAGAAAAGGTCCGTGCAAAAGTTAGTGTGTTTCTGTATCAATCGAAAAGGTTCCTGCAGCTTCAAGTTTCCCATTTCCAGTGGTGAAACAGAAATTTATCAGCTTCATAATATTTTTTGGTCAATTTTGTTAACCTTGCTTGTGTTCTTCAGGTTGCACCAGCATTGTTTTTAGCAGTTTCAACTATTCCCCATTTAGCACAGGCTACTTATATTGGAATAGATGGCTTGATGTTCTCATTTTACAGAGGGGAGACTCAAATGATTGCATCGTATAGCAACATTTCATATTCTTCAGTCTGGTATAGTCGGCAAGTGGACCGGGACAGCGGGAATCTATATGGAGAACCTATTTTTACAAAATCTATTGCTGCTAGGAATGCAACTTGGTTTCAAAAGGCTTTAAATAGCTCAAGTGGCTATTCATGGTTTGGAAAAGCATGGAACAAAGCTCAAGATGGGTTATTTCTTAGTGCTGTGGCTATGGATGGCAGAGGTGTGATTTCCCTTGGCTTGAGAGCAAAGGCGGTTGCTGATCATTTTGCAGCTTTAGAATTCCATGATGCTGATTTTCAGTTGGCTACACATGATGGGGAAGTGATTATACCAACGAGGCTTCCAAACACGCAGATAACTGTAAGCAATAACACAAAGCTGAAGCCAAATGGTGACCCTTATATAGATCTTGTTGGTAACTTGTCGTGTTCTATGTCTCATGGTGGAGGGTCAAAATATTTTAATGAGAAAGTTTCTGGAGTGACATACAAGTTTTATTGCTCTACCCTTGAGATTGCTGGGGTTCAAACGGTATGATTTTTGTTGCTTTCTTGCTACAAGTTAGTGTCTATGTTTAACAGATTCATGTGAATTTTAAAATGAATTAAGGATATTATTAAATTCCAGTATCAGAAGTTCATTTTTATTCAATCAGGATATCCAAATCAAATGTCTTTTAGACATGAAATTCCTTATTAATATATATCTGATAATATTATTTGGCAACTTCTCTCAGGTATATGCACTAGTTTATCCCACAGAAAATTTAGTCAGCCTTGTCCGACATAACTGCAAGCTGTCGACCATACTCCTTTTGCTTCTGTTTATTCTGATAGTTACCTCGCTTTCTGTCTTCATATTCTCAATAGTCAGAGCTGCAAAAAGAGAAATGTTCTTATGTGCTGCTCTCGTTAAACAAATGGATGCAACTCAACAAGCAGAACGGAAGAGTATGAACAAAAGCCATGCCTTTGCTACAGCGAGTCATGATATAAGGGCTTCTTTGGCGGCTATCATTGGTTCAATAGAAATTTGTAATCAAGATTCCAATCCTAACTCAGTTGTAGCAGCAAACTTAGGACAGATGAGTACTCGTGCACAAGAGCTCCTAGGTAAGGTGTTGTGCACGTTCTGTTTCTTTTATCACACCTCCTTGAAACCAGTTTGTGCTGATGATTCTGCTAGCTGAGAAGTGCTATATTTCAGAACATGCTTCATTAGTACATATTCTGTTTAAATGTGGAGCCTTAGTGATGCATATAGCCGTTATATCATTTCAGAACTCTAATTTAATAGTTTAATCAACAATTTACTAACAAGTTAGCCACTCAAACCCATTTGGATTTTCTATCAGAACTAGTTCTTCGTTATTTAGCCTCAGAAGTGGAACTATTCGGGAAGGATAAATTGATGTTTGATTTACATAAATGGTTCAGGCTTGTTGAATTCAGTTCTGGATACAAGTAAAATTGAAGCTGGAAAAATGCAACTTGAAGAAGAAGAATTCAACTTGGCTCATCTCCTCGAGGACGTAGCGGATATGTTCTATCCTATGGCTATAAAGAAAGGTGTTGAGATTGTGCTTGATCCTTGTGATGGCTCAATTTCTAAATTATGTCTTGTTAGGGGTGACCGAGGAAAGCTTAAACAGATCCTATGTAACTTACTGAGTAATGCAGTAAAGTTCACATCAGAAGGTCACATTACAGTTCGTGCCATGGTCCAGGAAACAAGTTTCGAAAATGCCATAATTGCTTCTAATCGTAATTTTTTGTTGGAGTGTTTGTGCCGTTTGTGTTTCAAGAACAAGACAGGTTTACAGGATTTGGATGTCCTTACTACATCTCAGCAAGATCCCCATATCACAGAATTTGTAATTGAGGTGGATGATACAGGCTTGGGAATTCCAAAAGATATGCAAAAGACTGTGTTTGAATACTATAATCAGGTTGCAGAAACCTCTTTTGGTCAAGAAGGAACTGGTTTGGGACTTGGTATTGTTCAATCTTTGGTAAGTACAATATGCAGTCAAAGCACTGAGACTTCGATTCCTATTTAGAGTTAATGTTGAATGGAGTTGCTATTCTCCAGCCTTTGGTAGATGATCAAGATCGTTTTCATTCTATACCCTCTTTGGTTTTGAAAGAGAGAGCTGATTTGTGTAATTGTGAATTATATTGGAGCTTTAAGCAGCATACACACACACAAACGCGCACACACACTTCTGTTTGTGCATTTAACTAAATCTTGTTGTGTTTGTACCTCAGGTGCGTCTAATGGGTGGAGATATAAGAATTGTTGATAAAGAGACTGGTGAAAGAGGTACTTGCTTCAACCTCAATATCAAACTTCCAACATGTGAACCACAATCAACTGACATTGAAAAAGAACTCCCTAGAATGCACAATGATCGCCCTTCAGATAGCTTTCAATCTCTTGCATTACTTCGAACCCTTTCACCTAAACAAGAAGAATCTCATGTGGTACTTCTCATAGCAGCCGATCAACGGAGGAAAGTTTTGATGAACTATATTGAAACCTAAACATAAGAGTGTCATGTGTAAAACAAGGGAAGAATCTACTCCCACATTTGGAGAAAATAAAGCAGAAGTTGGAGATTTCCTATTTCAGTTTTTCCGAGAAAACCCAGATGGACCACCAGAGAATATCTGCATCATTCAATTCTGGTTTGGGGCCGAGTGATAGGCCTCTCTGCATCAAGGATGAAAATGATCAAGTTCCCCTGCCCTACAGAAAGACCGACTCCAAAGGTTCACCAGGCATCATACTATTAGTGATTGATTCCAGTGCTGGTCCTTTCTCAGAACTATGTTCAGCTGTGGTTAACTTCAGGAAAGACATTCATAATTCACGGTGCAAGGTTGTCTGGTTGGACCATCCAGCAGTGAGTGATGATGCTCATTCAGGAGAACCTCCATGCGATCTCATTGTATATAAGCCTTTTCATGGGTCACGCTTATTCCAAGTGCTAGGACTAATACCAGAACTGAAAAAAGGAAACTTTATCAAAGTTGATAGACCACAATTCTTTGAACAAATTCAACGGCGAAGGTAAAAGTATGGAGTTGGGGATGCCTTTATCTCAACAAAGCTCACTCCAGCAGAAAAAAATGCACAAGCATGCAGATGAGAGAAGTAGTGATAAGCCTTTGAATGGGAAGAAAGTTCTGGTTGTTGATGATGATAGTGTTCTACGCAAGGTGAGTACAATTACTCTTTGTAAACTTGGAGCAAACGTTGAGGCCTGTGAGAATGGAAAAGAGGGACTTGATCAAATCTGCAAGGGCTTGAGTGATGGGAGAGAAGGACACGCCAATCTTCTCCCTTATGACTATATTCTCATGGATTGTCAGGTATCTTCACAATGCCAATCTCCTTTTTATTTTCACTTGGAAATAGAAATCGACTTCTTCAATCAGTTATGCTTATGGAGAATTTCAGAATGCCAGGCAATAAAAACCTTGGATTTGCAGTGATCTTAAACAAGATTAATTACTTCCCAAGGCTCACAAGTATTATATGCATCTGTGGTGACTGCTTTATAGTATTTCAAACTCAACCAAACAAGATTCATCTCTAATCACTCGTATTATTTCTTTTTTGGTGGTAATTTCAACGAGTATGTATTGTATATAATCATTTCAGATGCCGGTAATGGATGGAATCGAAGCAACCCGACTGATAAGAAAAGAGGAGCTAAAATATGGCATCCATATGCCAATTGTTGCATTGACTGCCCATGTAGAGACAGAGCAAGTGAGAAAGCTGTTAGATGCAGGAATGGATTTCCACGTACCTAAGCCATTACAAGTGGAAAAGTTGTTGAAAGCAATCCAATCTACGGACAAAATAGGATAAACATGGGAACAATTCTCAACTTTTTTTCCGGATTAGATCTTAGTCACTAGCAGTCATTATTTTGTTCAATGGTTACATATCAAAGTTTTAGGGTCATCTTTCACTTCAAGTCCAAAAGTTCCTTTTCAAGGATGAGTAACTGTAAAGTCTTTTGTTCTGGGTCTATTGCTCATTTTCAGCTGTGTATCAGTCATTGTGAAAGGACGATAGCAGCTATTGGAGAGAAATGTCACTCCCCACCTAATTTGCAGGAAAAAAAAAAAAAAAAAAAACCACCAGACTTCCATGGAGGATTACACTGGCTTTTACACACCGGATATGCTCTGAGGCTTTAAGATTGATGTTTTTCGGTTCATTTTATATATGAAAAGAATCTAATAAAATGAGTCAAGTAAAATTGTAAGTATATATAATACTACTCATTCAGGTTTTATACACTTGTGTGAAAATGTCATTCAAGATTCTGGCATGCAAGATAGGGACTTGCGTGATCCTAGCACTATTAATGCAGAAGAAGATATTAACAAGGAAATAGCTTAGCTAGCCAAATGTATTTTAGGAATTCCCAGCTGTGAATACATATATATAATTAGATAAAATATCATGTCAATAAACATTAGATAATTTAAAAATTTTAAAAGTAGTGGGAAGAAAAATGCACCATGCATGATAGTATCGAATCAGCCTCGCTAAGATTAGCTAATATTTCCCGGGGAAGCAAGGCTGTGTACTTCAAAATGTCGGTAGTAAAGTCATGACGAGCCTTCACAGTGAACTCAACCTCTATCATTATGTCCTCTAGTTCATGGTTCTATAGTATTTAGGATACCTGTAACAACTTTTACCATTCTGGGTGGGGAATGATAGTGAAAACTATCATAATAAAATTTTAAGAAATCTCAGTAAATAAACAAGTAACATACAATAGATATCACAAACATATAAGAGTAAACCACAAATGAATACATGGACATGTACTTTGACATAAAGCTTGACATATGCAACATAGACCTTAAAACATCTTTTCATCTTTTAATCTCTTAACACATGTTCATATCATTTGAATTTGAGTTCTTGTTCTTGCCATAACATATTATGCAATTTCTTATCATAACGTATCATGTCATATCATGATCGTATCATATCATTTCATGTCATTTTATATCATATCATGACATATCGTATCATATCATGTCATAGAGCTTAAACGCTTTAATTATTTCTTATAACACATAGTTGGACACCTCATGGCTCCCCTGAGCACTGTGTGTTTCCCGCTAGTTACCGCATCATCCAACAATCCACTTTAATCGAGGTGACTACGTCATATTCTTAAACATATTCATTACGGCAATTTGCTTATTTCGCCTTCATCGTGTGACATTAACTAGCTTTAGGTGCAATCTCGTTCCGGCACCATTTCCATAAGAAACCATTCGAGGCTCGTCGAATGTACTTTATTGACCTAGGGGTCTTCACTAGACTTTAAGCACTCCAGAGTGGACAGAGAGTTCCACTAGGGCATTTCCCTATCCGAGCATTTGAGGTTGTGACAAAACATGCCTTGACTCTTTTTTCGAAAATACATACCTAAATGCATGAGACATGAACTTATGATGCTACATTCTCTCATACTCATGAAACGTGTAAAAATTAAGACATACAACACTAAGTTGCAACATGCTTCTTGTGATAAGGCTTGAAATCATTAGAACATGCAATCACATGATGAATATGCATAAACATCGTCGATTCATGATCAACGAAGCATAAAACAAATTTGAAAACCCGAATTCTAGCCTTGG
Organism: Juglans microcarpa x Juglans regia; assembly: GCF_004785595.1. Taxonomy (NCBI): domain Eukaryota; kingdom Viridiplantae; phylum Streptophyta; class Magnoliopsida; order Fagales; family Juglandaceae; genus Juglans; species Juglans microcarpa x Juglans regia. Next base: position 3,419,508 of record NC_054600.1, read on the forward strand.
CCGATTCATATAGATCCTCAAAAATTTTCATCATCACAACACATGCTTTCATTCTTCCACACATTCGATTGATCTTATTAGCAAACAAAACACATTCACATGTAGAAATCGAAACCCAAACATAGCATATTAGAAGATAAGATTCAACCAATAATCCCCACAACATGGCATCATATATTTTCCATTAAAAACCGAGTACACACAACACAAGAGAAGCTAGATTAAAACAAGAATAATCAAACACGAGTTCACAATATATATACAAGTGTTATTAGGAGTAGGTTGAAGGTCTACTTACAAAAATCCAACGAATGCAAATAGTAAGCTGAAAATATAATTCAAAGATAATTAGCCAAGGTCATATGAAAAATCCTAATCTTATTGGTGAGTGTGTGAGTCGAATATATGGCTTTTGAGGTCCGTCCTTATGGTAAGAAAACTCCAACACTTCTGGGCTTTTCAAAACCAAAACTCCATGTAAGAATAAACCTTAACTTTTCTAAGTGTAATGGTTGTGGCTCTCATTCCTCTTCAAAGTTTCATCTTTTATTTGTTCGAGACAAATGGTGTTTAGGTCCCTTTCTTTCATGTGAAGAGAAACCCTAGCTTTTCTGGAGTGAGTGCGTGTGTGTGTGGGTGTTCGTGGGCATGTAACACCCTTGAAGTCTGAAACTCTCTTTTTCTTTGGCTGTGTATGCGAGTGTAAGAAACAAGTGAATGGTTCTTACCCCATGTGTTTCTCCTCTGTAGGTGGCATTGGTACTCTTTGGTGAGTTAGAAACAATGGTTGGAGGAAGATGGTTGGCGTGTGGGTAATGTTTGGTTGGAGAGAGAAAGTGATGGAAAATGGGAGAGAATGGTGTAATCGTGATTCACCAAGAGAAATTTGAAAAAGACCAAAGGACTTCCCACATTTGGTTCCCACCTTCTTATAGGCGTCTCCCCCTTGGAATACTAAGAGCATTGGTGCATGGATGTCATTTGGCTCCTTAGCCGAAATGTCCCTTCATCTCCCTCATGATGGGATTGTGTTGAAAGACTAAAGGTCCTCTTGGACAAGTGGCGTGTGACCTCTCCGAAACCCTAATTCCCTTCATGTCCTTTTTCATGTGTACTTGGTGGTAAAAAAGTAAATCTCAAAATCCTAAATCAATCTTAAGCCACTACATGTGTGCATGTTTGCCATGTGGCAAATGGGGTGTGTGTGTGTGCATGTGACTTGCTAAAAACCCTTTCCCTTCCCAAGAAAATCTCTTCTCTTCCCTAGGTGGGTAGGTGGTGTGTGCCTCTTGACTTGCCCTTGCCGTCACTCTTTGCACTTCCCTTCACAAAGATTTTTTTAGAATCTAGGTGGATGCCTTCCCATGAGTCTCTTTCTCTTCCCAAGAAAAATCTCCAAGAAAAATCTCTTAGAACTCTAAGGCCTTTTTTCCATGCATGACAAGTGTCAACCAAGATGGTTGACTTACATGTGGGGCATGTAATCCCCATGACTGAACCCTAGAAGCCTTTAGTATTTATGTCATCTGATTTGTAGTGCTCCTATATGCTTCTTTGTCTTCTCAAATCGTTAAAAACTTCTTGAAACTTGCCAAAATCCCATGGATGGCGTGTAGGTCTCTTAGATTCACCGAAACCTTAATCTTCTCTCACTCCCTTGCCTCTTTCACGTCCAGATTCAAAGTGACCTAGAAGTGAGTTGTGAATGTGAGACACGTGACATGTGGTTGGGGAATGGTGTGTTTTCTATGTATGATCGAATCCTCCTCTTTGAATCCTCCTCTTTGTCTCATCCACTCACTTCCTTCTAGAACCTCTTTGCATGTTGGACAAATGTCACACTTTGCTACTTTCTTAGGTTTCAAATGATGAGCCTCTAGAAAAACAAAAAGATCTTCTGATGCCATGTGGCACCTCCTTTATCCTTAGTGATCAACATTGGGCTTCCAAACCCTAATCCTAGCTTGGTTGGCCGAAATCCACACGGGCCTTTGTTGGCTTTTCCCTCTTCTTTCTCTTGTGGGCTTTTATGCTTAAGATTCTAAAGTCCAAATAAATTGAAGATATCTCAAAGCATTCCTCTAACACCTAGCATGATCCAATAACTAAAATAATATCCAAATAAAAATATGAACGGGGACTTAGCAAAGTTCGGGATGTCACAAAATTCATATAATTCCACTTCACCCTTTCATATACACAACTTGATTTATAAAACATACCAACATGCTTGCTGCCCAAGTACTCCAATCCGACCCAAATATACATTTTTTATCCATCTAACACTTGAGCTCCACACAAATCCATTGCACAATCAAATAGTCATACAAACTTCACATTACATTCAATATGTATAAAAAAATAATCCATTCAACCTTCATAAACACTTTACTCAATATTAAGGCTCTTGGTAATACATACATATTCTCAAATTACCATCCAACACAAACACACATCCTCGATGAAAAGTTTCTAATCACCACATCAATTCTTTATAGTTTATTGAAACCTACACATTCAATGCATAAAATCTATCCATATCATTTATACATCTACACAACACAATCACAAAGCTTTGTAAATTACAATTCATGGCACCATAAAATCACAACCATATTTGCAAGTGAATAATATCCTTGCAATGTACTTGCAAGGAAATTATGTTTGTTGGTAAACAAGTTTACACAGTTTTAAACTCCTATTTGCAAAGAAATTAAAATCGTTGCTAAATTTTTTTGTAAGGGATAATATTTAATTACAAGGATATAATATCCTTACAATTTTATATTTGCAAGATAATTATGTTCATTGGTAAATAAGTTTGCACAGCTTTGAACTCCTATTTTCAAGGAAATTAAAATCATTTTTATTTTTTATTTTTTTTGTAAGGAAAATATTCAGGTTAGAAAATGCTAAATATACTTAAGAAAAACTTACAAAAAAATGTACTTCTCTACATGTCAATTATTGATATGCTAAAAATAATAAAATTTGAATTTCAAAAGAAAACTAATAAAATAAATCTTATAAATAAAATTATAAGTATATGTAACACTTCTCATTCAGGTTTTATACACGTGAAAATGTCATTCAAGATTCTGGTATGCAAGATAGGGACTTGCGTGATCCTAGCACTATTAATGCAGAAGATATTAACAAGGAAATAGCTTAGCTAGCCAAATGTAATTTAGGAATTCCCAGCTGTTAAATATATATATATATATATATATATATAGATATAGATATATATATCTATATCTATATATATATATATATATATATTCATCTTCTACTCAATTGTTGCTTTGTTTACGTGATAATAGTTTCCTCGTACAGACCCTCCAAAAAGGGTTACACTCGGTTTGTAATTTTGCTACATATACATATATATATATATATATATATATATACACACACACATGAATATTAGAACACTGTTGAGATAGAAATTCTCAAAAATTACATAAAATATCATGTCAATAAACACTAGATAATTTTAAAATTTTAAAAGTAGTGGGAAGAAAAATGCACCATGCATGATTTTCGACCTATTCTAGTCCCGAAATTTTCCGTAACCATGAGCACAGTTCCGACGACCCTCGTAGCAAGTTTCATAAGGCTGCTTGCTTGATTCGTCTGAACAAGAAATTAAACTCAAAAAATTGAAAAAATCCAGGACATTTTTTGCCTTCGAATGCAGCCTCAAATGTCCAAACTACATCGAAATTGTGATGATACAAAATAGACAATATCCTCTTCGGTGGATGCTCAAATAGTTAGAAACGACATTAAAGCAATTAAGCCACTCAGTTTTTTGCATTATACTTTCCACCGTTCCTAATAAAAACCCCTACTACAAAAATTAAAATTAAAATTAAATTTTTTTTTTTCAAAAAAGAAAGAGGAAAAAATCTTGGACCACTTCATGCCCAGGCTTATCTCTAGTATCACTAGTTTTCTCCCTTACAGTTCATCCTGCAAGCATTGTAGAGCAGAAGGAAAGACAGAGAGAGAGAGAGATATCAATAAACAGTTAACGCATAAAAATAAATAATACAGTCCCATTAAGAGGGGAAATAAAATCCTACATGTTTCTCCTCTTCCTCGGTTTCAGCACCGTCTGTGCTTTCGTCAAGTTTGCCTTCGGCATCAGAATCTTCTCCTGCATCATCATCCTCATCCTCGGCCTGCAAACCGGGTTTTACCAAAATAAGGGACCACAGTAAACATTGCAAAATCTTAATTTCCAATATAGGCTTACATCAGAATCAATAGGATCATCCTTTGCTTCCTGGTGAAAGAATCAAATTTTACAGTAAGAAGAAAAGAAACAAGTACCGAATTCTCTCAATAAAAGCAATATGGTGAAATACTATTCAGCTTTCAGAACTGCCACAAATAAATACATCTTTATTTTGCAAGCTTTCTTATAAAATAAAAATAAAAATAAAATAGAAGATACGTGCAAAGCGAGTACCTCTTCCTCTTTCTTTTTCTCTGCCTCATCAAATGCCGCTTTCTCAGACTGCAAAATTGATTGATTAATCAGATATCAGCTCCCAGCTAGTAAGAATTGCATTGATTCAAAGATAAGAGACAAGGTGCTACTTACATCCTTGTGCTTGCCCCATGTTTCTTCTGCCAGCTGCTTGGCATATTCCGGATCATCAGTAATCAAAACATTGTCAAACAAGGTTCCGGATTTCACCTGAAAAATTACACATCTTGATTATCAGAATTCAAGTTGCATAGAAACATAAAGTACCCCCGCAAAAGTTGAAGCATACTAACCTGCCACAGTTCAATGCCAACATACTTCAAACTAGGGTAGACATAGAGATATGGATCATCCTTGAACTCTGTTTAATATCAAAACTACCAAGTGTTATTAAATACCATAAACAACTCAACCAAACCCAATCATAACTAATGTAGTGTCACCACACATCATACAACGAATTGTTAATGTTATAGTTTACACTAATGTAAGTTTTTCGATAAATGCGTTGTGCTAATGTATGTGACAAGCAACAAACCTGGGTTGTCGATCATTGGTGCCTTCCACTTCCCCTGGTAGTTGGGGTTCTTAATTTTCTGCAAGAAGGTGGAGAAAAGTTATGAAAAGTGGAAATTGTAAATTGCAGAATGCTCCTAACTTGTACTCGTTAATGTACAAACCTTTGGGTTCCATGGGCCCTTGTATTCAGGGTTTGCAATAGTTGGGGGTGTCCATTCACCATCCTCTTCATCATCCCAGTCTTCCGGCTGAGACCACAAACCAACTTATCAGTAGCTAAACCATTATTTTTTGCCAAGTAAAACACAGTCAGCAACTACATCGTCATCAGAGAGGTGTAATATTTTCAAACCCAGGAAGTTCAGCAACTACCTTTTTAGCATCAGAGTCAGGAATTTCTTTTGGGATGTCATCATAGCCCTAAATACACATCAAAAGAGTCAGATTCCCAGTACTTTAAATATGTATATATATATATTACAGAGAGAGAGAACTTAAAAAACCTCATTTATTTATTAAAAAAAAAAAGAATTCAGGAGCCACTACCTCTGGCTTCTTGTCCTCAGGATCAGGAATATACTCTTTGTCATCCCAATCTTCTGGCTGTCCAACATTAATAAAGTTGAGACAACATCAGTATCTGAAACCAAATAAGATAAGCTAAAATAAAACTCGTAAGGCTGTGAATGGATAAGTAATTACTTTCTTGGCCTCAGGATCCTTGATTTTCTTTGGCGGGAGGATACTCCAGTCGCTGTAGAGACTCCCAGATTGCTTTTCCACATTGTCAATTAAAATGCTGTAGGTGGCATCTGGCTTGAGAATAAAAGTATAAACATGACTGAGTTGGTCAGTCTCACACGGGACATCCTTCTTGATCAAGTGATTTGTCTCGTTATAGTGGAGGATAGCATGGACTTTCTTGGTGCTGTAGCCACAGATATCTGGCCCAAACATGATGCTGCATTGTTCGATACAAGATCAGCAATTTTCAACAAGAAATAAATTCAATGAAAATTGAAAATTTTCAAGTCGTAGGGAACATGGTATTGACCTGTAAGGAGTATCCCCACCAAATTTCTTCTGATCAATTCCACCACTAAGCAATTTCATGTAACCACCACCACAGTCAAGCTTCTGTTCATGCTTCACAGAAAACTGGAAGACTAGGGTCGTATCCTTGTTGCTGAATTCAGGGAACTCAGCAGAAATAGCATAAAACCGGTAGTCTTCGCTAGTCTGGATACCTGTTGGGAAGTTAAAAGTCAACATTAAAAGCTTCAGACTCTTCAGAAATCTGAGAAGGCAGCATTAATTGAAAATGCTAAAATCAACTTATACATATACACAGATTATACAGTTTGGAAGGGTACCTTTGTCATTAGGGTCTCCATGCCATTTACCCGCAGTGTAGTTCCATTCCCCAGCCACATTTTCATCTTTCTTCCAATCAGATTTAACCCACCGACTTTCCCATCCATCTTTAGTTATAGCCCAATGATTTATGCACAAAAAACCCAAGGAAATCATCAGCAAACTAATATTCGGTGCTAAAGGGGGGAAAAAAGTAACAGCAAAGAGCAAGCCACGTACAGCAATAAACCATCCATAAGAAAACTGGCTTGTTTACATTAGTCATCCTAATGGAGAACATCGGGCATGGTTTCCTAGAAACGAAAAATATCGAACTATAAGGCTCAATTTGAATTGAGAAATACTCTCAATCCATCTTATCTCATCATCACAATTTTTGCAAATTTTCACATAGAATAAAATAAAGAATTTAATTTTTTTAAATTTCAAAACAATAATAATATTAAAAAATAATATTTTAACAATATTTTATTCAACTTTTAACTTTCATCTCAACTCACTATCCAAATCTAACCAAGCCAAAATGTTGCATTAGACGCCCCTACTCGTATGGGTGTGGGGACCATCCATGGGCCCCACACGTGCATGAGTGGGCACGTTATACACGCACACAAGACATCCTGATTCAACGGTTTTTTTTTTTTCTTTTTCATAGGCTGGTTCAACGGGTGTTATTGCCCTAATATGTCATAAAATGAGAAACACAAGATTCAACGGTTCAATTACTCTTCTTCTTCTTTTTTTCGCGCTTATCAATAAAGAACTATTACTTATAAATGAAATGCTATTCTTTTCTATCCTTTACCTAACTTTGGGATTACTCGAGATGCAATTCGATTCTAAAGAAAGGCTGCAAATTCTATTCATTCAAAAGCACAAGCACAAGCTTTTTTTTTTTAAAAAAAAAGAAGAAGCACAAGCACAAGTACAGCTGCACAAGCCCACATATTTCCAAAGTCAAAATACATTAGTGCACAAGCCACACACCCACAAGCAATAAACTTCAGTACGTATCCATTACAAATATACATGACCTAAGCATTTAGAACCACCTGTATCTTGGTTTCACTCTTTGTGAAAAAACACCCAAGCACAATCCTAACACATTTGCAATCTCGTTTCGTTTCATCGTAACTAATTATTTTTCACCCGCAATAGGTCACCACCCATATATTATTTTTTTTACGGTTCAGTACTCATAAATCGAAATAATTGCAAACTGCAGTATCAGAGAAGCTCAGAACACAACATGATACAATTTTAAAACAATATTAATTAAATCCAGTCCCACACGTCTAACATTATGATCTTGATCGTGAACGAAACTATGATTTGCTATTTCCACGATGTAAAAAACGCGAAACAAACACGAAATGTCAAATTCTACGCAGATCTAATCAAAATATTTACAAATTTCCAAAACAAACAGATCGAACCGCAAACTCACACAAAACTCGGATCCTTCGCGGATCATACGGCATTCTACATCCATTTAAGCATAAAGAACCTCAGAAAACCCATAGGTTAAAATGCGAGCCAATTGCAACACTATAAATCGCGATCAGAATCGCACACTCACACACACACACACACACACACACACACACACACACACACACATAGAGAGAGAGAGAGAGAGAGAGAGAGAGAGAGAGAGAGACCGTCGAAGCGTTCTTCGAAGTAAACTTTTGCGGAGGCGATCGCGAGGAGAGAGAGAAGGATAAGAGAGAGAATGCTAGGGTTAGGAGCCCTAAATGCCATGGCTATGAGATGGAGAGAAAGAGACTGAGAAAGAGAGACGAGGATATTGAAAGGTTCGAGCCTCGTTCCGGGAACTAAATAGTGGCTGTACTCTCTCTTGGTTTTGACGGTGAGGTTAAAAATGGTAATTGCTGAGATTGTTAAAAGTATTATTGCTATGGACGAATAGTGGATCGGGGCGTAACTTCAAGAGTGTCATTTCTATGACGTGGCATATTGTGATTGGTCTTTTTTAGTTTCGGAGGTTCTAATTGGACGTGACGCGTGGGGAGGGCCGTTTTGGTTCAAAAGTTTACGGAACTGCCCTCTAGTACAAGGGATTTAGAAGGAAAAGAAAAGAAGACTGAACGTGGCAAGTGGATAGTGGTTAGAGAACCGAAAGATGGCCCCACTGTAATATAGGAAGTAAAATGTTAGTTTAACGGATAAAAGCGATCATTAAATTTTTAATTTTTTATTATTTAATGATTAATGAAGTGATTATTAATTGATTTTTTTATTTTTTAAAAATATTTAAAAATATATTTAAAAAAAGTATTTACACTTATCGGTAATTTGATCGGTTAAATTATCGGTCTTAGCAGCAGCAGTTCCATACAGAAATTAGACACCAGAATCATAATCATTGTCTTATCTTAATTTCTATTAAAACAAGAACCATAATCATTGTCTTATCTTACTTTCCATTAAAACAAGATGGCAGACTGAAAAACAAATTAGAAGGTTGTATGAGAAGAGTAGAAGCTTGGAGCTGCATGAGCAAGATCGTCCTCAATCAAACCAGATATTGCAGCAGAATTCATTATATATGTAGAAAAGATTACAAGGCTAAATATAAAATAGGACGGCACAAATCGGCTATTTAATTGGGGCTTTTTCCTATTTATTACGATATTGATGACAATATGTCACAATAATATATATATGTAGTAGCTTTGTATTGTATTGGTTGGAATTGATCATAATAATTACAATAATTATGGAATGTTGCTTGCACTGAGACCATAGAATAAGATAAACTTGGGAGGCTATCTAAAATCATTCAAGTGGGGCGGTGCTCATTTTTTATTTTTTATTTTTTTATCTTTATTTTAATTTATTTTTGGATGTTTTGATTAGAAGCTACTCCTAATCTCGTTAAAAAAAGATGGGCAATGGAGATGACCCTTTTACACGTTTGCCATTGTTTTTGGTGCACGCTTCATTAGAGAAAAATTATATTCTCAATTCAGTGTATAATGAGAGTATATATAATAAAGTGTTTACGTGATATGATTTGATTTGGAAGATATTTAAGTAATATAGATGACGTGTTTTATACATCGACTTGCAAATATAATAACTCTTCTCTAAATTATCGATGTGGATAATAGCTAAAATCGAACGGTTATGATAATTTTTTAGGCGAAAAATAATATCTATAGTATAAATTGGAGAGTGTGTAATTAAATATCATACGCAGAAGAGTAAAAGTCATGCTGAAATGAGTATGACAGACATGCATTTTAGGACAAAAACAGCTTTAGAGAGCTAAACAGAGCTCAGTACAAGATACACACAAAGTGCAGTAAACTTTTGATCAAAGTAAAGCCACATATATAGCTTGTTCTCTTTAGATCTTGCAGTTTCAGATTAGATGAGATCAGCTCCAACTCCATCCACTTAAATTTATTGCTACACAAGTTAATACGTATGTACTAGAGTAAAACTGATCATATGGCAGCCCCAATATTTTCAAAACAGTTTGAAAATCAAGCCCCCATGAGTTGCAAAGAATGGAGCAAACACCAAGGACTCAACAGCCATGAGCTTGATGAGGATGTTGAGTGATGGACCAGATGTGTCCTTGAGAGGATCTCCGATTGTGTCGCCTATGACAGCCGCCTTGTGAGCGTCTGAACCCTTAGGACCTAGTGATTTAGCATGTTCATTCACACCAGCCTGCCAGTACCAACATCAGAGTTCCTCCCAAAATTTGAGTGCAAAATGTAATCTTATCATGAAGTATATATAGCATGGTAGAGCAGAGAGAAATATCAGACCAAAAGTTGAAAGAGGAAAGAACATACCTCTATGTATTTCTTTGCATTATCCCATGCTCCACCTGTGTTGGAAGCTGAGATGGCAACCTACAAAGAAAAACAAGGTAGAATATTCGTCAAATTCAAGCATTCATCAGTCAATTGTGGTTATGGATTCTGATTCTTAGGCAGTGGTTTACTGGTTACTGGGTAATGATTGTATAAAGATGCATTAATAAATGCCTGAAAGCTATTCCTTTTTGCATAAGGGTAGTGATAAGGAAGGTGGACTAAGACAAACAAATTCCAATATAGTAGGAGAATCTGATTTTATAGCTTACCTGTACACCAGAAACAAGTGAACCGGCCAGAACCCCAGCAAGAGTCTCCACTCCAAAGATGGTGCCAGCAATAAGTGGTGTGAGCATGACTAAAGCACCGGGTGGGATCATCTCCCTTAGTGAAGCATCGGTAGAGATCTTGACACAAGTTGCATAGTCTGGTTTTGCCAGTCCTTCCATAAGGCCAGGAATAGAATTGAACTGCCGGCGAACTTCTTCAACCATTTTGAGAGCTGCACTTCCAACACTCTTCATTGTCATGGCTGAAAACCAGTATGGAAGCATGGCTCCCACAATCAACCCAATGAAGACCTTTGGAGTCAACACATCAACGGTCTTGATACCTGCCCTGCTCACATAGGCACCAAACAAAGCTAGGGAAACAAGAGCAGCCGATCCAATAGCAAAACCCTGATACAGAGAAAGGCATACCATGTAAAAAATCTCATAGAGCTTGACTTAAGATATGAAAATGGAGTCAGGTCCTATGGAAATCCCAAGAGTTGAAGTTATGAGAACACTCCGTAAGCAAGAGCATAAGGACATATAAGATCATGATCATCAATTACAAGCAGCGGAAATATAACATATTAGTTTCTTGTCATCCCTTTTTTCTTTAAAGGTGATACCAGCTTGTGTACTTCTTTTCTTTAGAAGGACAGCAACGACTCCTAAATGAGTTCAATAACTAACCATGTATACCAACATCTTTAGCATCGTGCTAATGCTCTAGTTATAACATGCTGCTCCAACTTAATGTATAGAGCCTGGAAAGAAAATACCTTGCCAATAGCAGCAGTGGTATTTCCAGCAGCATCTAAAGCATCTGTTCTTTCGCGAATCTTATGGCTCATACCAGCCATTTCTGCAATTCCACCGGCATTGTCACTTATGGGGCCATAAGCATCTATTGCTAGACCAGTGGCAATGGTGCTGAGCATTCCTAAAGCAGCCACAGAAATTCCATACATTGCAGCGAAGCTAAAGCTCACATAAATGGCAATGGCAATGGAAAAGATGGGAATGATGACAGATTTGTATCCCAGTGCCAAACCAAAAATCACATTTGTAGCAGCACCCGTCCTGCAAGAATCTGCCACATCCTGCACTGGACTGCAATATTTGAACGGGTAATAAACATCACATTTGTAAGTTGTTGGTACAATACATACAAATATAATCAGAAGCATTCATGTTTTGTGTAACACACCCAAGGAAAGTGCATAGTGGTAAAATCCCTCAGATTGGACAAGGTCATTTAAAATCATTAGATGGTTAGTGATCTCTTTTACAGTTTTAAATAGAAGGAACAGGTCACAAAGTGATGTAGGGATCACAGAGTTACCAACTTGTCATAAAATTATTTTCTAATGAAAATTTCCTTAAAAACTTAACAATTTTGACATTTCATTTTGATTCTGTGCCACTATGGACGAACCTACAGCCCGTTACAGATTCTATGGACTGTGATGATAATTTCATTACGTCTAAAAAAATTGGGAATATTTGACTCAAAATTTGTGATATCTTTTATGGATCCAAATCCGAAATGGTCATGCAATATAAAAGTTGGAATGCCACATTTCTGCAGCAGAGGCTGGAAAAAGATCCAATTATCATCACTACATGGATATGTATTAATGTTAATATTATAAGCAGCACTGCAGCAGTGCAAAAGACCAGAAGAAACTAAGCACTAAATTTTAAATCTGAAAAAGATCACTCACCTATAAGCATTGCTGGTATAATATTCTGTAGTGTACCCAATAGCAAGTCCAGCCCACAAGCCAATGGCAACACAAAAGAAAATGTGCCTGAATCAATTTAATTTAATAAATCAGTCAAAACCTCTTGAGAAACAAACCGATTATGCCAAAGAACAGAAGAAGGGGGGAGGCATACCAATTCTTTACAGCCTTCTCAGCCCCAAAATCATAAAGAGTAAATTCTGATGGCAAAGCAAAGAAGTTGACCACGGCAATACCAGCAGTCATCAAGACAGTTGAGATAAGAAGTTGTCTCTTCAAGGATGGTTCAATCTCACTCACATTCTTGATCTCAAAAAGATCAGTTGCAAAAAGTGTTGTTGCTAAGCAAACAACAATCCCCATTGAGCTTATAATAAGAGGATAAGACATTGCGGTGTAGTCAAGAGAGACACCAAAAGATGATATTGATGCAACAAAGAGTGCCGCACAGGATGACTCAGCATAAGACCCAAACAGGTCAGAACCCATTCCAGCAATGTCTCCTACATTATCACCCACGTTGTCCGCAATAACCTAAAAGAAGTAACATAAGAGATGTGGAGGCTTTGGCCATAATCAGTAAAACAAAAGAGAAGAAAAAAGGAAATTACAGCTGGGTTTCTTGGATCATCTTCAGGGATATTCTTCTCAACTTTTCCTACAAGGTCAGCACCAACATCAGCAGCTTTTGTATATATACCTCCTCCAACTCTTCCAAAAAGTGCCATTGAAGAACCTCCAAGTCCATAACCAGTAATAGATTCATAAAGCCCTTCCCAGTCATCTTCATAATACTGCTTGAATAGATTGATGGTGACCCACAGCACCAAAAGGCCATTGGCAGCAAGAAGGAAACCCATTACAGCACCAGAGCGAAAAGCTGTAATGAAAGCCTTACCAACACCTTTCCTTGCCTCTAGAGTGGTTCTAGCATTGGCATAGGTAGCAATCTTCATCCCAAGAAAACCAGAAAGAACTGAGGTAAGAGCCCCGAGCAAGAATGCAACAGTGGTGAAGAAGGCATTGGCCAAAGCTGGTTTACAATAATTCCCTGTATTGTAAGTGCAAGGTTCACTTTCGGTGCTGAAGCCCTTGACTGAACCCAGGAAGAGGAAAATGATGACACCAAATACTCCCATGAAGATAGCAAGATATCTATACTCAGTAAACAGAAACGAGGTGGCCCCTGGAAACATGAGACAGATCAAAATGATGTCAAATAGTATGTAAATAAGGTGACAAACATCATCCTGTCCTCCAAAATTCAGACCAATCCATACTCTTACAATGACTAAAAATTGAAGATCAGTACCGGATTCTACCTGCATCGATTATACTGGCATGTTACTGGAGTGGATTAACAGAAAAAGCGTCCAAACTCCAGAGTATAGTATTATGTTTGAGAGAAGATTACAATAGCGAATCAACATATCTCATATATATCATAAAATTACAGAACTTCCACGAGTGCCTTTCTCCTTTTAGCTAGGTTTACTCAAACAAGGTTCCCATTTGCATCTAGCTCCATGCATGCTTCTCGGCTACATCTAGTGGTACTGTTTCTAAGGTGCGGTTTAGATATCAAGTTAAATAAAATGAGTTGAAATGAAAGTTAAAAGTTGAATAAAATATTATTATAATATTATTATTGTTTTAAGATTTGATATTATTTTACGTGAGAATTTATGTAATAATGAGATGAGATGATAGATTTATTGTAACTAAACGCAACCTAATTGTGCCTCCTCAAGTGTATTTATTATATCATCTTCAAACTTTCAATTTCAGAGAGAGAGAGAGAACCCAAAAAATTTCAAAACTTGGGTGTAGAACAAATTAGACACTGTTATCATCAACATAAAAAAAAAAAAAAAAAAAAAAAAAAGACAATAAATTAGGAAATTTCCTCCCGAAAGGAATATAAATGTACCTTTTTTAAGAATTTTTTGGGAGCTAGCCATCTCGTATGTGTGTGTGTGTATATATATATATATATATATGTATATATCAACCAAATGAAAGTGTACGTAATTGCCTTTGTCTGACCTGCTCTGCTCCGATGGTACCTAATGTATTTAATCTAATTTGATAGTTTCATTTCGGAAATAAAACAAAAAAAACAAAAAATAAAATAAACTATATAGCTAGCACCCACAAATATTAGAAGACCCCATGATCTAGCAGTTCTTAATAAAGAAGCTAAAAAAAATGATTAACCCACACTTGTTCGTCTTCCTAGATGTTAAATTTACAGGTGAAAAACATCAAACGACGGATTTCATTCTCGGATCAAGATCCTTTCAAATTTTCATTTGAGATAGATGTATGAAGTGAGTCTTACAATTTTTATTATTTGTTTAATATCATCCAAAATATTTAAATGAATAATATTTAATATTGTAGGACCAACTTCAGGCCCCTATCTCAACCAATGAATCTGCCTACTGGTTGCAGACTATTAGGAAAAAACCACTTTAGAAGTTAATTATATGTCAATTACATTAGGCAAGAGGAGATAGGATAAAGATCTTGGTGCTTTTAAGATAGGAGTAGAATAAGAAACGATGCAAAATTTTCATTTGATTTCATCTCATCTCATCTTATATTATTCTTAAATATAATTCAAATATAAAATTTTTAAATTAATCGTTACAATTTTTTTAAATTTTTAAATAAAAAATAAAAAACAATTCAAATTTTTTTAAATTCTCAAATAAAAATTATATTATTACAATATTTTAATTTTATAATATTTTTTATTCGATTTTTTCCCTCTCATTTTTTAAAATTTAAAAAATATTTAATTTAAATTATTTCATTATTATTCACAAATTATCTTATTAGTAAAATTCTTTTCCATCTCACTGCCAAAATAATACCGGAAAGAAACAGGAGTTTACAGAGTCAGATACAAGTACGTACGAACCTTTCTCTTCTTCGTCAGCACTATATAATGATGAAACTCATCATCATCATCCTCAATTCAATAACAAAATGACACCAAAAAAAAAAAAAAAGCATTCGATATCTTTGGCCCAAAAAAAACAGCACAAAGAATGACAAGCACCAAAAGCAAAACAGACCTCAACCTTCAAGCTGAGCTAACCAATAACATGAATCAATTGCCAGTCCAGGAAAAGGTAAATAATCTTAGAGAGAAAGAGAGTGTGTGTGTGAGTGAGTGAGAGAGCTTACCGACAGAAATGGCATTCTGAATCTCAGCACACTTGATAGATGCCTCAAGACCGTCTACACCCTCCTCAAACTCTGCTTCATCAATAAGGCTGCCCTTATATTCATGATCATAATCATCAGAATCACCAGACACCCTGACCTTGGAGACCAAGAACCACTGAAGCAAAGCAAACCCAATCCCAATCAAAGCAGCCGCAGGTATCAGAACCTGCGTAACTTCCTCACACATCACACCCATAGCCCAAAAACCAACACTACTTGCTGATATCTGACTACTTTTCTTGACCAATGTAGCAAAAACCAGTAGTACGTACTGGGTCTTGAAGTACTACAGCCTCTCTCTCTCTCTCTCTCTCTCTCAGAGATCCAAACCTATTGATCCAGAAAGTACATTATCCTTCTAGCTACATGAATTATCCCAGCGGCCTCTTTTTTTTTTTTTTTTTTTTTGTCCTGATCATATATATCCGAGTGGCCTTGCATGGCCTTGTGAATGAATGAACAGTATGACTTTGAATGGCTGTTGGGTGTAGCAAACTGGTTGTTTTGATTAACGGGTAGGAGTTCTGTCTGTCAGTGCAGTCTTTATCCAGTGGGATTATTTAATTTATTTGTCTCTGACGGATTGGTAAGCAATCTTCCATGATAAAAGAGATACATATTTTATATAGGAGTAATAAGTTACATCACACTAATATTTTATTTTTATTCTATTATATAAGATGTAATATATTTATTATTATTAAATAATAAAAAATTATTTAATAGTGATAAATATATCACATCATATATATAAGATAAAAATGAAATGATAATATAGTACATAAAATTTTCATATATATGTATATATATATATATCAAGAAGCTGCATGTCTTCTATGATTTATTATTTGATGCATAAAAAAGATGTCCAATGAATTACAAAACATTACTGCATTTTTATTATGCTAGCTTATAAGCTACGTACTCTCGATCAACTAGCTACGTACGTCAAAGTCCGATCGATCGCTTTCTTTGTAAAATGGTGATGATGACGCTGCTGCATGCCATGCCAGGGCCACGACGGCATGCATATATTGATCTTTGCCATTGACAGGATCGACCTACTTACCTAACAATTTCCCGGGCCGGGAGTAGTTGATCAACTACTACCATACCTAACAGTTAATAAGAAAATTCAACATCACTACTACTGAATTACATTAATATTAATTTATCACTATAGTCGACTGATATGTATACTGCAAAAATTCTTACACATTTTATTAATGTGATTGAATGCGTCACATTTTAATATAAAATAATTATTTTGACTAATCATATTAGTAGAATGCGTAAAAAATACACAAAAATGACTGTATATAACAGAACTCTTAATATTAATATATCCTAAAGAAATTAATAATTTAAATTCTTTATAATGATTTATATATAGCCTAGTTTTGCCTAATATAAAGAATCCATATTGACTACGGCTGGCCTATTACTTGTACAACCCATCACAAATTAGGGACAAAACAAAAATGGTTTTAATTAATGGCATTTAACTTTTTATTATTTAAATTGATGTAATTGAGACTGCTCGTTTGTGTCAAGTTTTTTCTCGGCCCGGTCCAATTTTTGGAATGTGGTTTTCATATGTTTTTCAGCTCGGGAAAAACTACATTATCTACCCGACCCTACCCCACTTGAAAGTCTAAAATATGTAAAATTAAATGTTATCTCTAAATATAAGTAAACCTAAAAAATTTTCTAACTAATAATTCTAACCTATTATAAAGTAGTATAAACTATTATACATTAATATAAAACTATTACAAGTTAATCTAAAAATATTATAAATGTTCAAATAGTTTGAATGAATAACAATATTACAACAACTGAGATACATTGAAAAAAGGTAATAAAGGTTGTTAAGGACTATAAACTACAAATAATTAATCAACAAACTAATTATGGTGTATCAAAGTCAAACTATCAATGTGTGCCCGATGTAGATTGAGATGGAGTCTCTTTTTCTGAAGTTGTCTCTATAGTAATTGAATTTAAACTTAGATTTTTTAGATAAATATAACAATTTATTATAAGCAAAAACAAGTAATGATTCAAGAGCGATTACCACTTCCAAGAATTGGTGTAGGGGTGGGTATAGGGGCAGGTGTAGGGGTTGGTATAAGAGTAGGTGTACGGGTTAGGATAGGTCTAGGGGAGGTAGCACTAATACTAGTGTTCAGAGTTGATGCACAATTACCATTATTCATGACTTCGACATACAATCAAGTACCAGACATGATTTTTAAGATCACACAAAAGTTCAAAATCATACAAAAACCACACAATTAAGTTTGGGATTTCAAATTTAGTTTGGATCAAGATCTCAGCATAGATTGAGATTTTAATTTTGAAACCCCATAATAGATTAGGTTAAGGGTTTCAAATTGAACCTCTAACCTAACTTATGGTTTCAATATGAAATCCTAACATAAATTGAGGTTTCGGATTGAAACCGTAAACTAATTTAGGGAAATGCTTTCTCAAAATCAAACAACGAGATCTAACCTAATCATAGAATCCTACTCCACAACATCCAAACACACAATCCCATTCTCCATTGAAGACAATTCCATCCTCCATTGAAAATATAAAACAATTTGAATTTCAGAATTTCGAAGAACTTAGGGCTTTGAGATACTTACAAGGTGAGTTGGAGAGAAAATAAATTTGGCGACAGTGATGGCATGACTGAGTGAGAGAGATGAGGGGAAGGGATGATTAAACCTATAATCAAACAACACCGAAATTTATTATAAAACTTAATTTTTTTAATATATATATATATATATATATATATATATATATATATATATATATATATATATATATATATATATATATGGGTCAAGCCGATGCCCAACTCGGCAATTGCCCCCTGCCTTATAGAATGGGTAGTTGCCTGCCCATCCACCTAGGGTCGGATTCTAGGCCTACTAAAAGTGACAAGCAAAACGAAAGCAGAGATCGCTAAGCTTATCACTAAGCTAGAGGCAAACAACCCGACACCTGCGCCGACTGAGGCATTGACTTTGCTTAATGAAAAATGAATTCTCGTGTTAGTTCTCTATTTTGTTTCCTGACAATATGTTAAGATACAAAGAAAATAAGAATCAAAAGTCCTAATCTTATCCACTTAACCTCATGCCCGTTTGAGTTGGTCTTTTGAATGAACTAGCTAGTGTAGTCTCTTGATGGAATTATCCACGATATTACAGCTGCTTGCCTATAATCTTCTTATAGTTGGAGTCTCACGTGTGATGAAATCTCAAGGCCAGTAATAATAAGAAATTAATCTAACGTTATTTGTCCCAAACCCATATTAAGATCATGTTATCTTCCGCCTCTCTAGGTTCACTTAGAGTCGATTGCAAAATCCGATACAATTCGGGTATCTGAATTTCAAACTTCAAAAATCTTGATAATTATAACTTGGATTAACCAGAGCGAATACCCAGGCCATTCTTAATATTTTCATTGGGATAACTTTCCCAACCAATCTCATTTCATCTCATTTTTTTTTAAACATCATCAGAACACATACTTTCCAATTTCAAAATTTCAATTTTTTCATTTAATCGTTACCTAATCATTAAAACTTTACCAAACTTTCAAACAAAACACAAAAAATAATTCAATTTTTTCAAATCTCAAAATAAAAATAATATTATAATTTTATAATATTTTTATTCAATTTTTTATCTCTTATTTCTCAAAATTTAATAAAATATCTTAACTCAAACCATTTTATTATTATTCACATATTTTTCATTTTATCTCATCTAATCGTTCAAAGTGTTCATCAAGCTAGTCTCTCTTTGGTAGGCAACTAACTATGTTGCCCAGTTCAAATCCAGCCCAAAAGTTTTGACATTTTAAATTGATAGTGAGTGCCCGAACCGTCAAACCCATGCTTACTTGACATGAACCTCAGGTATCTACTCTAATAGACATACAACAACGGCGTCTCAATCATTTCCTGTTTATAATTTATCCCATCTTTACGAGTCTGTATGGCGCTCGTACAAGCAATATTCACCAATATTGAATAAACCACAAAAGATGGACTTGTTATATTTTCTGTAGGCTAGCATCAATATACATCAGCCCTGATCTACCTCGGATTTCCAATGAATCTGTCAAAGTAGTCCCTGATTACTTGCAGATGAATCAGTCCCCTTTTTCCCTTTACAGAATATTGAGTGAGAAAAACAATGCAAAACTATCATACAATTGTCCCAACCACTTCATCTCAGCTCACCCATATGCCAATTATACAATATCTAACCATAACATACAATTGTCCAAGTAGACAGATATTTAACAACAGAAAAAGAAGCTTAGCAATTACATTTGAAAAAAATGTGCACAAAAGTGGCAAGAGTAACAAACTCTGCATTTCCTAGGTACTTGAGACTTCATGCCCCAAAAAATGGGAAAGAACAGAAAATTATTTTGATATAGAAAACTGATCCGATGGTCATGAATTAAACTTTCAAATGAGAAAAGAGAGCTCATGATGTCAAAAATCTCATCATAAACTCTTTATGCATATGAATTCACTTGCCACAACCTCTTCAAAAGCCGCTTTGGGAAAAGTGGCGCCTAAATGAAGAGGTTTGGAATCTTTTTTGTGACGGCTGACAGAGGGGAGTGATGGCGAGGCAAACACTGCAATTGCAACAGACGGGATTCCACTTGAAGTCCTCACCTTTTGCTTTTAGCAATGGACCTTTTAAGTATAACACAGTCTGGCGATAGAAAGGGGGAGATACTAACCCCATAAGTATTAACTGGCTATACTTGACACCAACCAGAAAGCACTAGCATCATATCCATGTAAAAACTTCCATTTGCAACTCAGAAAACCAAAATGTCTAATCTAATATTTTCTCACCTGAATGTTGCGAGAATCATCCAGAGCCGTAGAGGCCCATGCCAAAGACAACAACGCCATTTTAATATTATTGCTGCAATGCCTGGCTGGGCCATAGAGGTAGAGGTGCTTGAAACATGATAGGAAGACCAGTAACAGGGTGCTCAAACGATAAGCTCTCCGCATGAAGTTCATGGCCTTCGTAAGTTCTCCCTTTCCACTCATAGACACCTTCATATTTCACGTCCCCTCTGATGGAAATTCCAAGATATTGACAATGTAAGCGAATTTGATGTGTTCTTCCACTTCGAGGATAAGCTCTTACCAATATCTCATCCTTCTTTATATCGCTGTCTATTACAGCTCTCTCTTCAACTACAATAGTATTTTCTTCATCTTTCCTAAATTCAGATGGCTCTTTGAAGCTCCCTTGTCCATTTATTGATAATACTTCAAATGATGTTTCCATGTCTCTGACTACTGATCCACCTGGTAGCATCCGACCAACATCTGATGCAGCATAAACACGCCAGACCCCAAACTTTGACCTGCCATGACCTGATTTAATGGTTATTTTTTCCCATTTTGGAGCTGGACCAACGCAGTGAGCAATGTATGTTTTGGTAACCTTGTGATTAGTGAATGCTTGGACAAGCTTAGAAGCTACTTTGTGGGACTTTGTTATCAGCATAACCCCACTGGTGTCACGATCGAGTCGGTTAGCAAGATGAAGCTCTGGAGACTTGATCTTGGTCCCTGACATTGAAACATCTTAATTTGGTTCCATATGCAAGAAATGGCTGACTTAAGCTATCAGAAAGCAATATTAATCTTCCTTCTTTATTATAGAATTTTCAGAATTTGCACATCCAATCAACTTTATGGCTTGCAGCTTACAGAATATCACAGACATCAGATGGCATGCCTAGCGACTTGAAACGTCTAATATTCAGAATGGTCCCATTTACAGCAAGCTCTGATCAGGTTAGGTTGCCTAGTGACTTGAAACATCTAATATTCAGAATAATCTCATTTACGACAAGCTAAGTATAAGTTCTATGAATTGAAACCCTATGCAAATGAAGAGATCTTTAGATACCCCATACAGCTTTTCCAAAAAGCACACATGAAAGAGTTCATTTTTTGTCCAGCTATTTCACAATTGGTCGTTTATGGGATTTAATCTACAACTTTTTTTTGCAGACGAACTCAAGTAATTTCCAAATATATTAAGGAAGCTCATTTTATCCAGAAGCAAACTCGAAATGCAGCCTAGCATTCAAAAGAAATTGTCCAAGTCAATCCAATTCTATCAAGCATCGAATTACTCTGTACTGTCAACTTCTTGTATTTGATAATGGGCAATGGCTTTATATAGAACAGACAAAAAGATAGTGGTTTTGTTTCTCAACAATCAGATACACTTCGATAAAAAAATTTTCAGTGTGGAAAATTAAAAAGCCACACGTACGGTTCAGCAATCTCTCTTGAATTTAGTGAACCTCGAAAACCAAAAGTCAATTTTCTGGGATGTGTACTTTATAGAAATCAATGAAGAAATCAAAGAAGTTTCAAAACCACCCACAAAGGAGGGGGAAAAAAAGAAAGAGAAAGGAGAGAGGAGAAGCTAAGCAGACCTTCACTAAGTCGTCCACCAGACTCGGCCGCGTCACAGAGAAGTTGAGGGACGGAGGCCAACACGCTCTCACAGTAGATCCCCTGGGGCTTGTTCACTGCAATGAGCCACTCGTCCTCGTACACCACATGGGTTCTCGAGAGAGCAAAGAAACTGGACTTGGAGGAGGCAGACTCGGCTCTGCTGAGCTCTACGCTCTTGGAGATGGGAGGCAGTGGGGGAGAGAGTGGCACAGGGTAATTTTGTGGGGTTTGGAGGTGTTTTCAGAAGTGGGTTCTGTTGGGCCGGGTTGGTTAGACATGGCGGGGGCGGCGGTTGTCACGCAGCTGAGAGGGAAGAGGGGTTTGGGGAACCTCGAGAGGAAGATCGTGGTGGTGGGTAAGGGTTGAAGACAGGAAGGGAGTCGCATTTGCAGATTTCACTTCTTCGAAGAATTAATTGTAGTGGCGACTTTTCGGAGTTCTAAAAGCGAAGCGACGATTTGTTTTTTTTTTTTAATTCTGTTTCCGAGGCCTCAAATAGTCAAATATATGGAAAACTAAACACGTCGTCGTTTCATGGGCAGTCTAAACCCCGAGGCTGAGAGCCCTAAACCTCTTCATACCTTCGACATAAACCCTAATACTTCAATCCATCAAAATAGAAAACAGGGAAATTCAATTTTGTGTTCCCCAATTCGTCTTCCAAATCCAAAAAAAAAAAAAAAATGTCGTTTCTCGCTTTCAGAAAATCATTTAGAAGATCCATAAATTCCATCTATAATCGTAGAATTTCCTTCCTATTCTCATCTGGGTCTCCTCTTTCACACGAAACCACAGAAACCCCATCTGGGCCTTTCCAATTCTCGCATTCAGTATTAGAAAACCATATTTCTTCATCTGGGTCTCCCATTAACAGGCATGGGTCTCACCAAATTCCCCTCCCTTCAACACCTTCGGTGTCTGAGAAGCCTATTTCAGCTTCCGGGTCTCCCATTTTCCGGCGCGAATTTTCTGGGTTTTGCTCTCGTGCAATTCCAAGCAGCAAAAACCCTTGTCAATTTCACCAAAATCCATCGATTTTGACGCCATTTCAATATTTTTGTACTGAAGCTGCTGTGCAGCACTCAACTGCTGACGGGCTCACAGTGGAGGGAATTGTAGCTAGTAATTGGACAATTCTTGATGAGACTGAGAGTGATTGGAAAAGTCATGCTGCTGCCATTGCTCAATCCATTCATCTAATGAAGAAGCGGTTGAAGGTATAAAAAATTAAGCTGATGGCAATTATTGAATCTAATCCTTAATTTACATTTTAACACTCCACTCATTCTCAACATGTAAATATGGAATCAAAATGGGGTAAAGTATCAGGTTCAAACACACTACTCTTGTACCATTTAAAATCACTATCTATCTCAAAACTTAAGTGGACGACCGGAAATGAATTCAATCATTTCATCTATATTCTAACGATGTTGAAAGTTCAATCATTCTTGGATTCTCTATACTGAGGTCTGCTACAGTCTTGTATTGTTATTTGAGTGATTTTTCTTTTAGTTTGAAATGATATTTCTGATCATAAGAGGTTAATCAAGAACGACTTTGAGTTTCCCTGCTGTGCCTTTTGACTGTGTTTCAATTTCAGAAAAAAATCTGAATTGACTTCTGTTATTCGTCAAAAGCAAACTATAAGAAAAGGTTAAGCTTAATTTTGTATATACATTGAGATTCTCCTTAGGTCATTTGTAGTTGTTCTGGACTGTTTTTCAGTTGATTCTAGACTGTGATGTATAATTTTGCTTTACTTCTCTGATTATAAGAGTTGAAACAAGTTTTGATGTTGGATTTGTATGACCTATTTCATGGCAATGTGATTTCTTTTCCTGTGTATGGTGGCAGTGGAAAAAATTGGTGGTCAGGTTGGATTTGTTATCAATGCAGCTGAATAAGCCAGATATTTGGAATGATCCTGTGCATGCAGGGAAGATAAGTCGTGAACATGGTTCACTCATGGGTAAAATGAAAGCGGTGAGGGCATTTGAGAGAGAACTGCTAGAGCATATTGACATGATTAACCTTGCCCGCGAAGAGAATGATCCAGAGATGGAATTGGTGGGCACTTCCTTTATCTAGGCATGTGTGCTCGTTCTGTTTTATGATTTTGAACAAATTTGCAAAACTTGGTCCTTTCTTTCTGATGGTTTTACATAAGTACATGGCACGTATAGAGTAGTTTTGTCAAAACTTTGGTGAGAACCTAATTCTTTTTTCTTTGTATAAGTAAAAGTAAAACGTTATTAATATAAATAGGCGTAGCCAAGTACAGATGGAGTATACATAGTATAATGCCTAAATACCACTAAGCACTGATGAGAACCTAATTCAGTGTGCAATGTGAATAATTTCCTAGAAATCGGCCTTGTTTTAGTTGTCTTGAAGAGTAACTAAGATTGATAGGTGTGGGGGTGTGTGTGTCTATGGACAAGACAAGAAGATTATCATAAATTTAGCTTTTTTGGAGCAAACTAAATGGCTATTGTCAGGTTTTTGGATGTTGAATCTTGTGTACTTGGGCTTTGCCTTCTCTTATGAATTTTTTATGGGTAATCAAGAAGTTTTATTCATTAAAAGTAGGCAAAGCCCACATAGACAGGGAGTATACATGAGAAGTACCTAACTAGAGTTTACAACTGAAAGTAGAAATCATGGACATTTATCCCATTAGAAAGAATGGCCCCTACCCATAAGAGCAATGATTTAAAAAAGAAAACTTTAAGCTCCTCCATTGTTCTCTTGCAATCTTCGAAGCTTCTATCATTTTTTTCCTCCAAATACATCAACACATACATATAGGAACCATTCTCTAGATTGCTGCTACTTGTGAATTACCTTGGAGGCCTCTCTGGCTTGCTAGGAAATCCACCAGTCGAAGAGGCATGACCCATGATAGTCCAATTCAAGCAAAGAAAGCATTCTACATGGTCCTGGTCACCTCACAATGTAAAAGCAGATGATCTACAAATTCACCGTTCTTCTTACACATGCAACTCCAGTCCAACACCATTACCCAATGTTTCCTTAAATTTTTTGTGGGGAGAATCTTGTCCAATGATGTTGTCTAGACGAAGAGTGTTGCTTTTGAAGGAGCTTTCGTCTGTCATATACTCTTCTTCCATGGGAACATGGTCTTTCCATGGCTCGTTAGAACTTGATAAAACAATCTGACAGTGAATCTACCTTTCTTGGAGGGGCTCCAGTTCATCTTATCTATGGTATCCTCGGTCATGCTTACGAAATACAGTGTCGCATAGAACTCTGAGATAGCCTCCAACTCCCAATTTTGGGCTGCCCTAATGGAATATACATTCCATTAAGGGGAGCCACTAGAAAAAATCAAGAGATCAGCTATCGCTGCATCCTTTGCTCGTCCGAGCTCAAAAATGGTAGGGAAGGTGTCTTGGAGGCTTTGTTGACCGCACCATTTGTTATTCCAAAATCTAACACGAGAGCTGTTGCCCATCATAATATGTTCATGTCTTCGGAAGATCTCTCAATGTCTCCTAATGTCTTGCCTTCTCTTATGAATAAAACTTATTGATTACCTATAAAAAACAAGTTTTTAGGATGTTGAATCCTATTGTTAATGTTCAACCTTTTCTTTTAAAGTTCAATGTACGCTTAGAGATATTTTCTTATAATCTAGATACTAACTTTATACATGTTGCTTGCCTTCTCTTTGCAGGAATCATTGAAAGCTTTGCTTAGGATGAGGAGGAATTCAAAAGAGAAAGAGCTTCAAGCTATGTTATCTGGGGAGCAGGATTCTTGCTCTTGTTACATAGAGGTTATTTTTTATTTAGTGTAACAATAGCCTTTTAAGTTCATTTCATGTTTGTGTACCAAATTTCCATGTGTCTTCAAGTCCCCTATCTGAATCTTGATATCATGAGATTTTACCTTAGTTCATATCTATATATTTGTTTCTTCTCCTTGTTTACTGGTAACAATACTGTGCTTGTATGTCCACCACATAGGTTCAAGCTGGAGCTGGTGGTACTGAGAGCATGGATTGGGCAGCAATGGTCATGCAGATGTATAAAATGTGGGCTCAGCGGCATGGATATAAAGTCACCGTGGTGGATGAAATGTCTGGTGAGATTGCCGGAATCAAGGTTCATCTACTTACCAGTTTTTTCTCACCCTTATTTTCCATTATATTTATTTTTCATTATGTATTACTTACCCTGTAAGGAAGGAAATCAGTACAAAACAATTCGAAGCAACCTAACTGTTCTATTATTCAACAGTTGATAATGCTGCCGTATGTTTTGTGAATTTAAATGTCTGTCAAGCCTGTTCGGTGGTCTGCATGTTAGTCTTTGCTAGGTGCTATTGTTTAAACTCAAGTACTGTTCTGATTTTAATTTTATCTGCACTTTCAGCGAGCAACAATCAAGGTGGATGGTGAATATGCTTTTGGATATGCCAAAGCAGAAGTAGGAGTGCACAGGTTGGTACGAATCTCACCATTTGACAGTAATAAGCGTCGACATACTTCATTTGCTGCTGTTGCTGTAATTCCAATATCGGGTGATGGATCTACCCATGTACAAATTAATGACTCTGATCTCCGCATTGAGCGATTTCGTGCTGGGGGAGCTGGTGGCCAGCATGTTAATACGACTGAGAGTGCTGTGAGGATAGTTCACATTCCTACAGGAATTTCTGCCACTTGTCAAAATGAAAGGTACGAAATTTGCCTGTGAAGAAGGGTTTTTTGAAAGAAAAAAAAATTTAACTATACCTTCCTGCTTTAGGATTTTTTTTTTTTTTTTTTTTTTTTATTGTGGATTTCGAAGTCTCAATTCCAAAAGATGCAATATTGTTTTGAACACAGATCACAACATCAAAACAAGGCTTCAGCAATGGCCGTGCTTCAGTCTCGAGTGGACCAGCTTGAGATGGCTCGCCAGGCTCAGATGAATGCACAACATACACAATCTCTCACTGACATTACTTGGGGCAGCCAGATACGTAGTTATGTGCTTCATGTATGCAATAAGACCTTTCATTAACTTGTTTGGTACCATTGACCGTGTAAGCATCACTTAACTTCCATTAAGATTTGCTATGCAGCCTTACCGCATGGTTAAAGATCTCCGAACCAGCTATGAAGTTTCGGATCCTGATTCTGTCCTTGAAGGAGATCTGGATGGATTCATCCTGAGCTATTTATCAGCTTCCTTGGATAAAGATGAAGATGGTCGGTGAATTTAGTTGCTGGATTTCTTTGGCATCGTGCATATTGTCAGCAGAGCTAAGTCCGTGCATGCCTTGGGCATCCGATAATTAGCGGCCAGATCTGGACTAGCAAGACAATCAGCGACAACGACATCCGGGTGGTTCAGGCGTGGGATTTTGATTGTCGTTGAGAAAGAATACAGTTGAATTTAGAGAGGTTGCCATTTGATCACCAATGATATTCTTTGAAACAAAGTCTTGGTTAATAGTTTCTCCGGGACGAAATAATATCCATCTGTAGCTAAAACAGTTCTAGCAACATCAGTTTATAGATTTACTTTTGTATAATCCCTTTGTAGTTAAAGTATTTTCCTCTCTGTAACGTCTGAAAACTGATATGCCTGTCTTCAGATACAAATATGACATGATGTAAGATTATACATTGTTGTTAAACCAGGCCTTGTCTTAGAGTGCATGCATGTTGATAAAATTTGAAGGTGAGATTTAGATGAGCAGAATGATCATTGGATAATGATTCTCCTTTATTTTGTCATTTTTCTTAATTAATGATAATTTGAAATTGGAGGATGGAGTATATATTTTATGATTTATTTTTATGAAAGATTAATAACGGTATCATTTGGATTCAAAGATGAGTTGAGATGAGTTGAGATGTGTTGTGAATAGTAGTGAGATGCATTGTGAATAGTAGTGAGATTTGTGAGTTAAAGTTGTTGAATAATAGTGAATAGTAATAAGATGAGTTGAGATGAATTGAGATGGATTGTGAATACAAACCGGGTGAGAACCGATATGGGTATAGTCGGATTGAAGGGCAGTAAGAGGGCCACCGAGAGTGGGTCCCGACACTATCCATCGATAAGGTCATTTTTTTCTTTCTTTTTTTTCATGTATTTTTAAAAAGTTTTAAATATGTTTTTTTCAAAAAATTCACAATATCATTTATAAAAACTTACTTAATCATTAAGTAAAAAAAAAAAAAAATCAAGTGTTAACTCTCGGGAGATTTCATAAGTGACTTTAGCATTATTCCGGATTAAAATGTCTTTATTTAATTATCTGCTTATTTAATAATAACTGTTATTCATCGACATCAAATCATTTAAATAATTGAAAAATTATTTATTATCTATTATTTATTATTTAATTATTTGATATCGAAATAATAATGTTTAACAAAAGGGAAAACAAAATCTTTTGTTATTTGAAAATATTTCTTTAAAGAGAAAATTTATTTACAGTTTTGAGTAAGTGATTGTGTGTATAGTCTTATTGATAAAGGAATAAGAGGAAAAAAAATTTCATTTAAAAAAATATTATTATAATTTTAAAATTTTGTTAGAACAGTCCCCATCTGGGGTTAATAGACTCACGAAGTAGATATGGGAACGAACCGCCTATAAAATAAGTCGTCTATTCGTCTCCGTCTCCTCTCTCTGTCTTGTCTGATTTCTCCAGCCCTGTAAATTAATCCCTAAACCCTAACTCCGAGGATTCATCGAAGCTTGGTTGAGGGGCGTAAGACAGACCAAAATGGAGAGCCTATGGTGAGTGGCGACAGGCCAAGACTCTAGCCCGGAGGACTACAGCGGCGTTGAGTTCTGGTCAAACCCCGAGCTTGCTGACTGGCTCCCCAAGCGAGGAGTGGATCAGCTCGATCGAACACCCATCAGGCATCACTCGTGATCGGTTACCGATTCCGAAGTCATCGATTACGTTGATTCCGAAGTCGTCACGCTGATCTCGAACGTTGATTGTTGGCCAAGCACAGTGATGTCTTTGCAAAGGTGAGAAAGCTATATAAGGGGAGACTTTATTCATTGGGAGTTTGACAATTTTTTTAAGCCATGTCAGCCGCCACATCGGCGTGTGTGGTAGTGTGTTGAAAAGGAAGGCCTGTGTATAGAAAAACAAAACAAAAACAACATTTGAGCATTTTTAGGAGTCGACGGCAAATTACGAACGAACGAGAAATCCACAAACGGTATTTGTCGAGCGATTCAGGTACGAGACTCTCTCTCTCATTTTATTTAATTTTGATAAAAAACAAAGATTAGGAAACAAAAAGATTTTTTTTTTTTTTTTTTAATTTGCAGGTGATTTTAGATTTGATGGAGTCGTCTTCATCGGTGATAACTCCAGAGGATGTGTTGGAATCGCTAATGAATGACGGTACAATCGACGCGCTCAGATTGAAGATCATCAACCAGCTCAAAGCCAACGTAAGTAAAGTCCCTCCCCGTCTATCTTTGTTTTCTTTACTGGTTTACTTATTCTGTTTATTGGCTCGGTAATCTAAATTTTGGGTTTTTAATTTAATTTAATTTTTTGTTAAGTAATAAATATTGTATTGAGCGAAGTAGACATAGCCCAAGTAAAATAAAAAATATTG
Source organism: Juglans microcarpa x Juglans regia (assembly GCF_004785595.1). Lineage (NCBI taxonomy): Eukaryota > Viridiplantae > Streptophyta > Magnoliopsida > Fagales > Juglandaceae > Juglans > Juglans microcarpa x Juglans regia. The sequence goes on from NC_054600.1 coordinate 3,449,163, forward strand.
GGTTTTTAATTTTATATCCGGAGAGTTATTGGGACTTGAGCAGTGAAATCTTCCAGCTTAGGGTTTTTTTTCTTTGTTAATCTTCAGTGTTCATTGTCTATATATGTTTGTATAGCTGTACTCATTCTCTTATTAGTGACACATGCATGTGGATTTGTATATATGTGAGTATAGAGCAGTACTATGAATAAGATTGAGTTATACAAGAAGTCCATGCAATGATTTGGTAAACATACCAAATACATTTGATGGGGTAAGAAAAGAATTTCCTGGCATGTGTGTGCTTTTTCCTTGATGAGTTGCTACATATATTTGTATTTTTGTTTATATATGTTAATATAATGATATGAGCTATATGTTGGTTCAAGTTCTAGTGTTAGTACCGTTGTTTTAAATTCGAGAACTAATTTGCAGTTTGTGTGGTTGGATATTAGAATTAGTGGGGTTGTGTTGTTTTCTTCTGTAGATCTTTGCAAATTATCAAACCTATCGATGGGCTAACATGGGCTACTGGATCAGAAGTTTAAATCAGCCAATTCTAGAGATTTCTTTTTTATTAGTAATTTTTCTAGAGATTTATTGGTGACTTTTGAAATCTTTTGAGTTTGAGGGCAATTGAGTTTGTTGCTCATATTGGTTTTCAATTGGAGCTGGCTAGTTATCACTAGTTGTCTAATTTTTGGATCTCAGTGACATTATTATTTCATAATTAGGATGCCACATATGTGATTGTAAACTCTAATTTAGTCATAATTTCTTTACTCTACATAAGGGTGTGAGTTAGGCCAGGTAGTTATCAGCAGTTATCCAATGCTGGTAACGGAGTGACATTTCCAATCAGGGATTGTCAAACATATCCCTGGCTGAGTAAGTACTGGTTTGGTTGCTTTTAAATAGAATAGATACTTATGTTCATGCTCCTTGTTGCAGGAGGAGCTTAAGAATACCACTATTAAAATGGCAGAACAAAGTAAAGTTCTTAACACCCCTGGGGCAGAGAAACAGACAAAAAGAGAGCTGTTTGATGCACTGAGACAGGAACTCGAGTAAGTTTTTGTGTGCCTTAACTGTTCTCACTTGTCTTTTAAGATAGGAATAGCCTCCCTGGTTCGGCCTAAATGCACTTGCTTACTTTTTGTTATCATCCATTTGAGATTTTTTTGTTATCTTGGACTATTTTCGCTGTATGATGGAGTTTTAAGTTTTGTGAAATTATCTCGTGTCAAAAATTAATAAGATGGCCATACAGTGTATATAGAGTTGTGATGATTGCTTGGGATGGCTAGATTATGTTGTGAGTGGAAGTTATAAATGGGTGTGAGGATTCTTTGGGGTAGATGCCCTGCATGTGGGCTGAATTCATGGCTAAATGGTCTCATCTATATTAACTGCTGCTTAGGAGTTGCAAAGTTACCTACATTGTGTCAAATATTAGTGATTCAGAAGGGGATGTATCTTTCTTGGTCCTTTCCACGTTTGTTCTCTCTAAAGCCAACACCTTACCATGATTTGTTGCACATATCTCGATGTGAATCTCAAAGAATGTTGCAATGGCCAGCATTGGTATGGTTAGAAGAGGCTTCCCTTTATGTGATAATACTAATTTTGTTGTCAGTACTGCAGCTTCTGTGTCTTACAATTTGTATATTGTTTGAATGCAGAGCTCCTGTGCTTGAGAAGGCTTCTAAATCAGTTTGGGAGCTAATTTTAGACAATAATGGGCTCGGGAAGGAAATTAACGAGATGGTTGAAAGAGTATTTTGTCGATTGAGTGGCCGTGAGTCTCCATTGTTTCCTTTGCAAGATGTTGGCACTTGGCCTAATAAAAAAATTCAGAATGAAACAGGAAAAGAATTGGCTAATGAAAACAACGAAAAGGAGAATTCTCCCTCTGCATCAAAGAAAAGGAATTTTAGTGAAATGAATGCTGAAGGTGCATATGAAGCTGCAAGCAGGTCTGGTGATCCTCCAACCATGCCAGAAGAGTCCACTAAGTCACCTCAAGTAAGCTTGAAGACATGAGTTACTATGTCAAATGAGATGACAGAAGTGGCTGCTGCAAATATGGTTTGTTAGTCTAGATTTTGATTTATCACCAGTTTTTTATTCCAGTTTATGGAATAAAATTGAAAATGTTAGGACCTAACTTGAACAGAAATGAATTTGGCAACTGATGTGTTTAAGTGTTTACTCAAGCAGCTTGTTGTATGCTGTAAACTTGATTCATGTAGTTAATACCTGTAGTAAGTATTGTGAATGTTTGTTGAAAGAACGGCTGTATTTACTGCCTGAATTAGTTATAGTACAAGGTAGATAGACAGTTGTTAATTTTGTTTATGCCACAACCTTGTGCTTGAGCATATCTTCTAGTCAGTTGCTGGCTCATTTTGACTATGCTAATGAAAAGTCATTAATGCTTTCTGGGCTACAATGTTGAAGTAGAAAATACCATGCTAAGATGTATTATTTTCGTATTTTGCAAAGGAAAATTTTCTGACCATTAACCAAAACTTACGGTACAAAAAAATTGAAAGAGACCTGAATGTCCTAAACCAATTCAGATAGTTTTTATTTTTAACTTTTTAGGCAACCAATTGAGATAGTTTGATTAGCATAGCTTTGCTTTTTTACCTGAAGATTTGAGATTCAATCTGTAAGCTCAAGGTTGTTGGAGCTCAGGGATTTGAACATGTCTCCTTTGTGAGTCATGCAATGATCTCCAAAGTGGAGTCAGCAACTGTCTCAGGAAATCATAATCATCAAGTGGAGATACAGATCCCTTGTCGTATGGCAGAAACACGTTCTCCATGATCATGGAACCTGTTTCTGATTCTTTTATTATTTTTGTCCTTTTTACAGCTTATAAAATGTAGCAGGTTAGAACATTCTCGGTAAAGGGGCATGCTTTATTACAAGAGATGGTAGTTCAATTATCCTTTGGAAGAAGGGTGGGCTGGTATCACGGTTTGTTCTACCAAGGAGGTTGCATATTTTTCTCAGTCCTGATAAACTAGTTGACCTAATTGTTCAAGTTCCTGCAGTTTTTGGGGATGAGCTGTGGTATTGGAAATTTCAAGTTTATTTTCCTTGTTGATGAATCACATCAGCTTTATTTTTGGCTGGGACCCTGCCTTTTCTTTTCTTTTTCTTTTTTGTTTTGGCACAGTTAAATCTACTTTTATTGTGAATTTGTGACCTAGCAATTAACCTTTCTGCTTGATTGCTTTATCATTGAGGAGTAGAATTGGATCTTCTTGAGGATTCATTTAGTGCAAATATCTATGAGCAAAACATTTCACTTCTATTTTCAGGCATGAAGAGCAGCTGAGGTTGTCTAGTGCTCCTTGGTTGCGTTGAAGATGTAAAGGACTTTGACATGTACATGCAGTCCATGAGCAGTATATGTGGCGGTGTGTGTAGCCTACGCTCCCCCATCTTACCGGCAGCATACAGTTTTTGGCTTCTCCTTTTTAACTAATGCTCTTACTTCCCTTTCTAAGAATACAGAGAATGGGTATGGAAAGTTCCGTCTAATGTTTCGGAGTAGTCATAGTCCAATGCATGCATTTGACCTATTGCAGCTTTCAACTGTAGATTGCATTAGAAATCACTTTTTATTGCTGTACTTTCCTCGACTCACAAAGAAATATGGGTTAGGGTCAAATCTTCAGCTTCATTGTCCATTTATTAATTTTATTTCCTTTCACAGAAAATATTAAAATTTTTGAGTTAATATGTCCAAACATTGCAACAACGATATACGAAGAATGGCAAATTGCTCTTACAGTCTAAATACAAATTGCATCAACAAAATCCAAACCTTTAGGCTGATTTGATGTTTTACAATATTATTGTAAGGGGATAAGGAACTTTATGATGAATATTGATGTGTTATCCTGCTTGTATTGAGGTTTTTGAGGCTTGCTTGCAGTCTTCATGAGGTATCAATGTCTCATTCATCATTTCTCCTGCACCATCTTCACTACCCATATCCTCAGAGGTATTCCAACACAGTGCGTGTTCATCATTCTTCTGCTATTCTATGACCCACATCTTCGAATTCATCAGTTGTATCCTTCTCTTAACAATGCATTGAAGCTCTAGGTCACCGGTATTGCATTTATTTATAAGGTTATTCAATGTATATATCTGAGAAAAAGAAGCCCTACTTGCTCAGCATAAGGAGCTGGCATATTGTAGTTTTGATAAGATATGGTTGGATTCACTTGGGCTGGCATAGGAATAGTAAATGGCTCTTGAATCTGATCTCTAACTTGGTTTCTTATAGCTATGGAAAATGGGTCTTGATCAATCTGATTTCTAACTTGGTTTTCTATAGCCATTGAAAATGGGTCTTGAAACTGGTCTCTACCTTGGTTTTCTATAGCCATTGAAAATGGCGCTTGAATCTGATCTCTCACTTGGTTTTCTATAGCTATCAAAATGGCTCTGGTATCCAATCTCTTCCTAGAAGATCATTAGAATCGATCATCCCTTGGTTCCAGGTTGCCATCCTTGAATTTTCTCTTACTAGGTTGCTAACATTCTCATCTAGTTAAGGAGCGAAATCCACAATCATCCCTTCACACAACATTTGAAGAAAATAAAAGAAAGTTAAAGAGTACTGTTTTTAGTTGCCAAGACCTGAACATAATTAAGAATAGGAAGAAAAGCAACTCATTACCTGTTGAATCATTTGCAGGAAAGTATGGTTGATTGGTTTGTTCATAAGCCTGAACTTGTTGCACCAGAGCCAATGGAGCAGGGGTACTCGAGAAATAAGGCAACTGATAGCTGGAGTACTTTATGTTTAACCCATCTCCATTGTAATCCAGGGAAAACTCTCGTCTCATTGTTGAATCCTGAGTGGAAGTAAGGGGAAGGTAGACTTGGGAATGGTCTTGGGCTCAGCATCAACATCCGGCTGTCGCATTGCAGGAGCTTATCCAAGTGTTTGTCAAGGTTTCCAGGTGGAAACTCAATATAGTGCCTCCTGAGGATAGCATGTCAACAACAAAGTTCATTAGTTCTAGTACCCATAAGATTCATATATAAGTTATATAAATAGAAAAAAAAAAAAAAAAAGGAGATATTCACTGCTATAGAAGTTAAAAAATAGTGACAAATAACTGAAACTTGGTAGTTTGACACATTCAAAAGCAAAAAAGAAGGAAAGTACAGAAACCTGTGAATTAGAGCTTGACCATCAGTGAAGTCTGAAGTAGTTTTCCAAATTGTACGTTTTCTTGGCATTGGATCAATCTCTTGGTAGAACATAGGTGGAGTATTAAGCTGAAAAATAAAAGTTGATAACACTCAAACAGGAAAGAATTTAAACATCATACTTCAATAAATCTCAATCTTATTGAAAACCAACGATTTAACTAACCTCGATTTCAAGAATTCCCGACTGACCTTACGCGATCGGAGCTCTAATTGCTAGAATATTAGACCATTCTATTTCAATCTTGCTCTTCAAACCATCCTTCATGATTTCCCACACAAGTTTTCTCTTTGCATAGTAACACTTTGCCACCAAAGCATCTTCACGTTTAGAAACTTCTTGCACATATATTACAGCCAACATGCATTAATTAGAAACTATTTGTTCTTTTATTTATTGCAGCTTTCAGATTTTGGGGTATCACCTCCCATGAGCCAATTCTAAGCAATGATGCACAGAAGTTTGAAGCCTTCAACTTCTCAGCATCATTGCCTAGCCTTGGCTTCAACCCAACACTGAACTGCATCACATCTAGAACTGTTGTTTGCATGGAAAATCTTCTCTCCACTAGGTCTAAGAAAGAGTCTGTTTCCGTCAATGTCAAACCGATGGGAGGTAACTTCAGAAGAGTTTCTCTCAATTCAATAGCCAATATGTTATATCGAGGTATTGGCATAAGGGGGGAAAAAAAAAGAAATTAAATGAATAATAAATATACCACAAAAATGAAAATAATCAATGTTTAATCAACTCATGCACTATCAAAACCATGCAAAAATCAGGAAAAGCAGCACATATTGCTTAAAAGTGGTGCTACTCTGCTGCCTGGGCAATGCCCATTCTGTGTGCCGCCTAATGCAATTTGCACTTTTTTTTTTTTACTTTTTATTTCAAATATTTTTTAAACATATTTAAACATTTTTTTAAAAAAATTCCAATACACTAATAATCACTTTCTTAATCATTAAGAATTTTTTTTCTTAAAAAATATGAGGGAGCAAATTGGTGAGGCGCACATACTAACATTATTCATTGCTTAATGCTGAAAGGAAAATTACTAATCAATAATTGGAATTATGATCAATAACTAGAAAGTGCACCTTGATATAAGCAAGTTGGGGATGGAGAGGATTAGAGTGCGAAGATCTAACCCCAAAGAGAGTAAAAGTAGTTATTATTTATATTAATCACTATAAAATTCTTGGTTTTCCATTTTTTTTAATATTTCAAAAATAAATCAACTTTAATCCCAACATCTTTAAACCTAAAAGAGTTTTCTACATATTTATAAAAAAAAGAAACAAACTTTTCATCTAATCATTTATATTGATTTCAAAAAATCTAAAATAACTTTACAAAAACTGAAAATAAAACCACGCAAAAGTTTAATAGTAATACTAGATACAATCATAAATAGTATAAGCGTTGTGTATTCATTTTGAAAAAAATGAAGTCTATTATTAAAAAATTAATTTTTTTCATGTGGATTCCATAACCTTTTGCCCAAAGTTTTTTTTTTTTTCTTTTTGAAAAATTCTCTAAATTTTCACTAATCATGATACATAACCCGAAAATTCTTCAAACCCGAGAATACCAATAACATGTACAGTCACGCAACTATCGCCAGTTGCTTTGATCCCCAATCAGTGCTCCTCCATTTGCTTTTAATAGTTTGACCTATCTCCATTTTTTGAGCCCATCATGAAAAAATTTAGAGATCTAGAAAGATCTATTAAAATATTGTAAAAGGATGTTGATTTACTGAAGACTCAATGATCGTTTTAGTTATTATTTTTCCTTTTTATGTTGTATTGAACATTATATATTTGAGATGTAATTAATGTATAGTTTTTATTTTTCGTGTTTACTATTTTGTTTATTTTTTTCATTTTACTTGCCGTTCATGATAATATAAAAAATGATCATATCTTTAAAGTTATATTTATATAAATTTAACATAAAAGAAATTACTATAAAGTTTTGAAGTTAATTACATAAAATTAATTTATAAATTTATAAATATTTTAACTCACTCCAAATTATAATAAATAATATATAAACATTTTTATATTTTGAAAATGATAACAAATTAATGGGAAAAATATATGCACAAATCCATACTAATAAAAAAATTAATTGATAAAATTTCCATTCGAACAAATAAATTTAAGTTTGAACGGTTATTAACTTTTCTCGGGAAAAATAAATTAATTTTCCGGCCAATATTATTATTCGAACAGATTATATACTGTTCGAACGAACATTAATTCCATGTTCGAATCTATTTTGTTTTGTTCGAACGGTTTTCTTTTTTTGAGACAATTTTGTTCGTCACAAAATATCTTGTTCGAATGGATAGTTTTCCGTTCGAATGAGTTTCGTAGCTCAGGCATTTTGTCTCCAAAAATGACTTTTAGGGACGAAATTAAATTCGTCCCTAACAAATTTCGTCCCTAAAAGTCAAATTTCTTGTAGTGACCATCGTTACTACAACTCTTCTAAATCAATTCTAGTCAAGCATATCTTTAAAAGAGAAAAGAACAAAATCAAGGTACTGCCTGAGCCATTCACAAGCAAAAAAGAGTTTATATATTATTATCCATGTATGCATTTCACACTTTCTAGGTGACAGAAAGTTAAATCCATGCCAGGTACATGACTTGAATAAAGATATCGATGAAGACAATTCAGCATAATAAAGCACCAACTTGTATATATCCTATTTGATTCAACACTAAAGCATCAGAGGGGACACATCCTTGTAAAGAACATCATTCTGAAATACAAGAAAAAAATAGAGAAGAAATTATAATAAATATATAGCAACAAACAAGAAAATAGGAAAAGTAAACAATATCTAGACATCAGACCTTTGCAGATGGTTCTAGCATAAATTTTTAGTTTGTGATCAAATCAAAATCATCTTAAATGTGTGTGATTTAGAAATAAGAAATCCAGAAATTCTCCCAATTTGGAAGAATCATTGCTAACCAATAATTTCATTACTTCATTGGATGAGGCATTTGGTGGTAGTGGTCAATTTGTTTAACATACTTTATTTTCCAGTTTTTTGTTATAACGGATCTAGCAAAATTCTATCCTCCATAATGCAGTTTCTAAGTTTCTTACATGAATAAAGCCAATCACCACAAGTTAATAGGAGATATTGCATAATCCTCCCTAACCCTCAAGAGAAAAAAATGCCATACACCATGTGACGTACATCTTATAAGCTGATATTGCAAGCAAGGGCATAAGCAGTGGGCTTTATCGAATTGAAATTATTCAATCACCATAGCATGTTCTATCTATGGAGAACATAATAATGAATAAGAAATAATAAAAATTGTTTCCATCCTAAGCCAAGACCTTACCACTTGAGTTATTATATGCATTATATTCACAGAAGTCCAAAAGAAAAATGTATTTGTCTAGGACAAAGAAAAATAACTTCAAAATCCAAACATCTTTATAATTAGTCCATTTTAAGCAACTTACAACATCTTCAATTCTGTCAACTCTCCAATATAAACTGGGATTGAAGAAGTGATTAAGCAATTCCTAGCACCCTGAGAGCATAGAAATAAGAGGAACAACTCAATAAATTTAAGAAACAAAACAAAAACAAAAGGCACAGCTTAGTATGATACGATTAATGTTTGCTTAAAAGATTGAGCATTTATATATAATCACAAATATCTTAACTTTTTCAGATCCTGCAAATGAGGGAGTCCAATACTTGGTCCTTTTAAATCAGATATCCTCCTGACAAACATGACAGATTAGTAAAAATCAAATGTACCATCCTTCAGATTTCACATTTCTACTCAATTAATGTCCAGGAAAGGAACATATAATCACAATTCTTCTAAGTTTGTCAACCTGGATATGTTAGAAGGAATGGGCCTTCCATGTACATGCCTTGTATATCACTGCCAAAAAAATCATCAGATAGGATAGAAAAAAAACTAAACTTTTATGACTCCAAGAAGGGAAAGATGGCAGATAAAAGGAATGGAAATACAAGACTCACAGTCTTGTAAGATTGATCCAATTCCCTACAAAATTGGGTATTTTCCTTGATATTCTGCTCCCATCTATCCTACTGCAGGCAGTAGCTCAAGTTTTAAGAATTTCTGAGTTCTAAAAGTTGAAAGTCACAAAAAAAGTTTATAGAATGACACAACTTACAACTCTTCTAAATTATTCCAATTGCCAAATGTTTTTGGTATTATCTGTAAAATTGTTTTCAAAAAGAAGGCTGCAAGATAATGAAACATTAGGTCATACTTTTCCTCCAAGCAACATGGCAACAAGAACTGGTGCAATACAAGTGAGGTGCTGATTTAACATGAACATGACATGTTAGTCATGTATGTGCATGTCCATAAAGAATGACTATAGAAACTCCCTTTATTTATTTATGAAGTCTAGTTCCAGCCAACACACAATTAATATGGGACCAAATATCCATACAACTCCTTTACCATCCATCAGGCCAACAAGTTCATAATCTGGAGACCAAATCCCTGTCAAGGACAGTGGAGTACGTGCTGGGGTGCTAGGACGAATTGTAATCTTAATTCCATCTATTACACAACCATATGGCACTTAGTACCAATGCAAGACTGTCATAATCCACTTCTCAAATGTACTACTTAAATCAATGCTTTCACAGTCCAGATTATCCAAGAAGCATGATTATAAAGTAGATGGACCACTATGCGGACAGAAACAATTCAAGCTTGACATATGAAAATGGCAAATATGGGCTTTTATTTCAGTCATTTGAATTAACAAAAAAGAGTGTTCTAAGTCTTACAGTCTTCTCAAGTGGCTCAAATTTCCGAGGCTTTCAGGAAGTTCAAGCAGATTATCTTTCAAATTAGAGTGCAGTGTTGACTGTGCAAATCACCAAAAATCCCTTCATTCCAAACTACTTATAACCATCCTTTTTTTTTTTTTATATAAGTAACTACTTATAAGTACCATCTGATAAAACTTTTTCCATTTTTCAAATTATATATAACTCTTCATACATTAATTAGCACAGTTTTATACTTGAATATTATATAGAAACTCTTTCTCTCTCTCTCTGGCTTGTTCTACCCATGCAGAAGAAGAAAACATGGCCATACTCTACTGAAGATCATTCACACGCATGGCTTAATATTTATTTGAAAAGATAAAAAGATTAGGAAAACCATATTGCAAAAGAGAATGGTTGAAAAATAATGTATATAGAAGGATTTAAAACTAAAACTCGAAAACTAAAATTCAGTGGGCTAGCAAATACCAAATCCACCAAATCTACAAAATGCGATTCTGAGCAACTGAACATTGAACATGGTATATATGCAGCTGGGCATGCAGCTGAAAATAGAGATATTAGGAAATTTTGGGAAGATGATTGATTTCAGCCCCAAAGAAAAATGGTACGTAGTACTACTGCTGCATGCACATGTTGCACGCTGAATTAAGTACTGTTTTGCAATAGATATTACTTAAATTTAGAAGTTAATATTGACTTTTATAATGGTTCTAATCAGGACTTTTTACAAGTCCTTTGAGAATATAATATTCCAAGATATATATGTGGATTGGGCATTCCCTAGATCATTACAAATGTTATTAGTGACAGTTCCAACCTGAAGTAAATGACTTAAATTGTGCTGCTTATGATAAATTAATACTCTGATGGGAATTTTAGAGATCTAAAATATTTAAGAAGGGATTTTAATAATAGAAATTCAGAACAAGAATGTGCATGGTGAATGAGATTCTACGATATTTGGGATGAACTTTTTTCTCTTTACAATAATTTTAATTAAGTGACTCCATTTATAATATTTATTGGTTTTTTTCAAATGCAAACTTAGACATAGCTCAAGTCTTCCTCAGATTGTTACATTTAACTGCTGATCGCACTCATGCAACCTCCTATAGCCAAGTCCATATCACAAAGTTCTACATGCTATTAGCAATGCTTAGGGCTAGTAATGCTTAAGAGCATTAGCATTGGATTATGCAAATACAAATGTAAAATTTGCATAATATGACATGATTTTGCATTTGGCTATTCCACTCAAAACTTATTCCCACATTGGATTATCCATCTATTAGTCAAATTTATAATAAAATATTATAAATTTAAATATATTTTTACTTAACAATTCTTTTTGTTCTATTAATTTTTTTTTTTCTAAATTAAGAGCTACATAGAAATATTAATGTTATACAATATGAGACTTGGATAAAGATGTAGATGGGTCCTGGAGTTCAGCAAATACATGCAAAATATTTAGTACAACACCATTGAACTTATTTCAAACATAATGTCACTGTCATATTCTCAATTTCAGTACAACCAAGTATGTGAAAGTTGCAAAGAAATCCCAAGTAGCATCTCAGGCAGACCAAGGTATGTGCATGTTCTATGTTAATACTTGTTCCTTTACTGCATGGGCTTGATGCACTGTGTATAGAGGCTGGACTGGTAAAAATTCTGTATCAGTGCTTGGCATGGCAGTTTGGATAAGATATAACAATCCCATAAATATATAGACACAATATCAGTTACTTATCAATTTAGGTAAAAGTTGAATGCATCCTGTGTACTTTGCCTAATGGAATGCATTATTTAATGGAATTTTCAATCACCTATAAAAAAAAAATTAGCTAAAAGTTGCTGTTCATATTGAGTTCACTACTGACAAGTTATTGCTGCCGAGCACTAAAATCTTGTGGCCATTGGCCAATAATCTGCAACTTGAAACTGATTGTCAACCACTAGAGAGTAATATATATATATATATATATATATATATATATATATATACTCGATTATGTATGTATGCATGCGTGTATATGTATGTTCTCAGAAAAGTAAAAGAAATTATAGGTATTACCATATAAAATATCCCCCACACTGGGAGAAGAAACTTTTTTCAATGTTTGTTTTAAAAGAGGGATATAAGGGATAGTGACTGATATGATAGGAAGGACAAGAATGTGCATGACAAGCTACACCTATTCTGGATTTCTTTGTGCCTGCCAAGGAAAATAACAACATGTCATGTATTTCTTTTATTTCACTTGAGCATCTTTTGATGTTGAATAGGTTTTCAAGATTTTGCTTCGGGAGTAGCTTATTGCAATATTTTGGAAGCTTTCATTTATTCGCATGGTCACTGTGAATGATTTATAGCCCACATTGTCGATCTTTTTCCCAAAACAGGATGGCAGATTAGAATGTGCTATTGGTATGTAAATGTGCATGGTCACTGTGAATGGTTGATGCTTGTGATTAATTTAAGTTGGTCTGTGATGTTGTCATTTTCAGGCAGGAAGATGCTCAGGAATTCCTAAGCTCCATCATGGATAAAGTGCATGATGAGTTACTTAAACTTGAAGGGCAGTCTTCAACCATAAATGGAAACAAATTAATGGCATCAGAATTTGGTTTGTTCTGAAGCTAGCTCCACACCAGCACAGATCAAACATGCGCATATATTTGCAGGACACTTATATGGTTTGTTCTTTTGTTTTCATCTTTGATTGTCAGGAAGTTGAAACAATCTATCCCCATCATCAGAAAACAGTAATTGTAGACGCTGATGCAGGTCATTATAAATGAAAGATCATGGCATTTAATTTATATATGGCCAGCGAAAATGACTCTCGAGGGTTATATAAAGATTAATTTATTGGTCTCTCTCTCTTAACTCAATTAAATTTTGTGACATTTCTTATTATCATTACTGTTGTCAAATGACTCGTACTGTTATGTTGGGTCAGTCGGATTCAGTTTAAAATTTCTTAAAATAAAAGATTATATTAATATACATATAATATATACAATTAACATTTTTAATTCTTGTTTGAATATGGGATCGGGGTACTTCGATCCACATGTGTTCGTAAAATTTTTGCATTTTATGACAAGGAAACTCCCATGTATTTTGATGGAGTTACTCGAACATCATGTGAATTTTTAATAGTTTTTCATTTTGTAATGTTGCTTTTTTAATTTGTTTTAATTTGACATCATGCATTCAACTAGATATTATAAGTCAAATGTATGTGTCCAATGGATCGTATCTGCCGGTTAATATACTAAGCCGGATATTAAAGATGATTGAGTACTTTCACTTGCTCTTCTCTTTTCATGGTACGTAAAACTTATCGAGTTAGATGGGATGACCAGAATATGACCCGACTACAACAACCAGATTAATTTTGAATGACATAAATCAACCTAAATCTAATTATCTACCACTAATTCTATTATGTGAAATGTAAACTATTTATATGGGCCGAATCTGTTTTTTCAAACTCTTCATATTGAGAAAGTGTTATAATCATAAAGAGATCACACAAAAATAAATTTATAAACTGATATGGTTTCATATGTATAATATAGTATATCTACTTTACAATAAAATTATATTTACAATCTAATGTATTATATATACCACGTTAAGTCACGTTAGCTTGTAAATTTACTTTTGTGAGATCCTTTTATATATATATATATATATATATATATATGGGTAAATCATTTCTCATTCATGTTATGGGATTATACATGTATAGTTATTTTATTAAATAAAATACTCCCACGCATCGAATAATAACAACAATTACTTCATCATCTCCACGATAAAGATCATATATCGATTATATCACCTATCACTATGAAGATATATATATATATATATATATATATGTATGTATGTATAAATTTGTCAAAGACCCTAATTAAGATATATAGAACATTAATTAATATTGCTTAATTCCTACTCATCAAAATCATCATCTTATATAAATGTTGTGGATCTCAAGTTGCCTTTTACGTGAAATCTCGTTCTGCTAGGGTTTCACCTTTTTTTCTCGTACGCCGCTCACGTTCGCTGCATGGCGGCCGTTGATGGCCAGCCTCCCATGGCTGGTCCTCCTCGATCGTTTGCTGATTTGGTCTCAACAGTGCCCCAACCACTGCCGAAGGTGGTTGTTCCGTTCAGGCAACCGAAATCTATGGACAGTGAAGTGTTCTTCTCTTTTTCATATGAGGAAATTATTAAAACTGCAGAACCATTTAGATTTTCAATGGTTGTAAAATTCCTACGACAGAGGCCCTCCCTCGATGGCATTTGTGCCTTCATTCGCAGCTGCTGGAGTCTGTCATCTATGCTCGTCGTATCGGCCATGCAACGTCCCAGGAATATTTTCATTCACATGAATAATGAATCTGATCTTCACAAGGCACTGTCAAGGGAATCGTGTGATATAGAGGGTGTCCCTTATCGCCCCTTTGCATGGTCACAAGATTTTGATGAAGACTTTGAGCCACCGTCTGTTCCTGTTTGGGTATTCCTACTGGGCCTTCCGCCCAACTTCTATCACTCATCCCTTCTAGAGATGCTCACGGCACCGATCGGGAGATACATCCACCGTGATAATCCTACGACGTGTGCCACTCGCACAGATGGGGCTCGGGTTTGCTTAGAGATTGATGCCTCACAGGAGCCCATCTCCCATTTTTGGATTAGTATGCTTGGGATGCCAAGAAGCCGTAGGCAGGAGATCATCTACGAGACTTTTCCGACTTACTGTTTGAAGTGTCGTTGCCAAGGTCATAATCAAAGGACCTGTCGGTATGGAAGTGACCAGAAACAAAAGGAGAAAGGAGGGAAGATCTGGGTGAAGAAATCTGAAAAACCTAATGCTAAGGGGGAGAACGTGGATGGAGGTTGTTCGACTACAGTTGTTGTGTCTAATTCAGAAGCAGAGAAGTCTCTGGTGCCTTTTGTTGGTGTTGTGATAGCTGAACAGGGAGAACCTAGTATAGAAGTTCCTCGGGTTGTGACGTCGGTTACCTCTGAAAGTCTTCATGGCTTAGGGGGTTATTGAGCAGATGCAAGTGGTTTCTGAGAAGGAGCATTTGATGGAGGTTGTTCCTGAGTTGGCTAGCGAGATTATGCCCGTTACCATTCAAGAGGGTGTCCCGAAAGCTGTGAATATTGTTGACCTTCCATTGGACAGGTTTGCCGATGAAGGTGTTGCGGGTCAAGGGTCGGTGTGTATGTCTACGCCTAGGTTGTGTGAGGAAGCTGTTGGCATTGGGGGTGCTCGTGTTAAGGACTACTATGAAGGGAAACAGTTTGATACCTTGGGGCATGGTGAAACTGGGCCCAGTTCAAAGGTTATGTTGGTCTCAATTACTACTGTAGAGCTTAATGAGGAAGGTGACGAAGAACAGGCCCATGATGGGTGTGTATTTGCCCAGGACGAAAGTGACCCAACTTGTGCGGACATGGAACGTGAGAATTACTGCCCGGATCATTTCATTTGCTCTGACTCTGATTTAGATGGGATTTTGGAACATTTAGCAAAGAACAATCTTGTGATTTCGGACTCGGATATTCAGTCAGAAAAGAAATGCAATAGGAAAGGAATTAAATTAAGGGGTTCTTCTCAGTGTTTTAAATTTCGTACCGTACCAACTGGTACGGTCGAAAATTTTCGTTTCGGCCGTTCGGCCGGTACAGGTACTATACCTGTTCCGTACCGGCAAAAATACCGGTCGTACCGGCAGGTACCAGTCGTACCGGCTTCAATTTCAGCCTGTACCGGCCTATATTTCGGCCGGTACCAGCCGATATTTCGGCCTGTATTTTTTTTTTTCATTTTTTCAAACTAGAAGCTTATTTTTTAATCCCCAATTCAGACTAGAATATTTATAATTTATATATATATGTATTTGTATATAATTTATTTATATATAGACTATTATTTTGGAATATAATTTTTATATATATTTTTATATATAATTTATTTATAGATTGACTATCCCGAAACGCTATCCCGAAACGCTACCGGTACTGAAATATTTCGTTCCAATGCCTTAACCGATACGGCGTCCGGTACGGTATTCAAAATATTGGTTCTTCTAGGGTTGTAAGCAAGTTCTCTCGTCTTAATTTATGAATATTTCATGCTTGTATTGGAATGCTCAGGGTGTGGGTACGTCAATAAAGCGTCTTAAAAAATTGGTATTGAAATTCCATCCTAAAATCCTTGTTATTGCTGAACCTATGGTTAGTAACTCTCATTTAGATATGTGGCGTGATAGATTGCGTTTTGATTGTTGTTGCTCTAATGTTGATGACGGCAGAAAATTATGGATGTTTTGGGTTCAGGATTTTAATCTTGTTGTTGAGTGTATGGGAGATCAATTCTTGACAGCTCGCATCACAAATCTGAATGATTTCCGGATTACCTTTGTTTATGCGAAATGTTCCTACTTGGAGTGTAGAAGATTGTGGGGTTCGTTGATAGGTGCTAATATTCATCATTTACCTTGGATGGTAATGAGAGATTTTAATATTATCAAAAATGACTTGGAACGTAGAGAGGGCAGGCCAAGGTTGACCTTGGCGATGGAGGAGTTTAATGGTTGGGTGGGCTCTTGTGGTCTCCTTGATATGCCTTTTCGTGGGAATTCTCTATCTTGGTGTAATGGGCACTATGGTAGATCCAGGCATTGGGCGTGACTTGATCGTTGTTTTTTTAATACAGCGGCTATCCTTCCTTTAAATTTCAGCAAATGTGGGTTTCTCATGCTCAGTTTTTCGATTGTGTCATGAATTCTTGGAATGGTGATGTTGTTGGGGGGTCATGTTTGTATATGCTTGTTACTAAACTTAAAAGACTAAAAATTGTTTTGAGAGCTTGGAACAAACAAATATTTGGTTGAACTGATACTCACGGCCGTCTTGAGGATTGGATAAAGGGCTTGGAGGCCAGCTTACAATTTGACTATACTGAAGACGTGGAGGATGACCTCATTGCCTCCCAGTTGGAGCTTTCAGTTTGGCTGGATAGGGAGGAAAAACGCCTAGCCCAACAAGCTAAACAAGGTTGGATTCAAAAGGGAGAAGTGAACTCTAATTTCTTTCGTGCTATCAGTCGTTGTAATCATAAAGAGGTGAAAGAGATGAAACTAGAGGATGGTACTATTCTCTCCTCTCCAGTGCAAATCCATGAAGGGGTTATTTCTTATTTTTCTCAATTCTTGGAGGTTGGCAATTGCCGCAATGACCCGAGTCTGGGGGAATTAGTCCAACCGATTATTTCGCAGGGTGACAATGATTTCATTTCTCGTGTTCCTTCATCTCAGGAAGTCTATGATGCTCTTTGTTCCATTCTGGAAGATAGTAGCCCGGGTCCTGATGGGTTTGGGTCTGGCTTTTATCGTTCTTATTGGCAAATAGTAGGTACTGATGTTGTTGATGCTGTGGTAGAGTTTTTTCAAGGTATGGCTCTTCCTTGTTTTTTTAATGCTACTTTCCTGGTTTTAATCCTGAAAGTGGAAAATCCGACGAGTTTTGATAAGTTTAGGCTGATTAGCCTGTGCAATGTGTTCTACAAAATTTGCACTAAAATTATGGTTAATCGTCTCTCCCCTCTGCTTGCTAAAATTATTTCTCCTGAACAATGAGCCTTCTTCCTGGGTCACAGCATCTTTGAAAATATTAGTGTGACGCAAGAGATAATTCACTCTATTAATAAACCTGCTCATGGTAGGAATGTTGTTTTGAAGATAGACATGGCAAAGGTCTATGATAGTGTTGACTGGTCTTTTCTTTTGCATGTTTTTAAAGCTTTTGGGTTCTCTGAATTTTTTTGTATGTTGATTAGTCATTGCATCACCAATCCTTGGTTCTCCGTGGTCATGAACGGTGTCTCCAAAGGTTTTTTCAAAGGTGGTCGTGGGTTGCGTCAAGGTGACCCCATCTCTCTTTATTTATTTATTCTTGTGGAGGAAATTTTTTTGAGGATGATAAAAAATCAGTTTCAAATGGGCAAGATAATTCCGTTTTTCCATCCGAGAGGTGCCCCTATTATTTCTCACTTACTTTATGCAGATGATATAGTGCTTTTTTGTAATGGGGCAAGGCTTCTTTGAAAGCTATTACTGATGTGTTGAAGACGTATGAAATGTGGTCGAGGCAAGCAGTGAGCAAAAACAAATCCTCAATTTTTTTCTCTTCACAGGTCCTCTATTTTTAGACGTCGGGCACTTTTTGTTTCACTGGTTTTACAAAAGGAAGTTTTCCTTCCAAATACTTGGGAGTTCCTATCATTTCAGGACGTCTGAAGATTACTCATTTTGATGACTTGATTGCTAAAGTTTAGTCCAGATTAGAGGGATGGCAAGCCAGATTGTTATCCAGTGGTGCGCGATTGATTCTCATTAAACATGTGCTTCAAAGTATTCATGTGTATAGTCTTTCTATCTTAAAGATGCCTAAAGTTGTGATTGAGAAACTTCAAAGAATCATTAGTACATTTTTTTGGGGTGTTAAAGATGGTAAACCTAAGAAAAAATAGCGTTCTTGGGTGGATATTTGTAAGCCTGTCGCGGAAGGTGGGCTGGGAATTCGTAGCCTTCATGACGTGCAGTCTTCTCTTCACATGAAGTTGGCCTGGAACCTTTTGCAAGGTACTTCTCTTTGGTCCCAATTTTTTCTTGCTAAATATATTGGTGATAGACATATTTCTATGGTGAATCCAAAGAAAGGGTCTTTTTTCTGGAAGATGATCTTGCAAAGTATTCTTTTAGTGCAAGCTAATTTTAAATGGAAAGTTTGGGAAGGTAAACTCCTTTTTTGGCATGATAATTGGGCTGATGATGGCCCTCTTTGCGATAATATTCAAATTTCTGATCAGTCGAATCTTAAATTGGAAGATTGTAAAACCAGGTTGGGTTGGAATATGGAGCTTTTTACTCGGTTGGTTGGATATCATAAAGCTGAGGAGCTTATTTTGAATCTGGGTCGGGTTAAAAATGGGAAGGATATGTTGATTTAGCTCCCTAATGCTGACGGGCATTTCTCTACTAAAAGTGCGTGGAATTGTATTCGTATGAGGGGTCTAGATTTCCCTTGGGCAAAATGGGTCTGGCATTCTGCTCTTCCAAAAAAAATGTCGATTACTATGTGGAAGGCCATACATAACTGTCTTCCTGTGGATGAAAAAATTCGTAAAATTGGTATTTCTATTGTCTCTCGTTGTGATTGTTGCTCCAATTCTAAGTATGAATATCTTAATCATAGTCTCGCAAGAGGGGAATTTGCTGAAAAAATTTAGCGCCTATGTTCGGTGGTTCTTGGAGTTTCTTGGATGGAAGGTGGTTCATGGGGACAGCAGGTGGAATGTTGGTATAGGCGGGCAAAAAATTCAAATCGCCCTGGTCAATTGTTGGGTCTTCTTCCAGCTATCATTACTTGGCGATTATGGGGGCGTCGTTGTAAGGCCAGGATGGAAGGCTTGATGGAATCGTTCCAACAGGTTTGGTGCTCCATAAAATATTGGGTTTCCTGGATTGCTTTAAAGCTCAAGGATGTTAATTTGCTTACTCGGAGTGATGAAGGTATTTTACAATGCTTCAATATGCCATTAAATGTCATGAGGAAGGAGTTTATTTTTTCCGGTCAAATGGCAGCTGCCTAAGCAAGGTTGGGTTAAATTGAACGTGGATGGTTGTTCTCTTGGTAATCCGGGTCCTTCGGATGCGGGAGGCATCATTCAGGATGATAAAGGTGATTTGCTTTGCGGGTTTGCTGAAGCCACTGGGCATAATTCTAACAACTATGCAGAGTTGATGGGTTTACTTCATGGGCTTCGACACATTGGTTTGTTGGGTATTTTTTCTGTGGAGATTGAACTTGACACCATGTTAGTGCTTAACTGTTGAGGAATCAGAGATGTGACCTGTGGTACATGGAAGATTATTGGGATGAAATCCAGAGTCGTATAGTTGGGCTTAATGTTTCTCTTATTCACTGCTATAGAGAATGTAACTCGGTTGCTGATGGATTTGTTAAAATGGGTGTTAAGGGTCAGGCTGGCTCTTGGTTTTCTTTATCTGAGCTGCCTGCTCCCATTAGAGGTAATATCCGGCTGGACAGAGGGGGTCTTCTCTATATTTGGAAAATTCGAAGACGTTGCTAGTGGGTTATGGGCGCTAGTTTATATCCAGGTATGTCTTTCTTTGCTCTCAGTTTAATTTTTCTTACTCTATGTTTGTGCAGGTTTTTTTCTTGCAGGTTATGGCTTTGCTTTATTTTTATTTTTGCTTTCTTGGTGCCAATTGTATTGTGGTTGAGTTTATATGTTTTTTTGGAGGGCTGGTTTTTGGTTTTTTTAATATTTATAGCTCTCAGGTCTCGGGTTGCAACTACGGTATTCCTCCGTCATAAGTAAGGGTTTATTAATAAAATTGGGACGGAGCTGCTATGTGAGTGGCTTCTTGCTCTTCCTCAAAAAAAAAAAAAAAACAAAATATCATCTTATATATTGATCTTATCCTTAATCCAAATATGGATATATAAGGTCCACGTACGTACTAATATCAGCCTCTTCAACATAAACATATATACAAACAAGCATGATGATCAGCAGTACTACTTTACACTTCCACGTTACAATTAAATATATGATCATATTATAATATATTTTTAATTATTTTTAATTTTTACGTTTCCGGCCATCTTGTAAAGTTTATATATATATACGATTTGAAAGCAGCCTCCAACTCATGTGTTTGCATTTTAATCTCACGTCTGAATTGAAGTAATTCTATATACAATCGTAAAGTGTGTAAATGACACGTAATCGTTTTAAAAAAGAGTGGAGTCATGTGATCATGTACAAACCTCGCACACTCTAAGATTGCATAAATTATTTCTCTAATTTTCTCTATCTAATCTAAAATGTTTCCATCTTTCAATGTCAAAATAAAGTAAAACATTATAACTAATTGGTGTGGGGGGATTTGAAAGAGTTTTTTTTTTTTTTAAATTAAAATATGACTGTAAAAAGGAAAAGGACGTAAAACTAATTTTTAATAGTAAAAATTCAAAAACAAAGGGTTAAAAACAATATTGCATCTTTATCCAAAAAAAAAAAAAATCTAACAAACCATTTAAAAAAAAAAAAATATTTTTTAGTGACAAAAAAATAATCAACTTTAAACAACCAAATTCATCATCTCATTATCTCTTTCTGATCAACCAAGAAATCTATCTTATTTTCTCTTTCTCAACTGACAAATAATTTAAAAATCCTATTATGATCATATTATAATATATATTTAATTATTTTTAATTTTTACGTTTCCCATCATGTAAAGTTATACGATTTGAAAGCAGCCTCCAACCAACTCATGTGTTTGCAACTTTGCATTTTAATCTCATGTCTGAATTATGCATTAAACAATTAGAATTTTAAAGTGTTGATCGATGAGTACGTTTATTTCACCCAGAGTTCAGTGTCCATGATATCACCAATCACTAGCTAATATATATATATTAGTTGGAGGGGCGCCCACGTGGGGCTGACCCCTCCTGTTGGTAACGCATGGCTTTAAGCCATGCGTTACTTGTAACGTATGTAACGTTACACAAGAATATTGAAGGCTGGCCTTTAAGGCCAGCCGTGCATAGGAGGACTATATATAGTCCTCCTCAATTGTGTTTTGAAAACACCTATCTAAAAAAATTAGAAAAAAAGACTCTCTCTCTTTTTGTTCTCTCTTGATAAAATACTTAGGCTGTGGATTTGTAAGTGTTACTCTAGTTCCATACTACGTAGTACACTTTCGCCACTAAGAGGAAACGCTTGGAGTTTATCAATCTGGAAAAACTCGTGGAGCAATTCTTGAAGCTGAGCTTGAGGTACTTTTTCCGCTGTGCATTCTAACATTGGTATCAGAGATATTTTATGAATTGCTTCCAGTTTTTTTTTTTCTCGCATATGCTTGAGATTTGTATGGTGTTTTTTTTTATCCTCTCTTTTTTTTTTTTTTTTCTGTTAAAAAAAAAAAAAAAAAAAAAAAAAAAAAAAAAAACGCAGCAGGTGGTGCTGCGAGCACCAACGCAGTGGTGCAGCGCGCACCATTGCGGTGCTGCGCGCACCAGCGCGATGCAGCGCGCACCATTGCGGTGCTGCGCGCACCAGCGCGATGCTGCGAGCACCAGCGCGGTGCTGCGCGCACCTGCGCGGTGCTGCGAGCACCAGCGCGGTGCAGCGCGCACCAGCGCGGTGCTGCGAGCACCAGCGCGGTGCAGCGCGCACCAGCGCGGTGCTGCGCGCACCAGCGCGGTGCAGCGCGCACCAGCGAGGTGCTGCGCGCACCCCCGCGGTGCTGCGCGCACCAGAGAGGTGCTGCCCGCACCACGGAGGCGCAGCGCGCACCGGCGAGGTGGTCGGCAGCACCCTGCTGCTTGGACCGATCACTTCCGCCGCCTGCGGTGCTGCGTGGGAGGCTCCAGGGTGCTGCTTCGAACGGCTACTGTTCACGTGAACAGTAGCCGAAGGGGGGAAGAAGATGACCATTAGGTCATCTGATTTCCATGGGCTTGGGCCTCATGGCCCGGCCCACTCTCTTTTTTTTTTTTTTTTTTCTTTTTCCTTCTTTTTAAATATGGGCTGGGCTTGGCCCAACATTTTTACTGGGCATTTTTTTTAAAACCCACCTTTGTTCAAGCCCATTTTTTTTAAAAAACAGGAAATAAAATGAGGGGATGAAATTTGCTCTAAGATATATTGTTATATTAAATGTGATTTTTTATTTAATTGTTTTTAGATTAAATGTGATCACATGTGAATATATAGTTATATTCATGCTATTTTTTTTCCATTATGTTATATTACATGTGATCTTTTATTTAATTTGTTATATTAAATGTGATAACATGTATATGTGAATTGAACATGTGGATATGTGATTATTTTTATCATCTATGAATGTTAGGCTTGAATGTTTATACATTAGTCTTTATTGATAAAAAATAGAAAAATTCCCACTAAGTAGTCTTAGTTAGAAATGTCAGTGTAGATGATAGACTGAAAAAAAATTGCAGTGACCCCAGTAAGAACTGTAAATGCACTGTATAGCCAAAAGACCACAGTGACCCCAGTAAGAACTGTAAATGCACTGATGGAACAAGAAAAATGGACTGTAATGGTCTTATATGAACCATCTTTGTAGACTGGCCCAACAGGTTACTGTGGTTGAAGTAGCTGTCCTTGTAGACTGGCCCAAAAGGTTACTGCGATTTTAGTAGGTCATGTCTTTACATGTGACTAGGACTAGATGACTACTTAAGACAGTGGGAGTATGGTTGAGAATTATGATTAATTCTCCCATATTTTTTTTGAATTTGCGCGGGAATTAAGTTAAAAATTTAATAATTGGATATTGTGGCGCAAGAGATGATTCTGAAGCCTAGCGATTTTTCGATCTTGCGACATGTCTAAATTATTTTTTTTTCTAACTTGGATGGACGCGGCAGATTTCTTAGGTGTGTGTGTAATATCCTTTCTTTGCGTATTGTAGTGAAATGGCATCCAAGAGTATAGTTGCCGATTTAAACAAAGGGGAGAAATTGGATGGGGAGAACTACGACATTTGGCATCGGAAGATCCAATATGTTTTAGATGAGCAAGAGGTCTTGGAGGCCTTATCTCACTCCCTTACTGAGCCCGGGGAAGGGACCTCGGAACAACACAAAATAGATCAACTAGCCTATACTCAATGGGCTAAGAAAAGTCGGTGCGCGCGCATAATAATGTTAAGCAGCATGCACAATGATCTAATGTGTGAGTTCGAGGTCTATGACACTGCCCAAAGCATGTGGGAGGCTTTGAAGTTGAAGTTTGGTGGAACTTCAGCCACTAGGTTGCGTGGGTTAACCATGAGGTTTGACTCCTATAAGATGCGCTCTGACCACACGATGAAGCAGCATCTTAGGGCTATGTCAACTATGATCCGCGAACTTAAGTCGGCAGGAAACAACCTGACTGATGAACAGCAAGTCCAGGCAGTGATAAGATCACTGCCGAATTCTTGGGAGAATATGAGCCAGAACTTGACGCATAACGAGAATATCAAAGACTTTGATGATGTCTCGCGTCACTTGGAATTGGAGGCTGAGCGCCTAGAGGCTGCCAAGCCCAATCACACGGCCTATGTGGCTGATTCTGGTTCGCGTAAGGCATCAAGGCCTAAGCGCAAGAAGTCTAAGAATGGAGTAGCTGCTGGACAAATTAAGAAGGTGTCAGGAACTTCTCAGCGCAGCAAGAGGGGCAAGCGCGGGAAGAACAAGTCGAAATTAGAGTGCTTCAACTGTGGAAAGAATGGCCACTTCGCTCGTGACTGCACTGAGCCGAAGAAGGTACACTCTGACTTTTCTCGCATTGTTTTTGTAACTAGCCATGTGATGGTTGCTCACTCCTATCCTGTGTGGACTGTTGATTCAGGAGCGACCGAACACATAGCGCGAGATAGAGTTGGATTTGTTGAGTATCGCCGGATTCCAGCTAGGAGTCGTGATATCAAGGTGGGGAATGGAGCTAGCGTTGAGGTACTGGGACTTGGTACCTACAAGCTAGACTTGCGGGGTGGCCGCACTCTTTTCCTTCACAATGTGCTATACGCTCCCGAGATCCGACGAAACTTACTTTCTGTAGTCACTCTATTAAGACTTGGTTTTCGTATTGTATTTGAAAACAATTATGTTTCCTTTTATTTGGGCCATGTGTTTTATGGCAATGCTTTTCTACAAGACGGTTTTATGATATTGAATTTAGATTATTCAAATATAAATGAGTCAATTGCTTTTCTTTCTACATCTGATAATTTGGATTCATATAAATGGCATGCTAGGCTTGGCCATATAGGGCAAGATAGAATGACTAGGTTAGCTAGAGAAGGCCTTATAGGCAATCTCGCTAAGGTCATCTTACCCACATGTGAACATTGTCTAATGGGAAAAGCTAAGAGAAAACCGTTTGGAAAAGCCACAAGGGCATCTTTTCCACTGCAATTAGTCCACTCAGACATCTGTGGTCCAATGAGTGTGAGGGCAAGACACGGAGGTGTCTACTTCATCACATTTATAGATGATTTTTCACGTTACGGTCATGTCTACTTAATCTCCCATAAGTCTGAAGCATTGGAATGCTTTAGGCGATATCTAAGAATGGTTGAGAATCAGTTAGACAAGAGTTTAAAAGCTCTAAGAACTGACCGAGGACGAGAATATCTTTCTGAGCAATTCAAAAGGCTCTGTGATGAAAAAGGAATCAAAAGACAGTTGACGATGCCGAATACGCCCCAGCAAAATGGCGTGGCGGAAAGGAGAAATCGAACACTGCTTGAGATGGTTAGGTCAATGATGGCGCAAGCAAACCTACCAATTTCTTTTTGGGGGGATGCACTTTTGACTGCTGCCTACATTCTTAACCGAGTGCCCTCCAAATCAGTAACTTCCACCCCATATGAACTATGGACCGGCGAGAAACCCAATTTGAGTAACTTGCGGCCATGGGGTTCAACGGGTTTTGTTCACAATCTTTCTCATAAGTATGGGAAGTTAGGCCCTAGAGGGAAGAAGTGTATCTTTATAAGGTACTCAGAACACTCTAAAGGGTATGTATTAATAGGTGAACAATCTGATGGAAGTGTGACTGAGATTGAGTCACGAGATGTGGATTTCATTGAAGATGAGTTTCCAAGTAGAGGTGAGGTTGATAGGAGTTTAGAACTTCATGAGATTGTAGAACAAGAAGAAAGTGCTCCAAGGAATTTAGTTGAGAATGAGGAAGAAATTCTTCAAGCTCCTACAAATTATTTGAATCCGAGTGGGAGCACATCACTTGTCAATCAATCACAACAACCTCAGCCGCGTAGAAGCACACGCGAAAGTATTCCCCGTCGTCGTTTTGAGATTGAAGGGGAAGCTTTTATGGTAGCTCCGCATGATGATGACGAGCCTAGGACAATTTATGAGGCTCTCTCATCTTCTACAAAAGATGAGTGGATGAAAGCTCTTAATGATGAGATTGAGTCTATGAAGATTAACCAGGTCTGGGATCTGGTTGATCTACCAATAGGACGTAAGACTATTGGGAACAAATGGGTTCTTAAGGTCAAACGCAAGTCGGATGGATCAATAGATAAGTACAAAGCTCGCTTAGTGGCGAAAGGATATACCCAACAGGAAGGTATAGACTATGAGGAGACTTTTTCACCAGTGGTGAGGTTTGCCTCAATTCGCCTGATTCTAGCTATAGTAGCAAACATGGATTTGGAACTCTACCAGATGGACGTTAAGACAGCATTTCTCAATGGAGAACTAGATGATGAGATCTATATGGATCAACCAACTGGTTTTGTGGTCAAAGGTCAAGAGCGCAAAGTGTGCAAGCTCAAACGATCTATATATGGCCTAAAGCAATCATCTAGACAATGGTACCTCAGATTCCATCGAGCCATTCTCTCGAATGGGTTTACGATGATCACAGAGGATCATTGTGTTTATGTCAAAAGGTCTAAGAAGAGTTTCATTATGTTGTCATTATATGTTGACGACATACTACTAGCTGGAAATAATAAAGGGTTGATAGTCGCCACAAAAGAGTGGTTATCCTTCAATTTTGAGATGAAGGATATGGGTGAAGCAGAATACATTTTGGGAGTTAAGATCTACAGAGATCGCTCAAAGAGACTTTTGTGTTTGTCTCAACAGACTTACATAAAGAAAGTCCTCGAGCGCTTCCTAATGAATGGATGTAAACCCATTGACACCCCTGTTGCAAGGAGCGATAACTTGTCTAAAGTGATGTGTCCTAAGACTCAAAAAGAAAAGGAAAAGATGGCTCGTGTCCCTTATGCTAATGCTGTGGGTAGTCTGATGTACGCAATGATGTGTACTCGACCTGACATATGCTATGCAGTTGGCTTAGTGAGTCGATTCCAATCAAACCCCGGACTAGCTCACTGGAAAGCGGTCAAAAGGATTATGCGATATCTCAAGGGAACTGCGGACTATGTGCTGTGCTATCAGGGTTCAGATTTGCAGCTAAGAGGTTACAGTGATGCCGATTGGGGCAGCGACCTTGATGAGCGCAAATCAACCACTGGGTATGTTTTTCTGCTCAACCAAGGCGCCATTACGTGGAGCAGCAAGAAACAACCCTGTATAGCTTTATCCACCATGGAGGCGGAATACATAGCTTGTTCTGCAGCAGTTCAAGAAGCTGTTTGGTTACGGAGGTTCCTCAAGCATTTAGACATTGGCACGGATACTTCAGATCCGGTGACAATATTCTGCGACAGCATGGCAGCTCTCGCATATGCTAAGGACTCAAAGTATCATGGAAGAACCAAACACATAGATATCAGATATCACTATATCAGAGACATGATAGCGCAAAAGGAAGTGGTTCTGAAACATCTTTCTACGAGTCGCATGATTGCTGATCCCTTAACGAAGCCTATAGCAAGAGATGTCTTCGAGGCTCATGTTAGGAATCTAGGACTGCGTAGACTATAAATGTAATTTGTGTTCCAAATGACATAAAGATGTAACATTTCCTTTGGGATATTAATACAATATGATTCAGTTCTTGTCTTTATCGTATTGTTTTTAATACGCATACACAAGATATGTCAACAGGCTTAGATCGGCTCACTCACACGAGCGATCGCCTCTAGCGCTTAAGTAGCGAGTAGAGATGAGACATTGTGTCCCTAGGTACTTGTCCAAAGGGATAAGTTGGTTGACACAAAGTTATGTCGCCTTAGTGGGAGCTAAGATGAGGTCCATTGATAGGACTATGCATGGGTTACCCCACCATCCATGTAACCTGTAGTAAGCCAGATGCGAGTTCCTCTTTGACGCCTTGGAGACGTGCAAATTGAGGAATTCGGGTTAGACGCTTAAGGAGCGGCTAGACTAAGATCTGTACGGTGTTGATATAGACATATGCTCTTTGAGAAAGAGAAATCCACCGTAGCATGTGTTTCATACTATATGTGCTTATACGACCATATGAGTAAGTGAGTAAAATATTTCCCTCTTTCTCACTGTGTGAGTCTCATTTCTTAAAAAAATGTCCTTTACTTTTGACTATGTCACGAGATGGAGGTTGTGATGTTTGCTACTTTGACATGCTGTCTATGGCCATGATTGATACGGTCTAAAGAGGCATTGTTGGGAAAGCAGTTCGACCAAAATTGAGTGATATGAGTGTAAAGGGAAGACTATTCGATATCGTATCTTCGATAGTGTTTGCTGACGTCATACAAATGACGCTACATCTTGGTAGCGGCTAAAGGTTGTGAACACATTGAAATATATGGAGGTAGTCAAGCATTGTTCTGAGTTTTTTTTAAA
Organism: Juglans microcarpa x Juglans regia; assembly: GCF_004785595.1. Taxonomy (NCBI): domain Eukaryota; kingdom Viridiplantae; phylum Streptophyta; class Magnoliopsida; order Fagales; family Juglandaceae; genus Juglans; species Juglans microcarpa x Juglans regia. Next base: position 3,477,636 of record NC_054600.1, read on the forward strand.
ACTCAAGAGGGTTTCGAAAATGCTTGATCTTGATGCGATCGAATAAGTCTAGGACATGACCAGACACTTTAGGGATGTTACTATGCTGGTCTTCTCTGGGAGAGATTTGGTGTATGTACTCCCTCCTTTCTACAATTGTGCTTGGTGGTCGCACGGCCTATTTATTTGTATGAACAAGATTGAGAACATTAGAGAGATGCTGACCTGGGGTCATGCCCACTGTGTGCGAGTGGGAGATATTAGTTGGAGGGGCGCCCACGTGGGGCTGACCCCTCCTGTTGGTAACGCATGGCTTTAAGCCATGCGTTACTTGTAACGTATGTAACGCATGGCTTAAAGCCATGCGTTACACAAGAATATTGAAGGCTGGCCTTTAAGGCCAGCCGTGCATAGGAGGACTATATATAGTCCTCCTCAATTGTGTTTTGAAAACACCTATCTAAAAAAATTAGAAAAAAAGACTCTCTCTCTTTTTGTTCTCTCTTGATAAAATACTTAGGCTGTGGATTTGTAAGTGTTACTCTAGTTCCATACTACGTAGTACACTTTCGCCACTAAGAGGAAACGCTTGGAGTTTATCAATCTGGAAAAACTCGTGGAGCAATTCTTGAAGCTGAGCTTGAGGTACTTTTTCCGCTGTGCATTCTAACAATATATGTATATGACATGATGATCTATTATATTATTTATGAAAATTTTCCATACCCTAATCACTTAATTAATAGCAATTAATAGTGACTTATAACAATGAAGTAGTCTTCTTAATTTGCATATCTAAGAAATTCTTTGATGAATATTTATGATTATATATATGGGTTTACATGAGGAATCACACAAAAAATAAAATAAAATAAAATATTGCATCCAACAAATTAATGTGGTACAAATATTTTTAATTATCATAATATTACTGATCAATACTTTTACGAGCTCTAACATTGTATTACTTTTAGCTTTGTAATTAATTTCCAATGTTCACTAAATAGCTCATGCAAATTATAGGAATCCAAAAGTCTCAGAATGAAGAAATTATTAATTTGTTTAAAAATATAGATATTATATCCGAGCACCATAATATTTGCTAGATATTGAGGTTATGGAATTTTTATATATAAAATCGTGTATATATGCTTAATCGGTCCTGTGTGTATATACAAACCTCGTACAAGCACAATAATACTCTAAGACAGTATAAATTATTTCTCTAATTTTCTCTATCTAATCTAAAATGTTTCCATCTTTAAATGTCAAAATAAGGATTTGAAAGAGGTTTTTGTTTGTTTTAATTAAAATATGACTGTAGAAAGGAAAAGGACTTAAAAAACTAATTTTTAATAGTAAAAATTCAAATTAAAAAGAAGGGTTAGAAACAAAGAATGAATCATTTGCAGGAAAGTATGGTTGATTGGTTTGTTCATAAGCCTGAACTTGTTGCACCAGAGCCAATGGAGCAGGGGTACTCGAGAAATAAGGCAACTGATAGCTGGAGTTGATGTTTAACCCATCTCCATTGTAATACAGGGAAAACTCTCTTGTCTCATTGTAGAAACCTGAGTGGAAGTAAGGGGAAGATAGACTTGGGAATGGTCTTGTGCTCAGCATCGACATCCGGCTATCGCAATGCAGGAGCTTATCCAAGTGTTTGTCAAGGTTTCCAGGAGGAAACTCAATATAGTGCCTCCTAAGGATAGCATGTCAACAACAAAGTTCATTAGTTCTAGTACCCATAAGATTCATATATAAGTTATATAAATAGAAAAAAAAGGAGATATTCACTGCTATAGAAGTTAAAAAATAGTGACAAATAACCGAAACTTGGTAGTTTGACACATTCAAAAGCAAAAAAGAAGGAAAGTATAGAAACCTGTGAATTAGAGCTTGACCATCAGTGAAGTCTGAAGTAGTTTTCCAAATTGTATGTTTTCTTGGCATTGGATCAATCTCTTGGTAGAACATAGGTGGAGTATTAAGCTGGAAAAAAAAAGTTGATAACACTCAAACAAGAAAGAATTTAAACATCATACTTCAATAAATCTCAATCTTATTGAAAACCAATGATGGAACTAACCTCGATTTCAAGAATTCCCGGCTGACCTTCCGCGATCGAAGCTCTGATTGCTAGAATATTAGACCATTGTATTTCAATCTTGCTCTTCAAACCATCCTTCATGATTTCCCACACAAGTTTTCTCTTTGAATAGTAACACTTTGCCACTAAAGCACCTGCACATTTAGAAACTTCCTGCACATATTTACAGCCAACATGCATTAATTAGAAACTGTTTGTTCTTTTATTTATTGCAGCTTTCAGATTTTGGGGTATCACCTCCCATGAGCCAATTCTAAGAAATGATGCACAGAAGTTTGAAGCCTTCAACTTCTCAACATCATTGCTAGCCTCGGCTTCAACCCAACGCAGAACTGCATCACATCTAGAAATGTTGTTTGCATGGAAAATCTTCCTCTCCACTAAGTCTAAGAAAGAGTCTATCTCCGTCAATGTCAAACCAATGGGACTTAACTTCAGAAGAGTTTCTTTCAATTCAATAGCCTATATATTGTTATATCGAGGAATTGGCATAAGGGGGCAAAAAAAGAAATTAAAAGAATAATAAATACCACAAAAATGAAAATAATCAATGTTTAATCAACTCATGCAACTATCAAAACCGTGGAAAAAATAAGGACAAGCAGCACGTATTGCTTAAGAGTGGTGTTACTCTAAGCATGCCCACGTTGTGTGCCGCCTAGTGCCACTACAAGAAAAACGGGCTTTTGTGATCAATTTATTGCGACTAAAAGACTATTCGCAACCAATTTTAGTTGTAAATAGTCATTTCGCTGGAATTAACTGGTCGCAAATAATAAAAAATATTTTTTAAACATATTTAAACATATGTTCAAATATTTTTAAACATATTTAAACATTTTTAAATAATAAAAAAATATCAATACACTAATAGTCACTTCTTTAACTTTTAAGAAAAAAAATTTAAAAAAATATATAAAAACGGTCAAAATGAGGGAGTAAAATGAGGAGACGTACTTGCATTATTTATTGCTTAACGCTGAAAGGAAAATCACTGATCAATAATTGGAATTATGATTAATAACTTGAAAGTGCACCAATAGATAATTGCTTGATATTAGCAAGTTGGGGATGGAGAGGATTAGAGTGCGAATATCTAACCCCAAAGAGAGGAAAAGTAGTTATTATTTATATTAATCGCTGTAAAATTCTTGGTTTTCTACTTTTTCTTTTAATATTTCAAAAAGAAATCAACTTTATTCCCAACAATATCATTAAACCTACAAGAGTTTTCTATATATTTATAAGAAAAAGAAACAAACTTTTCCTCTAATCATTTATATTGATTTCAAAAAATCTAAAATAATTTTACAAAAACTCAAAATAAAACCACGTAAAAGTTTAAGAGTAATGTTAGATACAATCATGAGTTGTGTAAACAATATGCACTCCTTTTAAAAAAGAGCAGGATTTACTATTAAAAAATTAATTTTTTCATGTAGATCCCATAAGTTTTTGCCTAATCTTTTGATCAATAAAAATTTTTTTAACAATAAAAAAAAAAATTGAAAATTAGCAACTATACCCACTTTTACAAATCTCGATAAAAAGAAAAAAAAATCTCAAAAACCATTTTATTCAAACTTCTCATTTCAAAGTTTTTTTTTTTTTTGGGAAAAAATCTCTAAATTTTCACTAATCATGCATACATTACCCGAAAATTCTTTTAACCCGAGAATACCAAAAACAGTATAGCCACGCAACTGCCGCGGCCAGTTGCTTTGATCCCCCACTCAGTGCTCCTCCTTTTGCTTTTAATAGTTTGACCTATCTCCATTTTTCAATTTTAGTGAAATAATGTGGAAAAAACATGTATTCTGAACAGAAAGAGATTGGAGAGAGTGAGAGAGAGAGAGTATTTTAAAAGGAGAAAAAAAAAAAAAAAACTGTACATTAATGATGCAACACTCCCATAACTAAAACCACCAAAGCCCCATGCACAGACCAAAGCTACATGCATAAAACGACCAAAACCCTCAAACCTAAAAACAACAGTACCAGCAATGCTACCACAGATATGACAATCTGGACTCATACAGAAACCCAATAAACTCATCATCAAGACGCCCTAAAATCATCCATAAGCAACGTCTAAAAAAAAAAGGAGAGAACAAAATATATTGCAGAAAATGAGAAATAAATAATGTAAAAGAGCTTTTCAAGACACCTCTTTCTCGGTGTGATCTGTCAGTACTGGTGTTTGTCTCAGCCTCTCGTTTGCGATTTCTGTGATTTGAAGCTCCGAAGCTTTGCTTCCATCTTTATTCATAGACTGGAACCCCACCTTCTGAAAGTACTGCTTAGAAGTATATACCCCACAATACATCTGATCATTAATCCACGAGAAAGACGTACGCCCGCTATGAGACATGGCTTTTTTTTGGTCTGTTTCTTTTATTTGTTTTGTTTTTATTTTCCAATGAAAAACAAAACATGTTTGGATTTTAAATATTTGAATTTTTAAAAAAAAACAAAAAAACAAAACAAGTTGTTTCCTTTTTTTTTTTTTTTTTTATCAAATATTTGAATTTTTCTTTCAAAATATATGACACTAAACATGGACAGGATCTCTCACCCCGCTCGATATTTCTTTTCCATTTGCTTCCAAAAGTTTGGCATATTTACATATATTTATTACTTTCAAAAATAGTGGAAGGGATGACAAAAGGGAAAAACTTGCTTTTGAGCAGAAAGAAATCGAAGAGAGTATTGAAAAAAAGCCTCTACAATGATGCAATTTACGTAAATAAATCTTTTCCAAAACCTCAAACCCAGAAAATTAACAAGACGGCCAATGCAACAACAGACTGCATGACTATTCGGACCCCATGCAGAAACGCAATAAACAACACAAAAAGAAAGAAGAGAAGGTAGGAAAAGAAAAGAGAGAACAAAGCAAATCAGTCAGGCCGGAGATACAAAAAAATCCCAGACAAATGAAAAACAAAGAATGAAAAGGAGCTTCGAGACACCTTATTCTCTGTGTCTGTTGGTGTTTGTCTCAACCTGATCTCGTTTGTGGGTTCTGAGATTTGAACCTCCCGAGCTGATATGCTTCTAATGTCATTCACAGACTGAAACTGCTCACGAGAAGCAGAGAACTCACAATGCATCTGTTCATTCATCGAGAAACGCCGCCCACCATGAGCCATGGCCGTGTTTTGATTTCTTATGTTTTATTTTGTTTTCCAAGTGAACTACCTCAGAGAATAACCGAAACACAAATTCCCTTCTTTTGGGTTCCTTCAGTTTCGGGATATGTATATATAAAATATAGATTGACTCTTGGAAACAGAGTCGGAATGTTAACATTAAGAACGCGCACACACACAATATAAATAAAATACAAAAATAAAAAATAAAAATGAAGAGGTGACCTCATGAATATTAGGATTTAGGGTCCAATTGTTGATCGAGTTTCTTTAATTTCTCCAAAATTATTTAGGGTTGTTTACAAATTTGTCAGTTGAGAAAGAGAAAATAAGATAGATTTGTCAGTTGAAAAAGAGAAAATACGATAGATTTGTTGGTTGAGAAAGAGAAAATGAGATGATGAATTTGGTTGTTTAAAGTTGATTTTTTTTTGTCACTAAAAGTTAAAAAAAAATTAAAATGGTTTGTTAGATTTTTTTATTTGGATAAAGATGCAATATTGTTTCTAACCCTTTGTTTTTTAATTTTTACTATTAAAATTTAGTTTTTTACGCCCTTTTCCTTTTTACAGTCATATTCTAATTTTTTTTTTTTTTAAAAGGCTCTTTTAAATCCTTATTTTGACATTGAAAGATGGAAACATTTTAGATTAGATAGAGAAAATTAGAGAGAGAGTTTTTTTGTCACTAAAAAATAAAATTTTTTTAAAATGGTTTGTTAGATTTTTTTTTTTTTTATATATAAAGATGCAATATTGTTTCTAACCCTTTGTTTTTGAATTTTTACTATTAAAAATTTTTTTTTTTTTTTTACATCCTTTTCCTTTTTACGGTCTGCATATTTATTTATTTATTTTTTTTAAAAAAAGGAGAAACCTCTTTCAAATTCCCCCACGCCAATTAGTTATAATGTAAATCCCCCCGCCATCTCCCCCCCCCCCCCCCCCCCCCCCCCCCCCCCCCCCCCCCCCCCCCCCCAATTAGTTATAATGTTTTACATTATTTTGATATTGAAAGATGGAAACATTTTAGATTAGACAGAAAATCAGAGAAATAATTTATGCCGTCTTAGTGTGCGTGAGATTTATACACCACATGACCTCACTCTTTTTTAAAGTAATTACACGCCGTTTACACACTTCACGAGTGTATGTTGAATTACTTTATTTCAAACATGAGATTAAAATGCAAACACATGAGTTGGAGGCCGCTGCTTTCAAATCGTGTGTATATATATATATATATATATAACTTTACATGATGGTCGGAAACGTAAAAATTAAAAATAATTAAATATATATTATAATATGATCATATAATTAATTGTAACGTGGAAGTGTAAAGTAGTACTGCTGATCATCGTGCTTGTTTGTATATATGTTGAAGAGGCTGATATTCGTACGTACGTGGACCATATATATCCATATTTGGATTAAGGATAAGATCAACAGATAAGATGATGATTTTGATCATGAGTAGGAATTAAGCAATATTAATTAATGTTCTATATATCTTAATTAGGGTCTTTGACAATTATATAAAAATATATATATATATATATATATATATTCATAGTGATAGGTGATATAATCGATATATGATCTTTATCGTGGAGATGATGAAGTAATTATTGTTATTATTCGATGCGTGGGAGTAATTTTATTTAATAAAATAACTATACATCATGTATAATCCCAAAACATGAATGAGAAACGATTTACTCATATATATATATAAAAAGATCTTATAAAAGTAAATTTACAAACTAATTAACGTAACTTAATGCATGTGGTATATATAATATATTAGATTGTAAATATAATTTTATTGTAAAGTAGATATACCGTATTATACATATAAAACCATATCAGTTTATAAATTTACTTTTGTGTGATATCTTTATAATTATAGCACTTTCTCAATATGAAGAGTTTGAAAAAAAAGGATACGGCCGATATAAATAGTTTAAATTTCACATAATAGAATTAGTGTTAGATATAATTAAATTTAGGTTGATTTATGTCATTCAAAATTAATCTGGTTGTTATAATCGGGTCATATTCTGGTCAACCCATCTAACTCGATAAGTTTTACGTACGTATCATGAAAAGAGATGAACAAGCTGTGAAAGTACTCAATCATCTTTAATATCCGGCTTAGTATATTAACCGGCCGATACGATCCAATGGACACATACATTTTACTTATAATATCTAGTTGAATGCAGGTCAAATTAAAACAAATTAAAAAAAAAATATTACAAAATGAAAAACTATTAAAAATTCACATGATGTTCGAGTAACTCCATCAAAATACATGGGAGTTTCCTTTTCATAAAATGCAAAAATTTTACAAACACATGCGGATCGAAGTACCCCCGATCCCATATTCAAACAAGAATTAAAAATGTTAATTGTATATATTATATGTATATTAATATAATCTTTTATTTTAAGAAATTTTAAATTGAATCCAACTGACCCAACACAACACGAGTCATTTGACAACAGTAATGATAATGAGAAATGTCACAAAATTTAATTGAGTTAAGAGAGAGACCAATAAATTAATCTTTATATAATTTATAGTTTTTTTTTCTTTTTTATAAATTAACCCTCTCAAGTTCAAAAAGGCACGAGTTGATGAACAAAAAGAAAGATGCATTAGGAAAACTTAAAAAGCTCTACTAATTTTGAATAAAAATGACTAAATTTGAGTGAATTCTCACTTTTTTTTGTTACTTTTCTTTTGCAAGGCATATTAATTATCATATATATATATATATATATATATAATCTCGATCTTGTTGTTTGAGGCGAAGAATAAGATCAACATTCAATTAAGCTTCGGCCAATAAATAATTAAATAAATAAAGGTAGCGGATAATTGAAATAATTTGAAATTAATTAAAAGATAGCAATTAGAAGAAAAGCTCCTACAAAGCCGGAGTTAATGAAAAGAAAATTAATTAATTCTACGTCTATCCAAATACTGATATATCAATTAAGCATTGAAATAATTTTTTTATTAAAAAAAAAAAAGGAAAAAATAATTCTTTTTGGCTACCTGCAGAACTAATTCAACGTCCCAAGTTTGATCATCATTATATGCATATATACACAGTATTCTTCAAAACACTTTTCACAACACATGATGTAAAATGACTGTATTTTTGTAAAATATTGTTACTTTTATATGATATTTTACAATAATATCCCTCATTTTAAAACATAATTGTGAAATATATTATGCAAAGTATTGTATATTTTATCATTTTTTATTGTACTAATGCATGCATGCGAGTGTATGTGTTTGTGTATAATATATATATATATATATCAAAATATTTAACTTTTTCATGTGGTATATTAATATATTAAAAGATTTGTTGCCTTTCAAACTCTCTTTTGTAATAAAAAGCCCACGTGGGGTTTCTCTCTCTCTCTCTCTCAATGGTGTTTATGATATTCTTGATTGTTTAAATATCATGGGGATCGTATTAAAAAAAAAGAGTGCAAAAAGAGACTTGTAATCATGCATGGTCTTAACTAATCATATTTGGTGACAATGATTCTATTAGGAGTGTGCATCCGGACCCCTTTTTTTTTCAGTTCGGTTCAGAACCCGGAAACCCGGGTGCATCCAGACGGTTAAGAAGATTCCGAATCCGGTTACAGATCCAGTTATCTGTAACCGGGTCCTTTAAAAAAAAAAAAAACCCGCCTCTTTCTCGTCTTCTCGCATCGCTTACGGTTTGCAACTTTGCACTTAGCAGCTTTCTTGTCTCTTGGTCTTCTTGAATCCGCCTTCTCTCTCGATCTTCTCAAATCCACCTTCTCTCTCAAGTCTTTCGACCACACCGAAACACGAAAACAAAAACCTCGAAGTGCTTTGCACATCTGGATGAGACATGCGGAGGCTACCATCCATATTCTCTCTCTCTCTCTTTAAGCTCTTAAGGTATCACTATAGTTTTCATTTTTCTGTTGTAATGGATGTTATTGGCAGCTTATGGAGACTCAATCTAGTAGAAAATTTTCCAAAATGGTCATCACCAGATCAAGGTGAAAGAAATCAATTCTTCCTCCCAATTCCAAATTCAAGATGTGAAGACTAATGCATAATCTAGAATTGACCAAAATGATCCAAAAAATATTGAACAATGTTATTTATTTTGCATTGTTATGTATTAGTTTAATTAGTTGTGATGTATTATTATTTATTTTATTTTTTGTAAATTTATGTTTTGCATTGTGATGTAACAACAATATTATCTATTATGTATTTTTATTTATTTTGTTATTTAATTTATTTTTTTATAAATTAATTTTAGAAAGTGTTTAAATTATTTTTTAAAAAAAATTTGGACAATTTAAGCATGATATCAGAATTTTTTTTTAAAAAAAACCTGCTATAAATTTGTTTTAAAAGTTTTAGAGTCTTTAAAAAAAATTAAAAACAAGATTAAATCCGGTTATAACCCGGATTAAATCCGGTTATAATCCGGATATCCAGGTTTAACCTGGATATTTCAGAATTAATCCGGTTATCCGCCTAGATTAAATCCGGATTAATCTGGGCAGATAACCGCCCGGTTTTTTAAATCCGGATCCGGATCTAGTTATGGCTGGATATTCGGATCCGGATCCGGATGCACACCCATAGATTCCATGATGATGATCTTCACCCCTCACATACATGACACCAAAACATTATACTTTATTGCTTTCATAATTATTGTTTGGAATTATTTCTAATCATGGCAAGATTTTAGGATTGTTACATCTACAAAGATTCATGTGTATGATATCATGTCAAGTGTTTTCATTAATAGAAAAAATCACTTAAAATGTGTCTCATCAATATGTCTAACTGAAAATAACAAAATGTAAAATGAAGAATAGTATTCCTCGTAATATATGTAAGTTTTGAAGTAGGGACCTTAAAACTCTTGTTGAGCTATGTTATCCAATCTTGATTAATTGACCATCTAAGTTTTAGAAAATTTGAAAGACAATGTGATAAATATTGGGCCATTTAAAATCTAAAAGTTAGATACACTTAGTATTTTTTTCCCTCTATCTATATATAATGATTTGACTCCCTTCCTCTAGTAGTGTATGATCCGGATTACAACGAATTTAGATCTCTAAGGTTACTCAGGTAGTGAGGTATTTTTAGGTATTCTGTGAATAGAAGTGAAAGGTAATAATAAAGTAATGATAAAATATTGAATAATAGTGAATTGTAATAAAAATTAGATAAAAAGTAATAATAAAATAATGAATAGTAATGAGATATTCTCAAAATACCTAAAAATAGTAGTAAGAGTTTTTGTCCAAACTCTAGAGTTTAGAGTGAGAGAGATAGACACAAAGTGAGTTCGATTGCATTTATGATCGTCCAAGTGAATAGATATTAGGATGAAAAATACACGTATCGTTCGTTTGTTCTAATCACAAGGACAGATGGAAATGGGAAAACTTTAGATTAAGTGATAAAGGAAAAAAGCGCGAAATTTGAAAATCCCAAGGGAAGAATAATGCTCATGCAATAGGGGAAAAAACAAAGGAATTATGAACTGATCTCACGTTATAAACGAGGGATTGTTACATATAATTCAAATAATTAACATGCAAAGGATGAAATAATAAAGAACATGTATCTATTTTGAGAAGCTATCTACACATGGAAAAGCCTTCTACTGTTCTTCAAGTTCAGAGTATGAAAGATGGGTCATTGATAAAGAATCAGCTCCAAATTGAAATAGATGTAAGGATCATTGATAAAGAATCAGCTCCAAATTGAAATAGATGTAAGGAGATATTGTTTCGAAAGTAGAGCCCAAACAAGCTTAATATATAAGAAAAATGATAATTGTAATTGTGAATGTGCAAACGTTTAAAAAAAGTGAATAAATAAAAAATCCATATAAAAATAAATTAATTTTTTAATAGTAGACCTTACTCTTTTTCAAAGTGACTGTACAGCACTTACGCACTCCACGACTATATGTAACTTTACTCAAAATATTACACTACAATATACACATTAATCCTGATGACATGATCGTCGATATGTCTTGGGAATTCCCAGGGTCAAAAGATAAGAATTCGTGACAGAAGACAATGAATACAAACATTGTGGTAAATGAGACAGCAATTCTTAGATAAGATCAACGAAAGGGGTTTTATTCCCCCCCTAATGCAAGAATAGAGGTATTTCAGCTGTTTCAACATCAGTTTTGTTCTGTAATGTTATTCACTCAATGCTATAATCCCATAATCCATTTCCCCAAGAAACGAGTCCTGAAGCTTACAAGATAAACTATCCAGGAAAAATGAGTAGATCGATCTGTCATTAACCTACTTCTTTTTCTGCCGCCACCAAATAACAACTCAGATACTATTTACTTCTTACAAATGGGTGATTCTGAGTAATCATGAAGGAAAATAAGTAAATAATGGTGCATCATGTCACACCAAAACAAGGAATAAATCTATCTCCTGATGAGACAATCGGACTAAGAAAGTTATAGTACAAATCTGGGGTAGGCTCTTAGCTTGGGTCACAAAAAAAAACTTGCTCGGCATCCCAGAAAAATGGAGTTGCATTTCAAGAAATGGGGGGTGAACAGCTTATATTCCAGCATCCTGGTCATAACCAAGAGCCAAATCGAATATCTGACTGTAATCATCGACAAAGTGAACCTCAAGACCTTCTTTCACATTCGCTGCAAGCTCATCGAAATCCCTTCTGTTAGCTGAAGGGAATATGATGGTCCTTACTTCACTCCTTCTTGCTGCTATAGTTTTCTCTTTTACCTGATTTCTCAACAAGAATGATAGTTTTGTGAGCTCAGATGAACAAAAATGTGTAAACCACAACACATTACAAAATATAGACAACGTAGCTTGTCAATCCAGGATAAATCATGGAATGATGAAAAATAATGCCGGGAAAGAACCTGTAAGTCTAGACTTTTACAATTTAATGTTACAATTATTTTCATTTGATTAAATGTTCACCGATCTAAGGAAATGTTGTAATATATAATCCAAAGGAAAAAAAATGTGACTAAAGAACTCATTTAGGATGGCATAATGTCAAAGACAGAAGACATCCTATAGATATGGAGGTTTCTTTCTCTTACCCCACCAATTGGAAGAATCTTCCCCATTAGAGTAACTTCGCCAGTCATTGCTAGATCCTTCTTGACAGGCTTCTTCATTGCAAGAGACAGGAAGGATGTGATCATGGTGCAGCCAGCACTAGGCCCATCCTTGGGGGTGGCCCCTGAAGGAACATGAAGATGAAGCTTGGAATTTGCAAAAAAGGGGTTCTCTGGCTCTTTCTCAAGCAATATTGCTCTGGCAACTGTGTGGGCAATTTGGGCACTTTCTTTCATAACATCCCCAAGTTGGCCAGTCATGTGGATGGCCCCTTTCCCCTCTCCTTGCTCAACTTGAGTGGTCTCTATATAAAGAGTGGAGCCTCCCATGGCAGTCCAAGCAAGACCCATCACAACTCCAACTGGAGTCCGACCATAGATACGCTCAGCATGGAAAACAGGTTTCCCAACAAAATCAGTCAGATTTGATGGATCAACCAAAACTTTCTCACTAGTTATAGTTGCTTCATGTTCCTCCATCTTCTTTGTTTCTGTCACATCCTATGAAGAGATTGCCAAAAAAAAAACAATGATTAAACATCTTTGACCAAAAGAAAAATTGGTTGGACATGGTGAATCCAAGATGAACCTAGCTTAATAGATATTGAACCATAGAAGCAGAGTGCAAATGAATTTAAACAATGAAGCCAAAAACGACACGGTTGCTATCATTTTTATTTATTTATTAAAACCTTTGACAGTTGGGGTTGAAGAAGGTCCCAAGGGTTCGGTTGTTCCCCAATTCAAGTTGTACAGGACTTAACTCACTGCTTTCACATGCTTCTGGTTATAACTACTGCTCTCTTAAGAATGGGAGGGTAGGGGAGGTCTGTAAAGTTTTCTAGCCATGAACTCCATAAATAATTAAAACATAGGTTAAATATTAAAATAGTTTCAGTGACTTTAAACTAAATTTTTTTAACTTATTTTGATCATTTGGTCTTTTCATTAGTAAACTGTTAACATTTCGCTAAAATGCCTAATTAACACGTGTCCTTTCACATGTGACATGCCACGAGTAAAAAAAAAATTAGAAAAAAAGGCTAGGTCGCCCGAGTCAATGCTAGGGTGACGCCCAGGGTCACTTGAGTCTCTCTAGGGTTTTTTTTCCTTTTCTAGTTTCTTTTTTCAAAATTCTCGTTTTTAAATGTTTTTTTTTGTTTTGCAAACAAGGACACATGGCACCCAATCATTGGTGATGATGTGACATTTCAAATAGATTATTAACAATTTGCCAACTGAAGTACTAAAATGATCTAAGTTGAAAGCATTACAGGCTCAAAATTAGAACATAGGAACCAATTTGTCCGAAAGGCAAACCTAAAAACAAATTCAGGTAGCAATACAGCTTTTTATCAAACGAGACTTTTTTTTCTGCTTTTAGATCACAATCTACTTAAAATGCAACTCCTATTGATACCTTTTGATCGGTAACTCCTATTGATACCTATTTCCCAAAGTTTATAATTTCTTTGATACCTTTGAATCCGAAGGTGGATCAGCAGGGTACTGAGATTGATCATCTAGGACATCCATTGGCACTGTTCCAGCTTCTACAAAGGTTTTAGTAGCTTGTTCATGGCTGTTATCCTCTACAGGGTCAGATCTAGTCTCGCTTCCAACCACTTCACTCGATCCCTCAGCCCGTTCCACTTGAGCTTCCTCGGATTCCACAACCTGAATTCCAGCAATTGCTGGCTCATTCGACTCTCCTTGTCTAACAAGTTTGAGAGCTATCTGCATCCAAAGAGAAAATATATGCCTCAGACAATCTCAGTAGAATTTGAGGCCACGTACCCCTACTCTATGCAATAGGCTACCTTATATCATTAGCATACGCTATTACACAACATATGCCATTAGAGTTCATTATTGCTGAAATGGTCATCTCATTTTGAATTTTGAGAAAATTATTGAAAATTGATGTTTAAATCATGAATCCTGCGCCATTATGGGCCATCATCACTATTGGTCATCATGCTATCATAAAATTCCCCAGCTTAACAAACCTTGCGGTAAATCTTTTCTATGTGCTTCTGCAGATTCCGAACTCCTGCTTCTCGGCAGTAATTTTCAATCAGGGCAAGAAGAGCTGCATCGGTCACTTCAACCTGGAAAAAATTAAGACATTCTCCTTTACAATTAAAAAAATGTCACACATGCATCCCCCATTATTTTTAACAATAATAAATAACACATGCAGGCAGTACAGAGGGAGACAATGATCAACACCTGCTCAGGTTTGATTCCACACGCTTCACGTGTAGTCTTCTCCAAATAGTCTCTTGCAATGTGCATTTTCTCATCAGTAATATATCCAGCAATAGCAATGACCTCCATCCTATCCAAGAGAGGATTAGGTATCATTTCCACAACATTTGCTGTGCAGACAAACAGAACCTGCAACATGAGGCATCGTGGTAAGATAGCCAGAAACCCTATTTATCAAGTAGCAAGTAAACTCAAGATACGCCTAGAGGAACATATTCCAACACGTCACAAATTTACCACATGTTCCCTCATCTATCCTCAGCTCATAATAACAAAGTGTGTACTCTCTCTCTCTCTCTCTCTCTCTCTCTCTCTCTCTCTCTCTCCCTCCAAGTGTGTTTATATATCAAGAAAATAATAATACAAAAGTGTGTAAAAGCACCTATGTGTGCATTCTGTATGACACCACATTCCATAGGTAGAGAATAACAACAATGGACACTACAATAATACAGCCACCCCAGACCCTTCCACCAAGTCCATTTAACAATGAAATACCATTGGATAGAATAACACAGAACATGCTGTAATCTACAAATGTCTCCATATCGCCACAATTACTAACCTTGGATAGGTCAATTGGAACATCAAGATAGTGGTCTAGAAAATTAGCATTTTGCTCAGGATCAAGAAGCTCCAACATTGCACTTGCTGGATCACCAGAATGTCCCCTTCCCAACTGCCACAAAACGCATCATCTATGAGATTAAACTCATTCCGTTATCACAGAAAACATGAATGTATATATATAGTAACATGTATAAGCATATATTAAAAATTATATATGTAAAAATCTACTGTTGCAAATAAGCTTTTCATACAAAACAATATGGTTGTAATCAGAATAGAGCATCCATGTGCTAACAAAAAGGTCAAAAACTCATTCTGTAGTATATACGAAAACCAGAAAACAAAACTACTTCTAATCCACTTTAAGGTCAATCAAAGCAACTGGCAAAAAATTTACCTTGTCAATCTCATCAATCAGAACAAGAGGGTTAGCTGTTCCTACATGTTTTAGACACTGAACCATCTTTCCTGGCATAGCACCAATATAGGTTCGACGATGCCCCTGAAAATAAGTTTTAGAGTCAATGATGTTACAAGTATTCACATAATATCTCTGTATAACTGCATATTTATTTTCGTTTCAACATTAATAATTGTAACACTACCTTGATTTCAGCAACATCAGATAATCCTCCAACAGAAAACCGGAAGAACTTACGGTTCAACGCACGGGCAATTGAACGACCTATGCTGGTTTTTCCCACCCCAGGCGGCCCAGAGAGACAGATTATTTTTCCTGTGATGCATTGGGGAAATAAATCAAGAATGATGTGCTACTGTTGTTTCGCAGAAATATGCAACAAATAGACACAAAATTAAAAGGAATACAATTCAAATTAATGCAGAGATCGGCATCTGAAAATAAAGGAAGATATAGCCAGCCTGTAGAATCTAGTGTACTTGATGCGTAAGCAATGGAGCAGGACTGACAAATTAAGGAACCTCAACAAAATAATTGCCTTGTGCCCAAGACTGACCTCACAAATTAACATAGATTTATTCATTTTTTTTTTTTTTTTCCATTTGCTTCATTCAAATATGATCTAAATAAATCACCTAATAACCTCCCAAATGATAGTTATCTGGCCGATAAGGTCAAGCAATCATGCCACTGATGTTTCGTTATTTTGAACATGCCAATTACATAGTGAGAAGCATCATAGCCCCTCAAAATGCTCAGGAAATATGGCAACGGTAGACACGTAAAACATTTAAATTTATTTCACAATCATAAAAGAACCGAATTATTTTTTTTATACGTAATCAATCATAAAAGAAGCAAACTATACCAACCTTGTGAGGTTCCCCTGAGTTTTCCAACAGCTATGAATTCCAATATCCTTTCCTTCACATCAGCTAATCCATAATGATCTTCATCAAGAATTTTATGTGCCCGAAGGACATCAAAGTTCTCATCACTGCATTTTGCAGGGGCAAAATAAAATGATTATTCTAGTACTCTGCATAGATTATGTTATAAAATCAGGGATAAAACAAAATATCTCAATGGGGTTGAAACTAAATGACAAGAAGCTACTGACTTCTCACATCAGCCGTGGCATAGATATGAGCATGAGAACTTTGGCACCAAAACATTTTTCGTAAAAAGTTAATGATGACTTTGTTGCAGGAGTAAACAGACCTATAATTTCCCCATGGAAGAGCAGTCAACCAATCCAGATAGTTACGCGTTACATTAAATTCACTTGAACTGGCTTCTAACAGCTGCAGCTTTGTAAGCTCTTCTTCTATAACTTGCAAAACATGAGGAGGACATTTCTCCCTGTTTGGTTCAAGCCTTTCTCTAAACTTTGCTGCAACACAGTTTCAGAGTGATGCCAAAATCAATTGATGAAATTAATAGTTATAAAATGGACCACAATATCACTTCTCTTTTTCAGTCAAAGACAGCACAGATGTTAATCAGACTTGGAGGATATACATTTTAATATTCATGGAGTATATATATCATCCACAACCAAATCCTATATAATAGAAGTGGCACTTCAGACAGCAACAAAACATCTTGCTACACACTGGATGTTCAAGATGAGTTTACTAAGTAGGGATGAGCTACATCTTGCTGTGGATGCCCCTTGATTTAATATATAGTTCATAACAAGTAGAATCATACAATTAGGTGAAAAGGATTGCTTGAGAGCCAATAAAGCACAGCTTTCAGTTACCAATGAAGCTTCTGTGCAAAATACCAAGTGAGAATTTTTGTTAGGTAAGCATCTTACTATTGTTTCTAAGCAGAGAAAGGAACAGAACTAACCAGAAAGTGCTGTTTTGTCATCTGTCTCCAAGCCCAATTCCTACATTCATGTAAATTAAAGTTACGATATAGACACACTTTAAAAATACAGGAATGAAAGGATAACACAAATAACAAATAAGATTCATACTATGTGCGTGTGTATACATAAATGGCAGCAAGGACAAATACCTTTTTTATGGCCTTAAGCTGTTCATTCAACAAGTAGCGGCGCTGCTCACCACTTATCTTTTCTTCAATTGCTTTCGCAATTGATTCCTAAGCACAGCCCAAGAGAGGAAAAGATTCAATTAGAATCGAACTATGATTAAAAATTTAAATATAGATGAGTAACACATAAAAAATGGCATTAAGTACCTGAATCTTGCTTATTTCCATTTCTTTCTTCACCAATTCAAGCGTAAGTTTTAAACGTTTATACACCTGAACAGCAAATAAGTCAGGGTTTCAAAAACAATTGATATGTAGCAATCTGAAATATATATGTGCGTATTTCAGATGCTAGATGACTGATGGTACGAAGGCTCACATCTTTTGCAATATAAAAAAGTTGCTTTTTTGGGATCATTTCTAAATATATAAGCTTCTAAAGATCAATCAACAAAACAAAGATGTGTCAATTTTTACATACATCTAGCTCTTCAAGCACTTGCTGGCACTGCAATTTGTTCGCACCAGATATAGCAGCTCCAAAATCAGCTAACCTTGGGAAATTAAAATCACCTATATGCTACAGAATTCAATAATAAAAAGGGAAAAGTTAATTCCACCATATTTTAAAAGAAATACAATTAAATTGATCACAATGCAATGATAGAGTATATCAGTAACTGACCGTATTTGCATAAAACAGTTTCTGACCACATTGGTCATTGCTGTAAAAATACCAGTCGGAAAAACCATTATTGGCAAAAGCAAACAAAAAGAGGCAGAACAAACACAATCTTTCCCCATCACTCAGGTACTAGCTTATATGGATCAATTTTTAATAAATACACAAAAATTTTATTGATAGTAAGGAATAGGCAAAAGGCCAAGTACCAAGTGCATGGGAAGTATACAAGAGATGGCACCTAGTTAAGAAATGGTAGTAGATACAAGGAAATTTTGAAAGCTTAATCCATAATTTTTTTTATAATCAAAAGGAACAAAGTGTTGAAAATCAGGCGTGTAAGTTCATCAATTATCCTTTCTCGATCTTCAAAATACCGACAATTCCTTTCCTTCCAAATGCAACATGAAAGACATGGGAGCCATCTTCCACAAAAGTGTAATTTGTGGATTGCCATATCAACATCTCCAACTTGCAAAAAGGTCTACCACCCTCCTGGGCATTGCCCACCCTAACCCCATTATGCCAAAATAGTCATTCCACAGGTTACTGGCAACCTCACAATGAAGAAGCAAATGGTCAACCGATTCCCTGATCTTCTTACACATGTAGCACCAATCTATCACAATGATTTGGTGTCGATGGTAATAATCTTCCCTAAGGAAGGTGTCCAAACAAAGAAAGTTGCTTTTTTTTTTTTTTTTTTTTTTTTTTGTGATCGGTGACAAAGAAAGTTGCTTTTAGCGGCACCTTCTCTAGATATTTCTCCAAGGAAATGGAGGATTCATCTGAGAAGCGAGGACCTTGTAAAATGAGCTTAGGGTGAATTTCCCTTTCCTGGATGGGCTCCTAAGTATCTTGTCAGTACCTCCAACTCCAAGATCAATAGAGGACAATAAGTTGAAGAAATCAGTGAGGGCACCTAGCTCCCAGTCATAAACCACTCTAAGGTAGCTTACATTCCACTAAGGAGAGCCATCAACAACTTCCAAAGACTCAGCCACAGAAGCCTCCAGTTCACTGGAAATCTAGTAAGCTCTAGGGAAAGCATCCCTAAGGGCCCTGTACCAAACCATAAATCATGCCAGAACTTGATCCAAAAACCATCGCCCATCTCCAATTTAGTGTGTCTAGAGAACCCCCCCCCCCCCCCCCCAAAAAAAAAAAAAATAATAATAATAAAATAAAATCATTTTCTTATATAATTGCACATACCAAGCTTGCATGGTCTATGAACCTTGTTCAAGCACCACCGCCCGCCCCTCGAATCCACCTCATACTACCATTCTTTCCCTCACCACCCATTCATGTTTATTTTCTCCTACATTTTTCTCATGCGTTTGTGTAGGTGCTAGGAGGTATAATCAACTGTCAATCTTGGCGCACCTACTTGTAGCTCCACTTTCTAAGAGTCTAATGGTGCTCTCTTTCGCCAGGAAGTGGCTTTTGTCTACCCACCCCTGTCCAAGAATGCAAAGGAAGCAGGATAGGAGCTCTTCGATTGTCACCCCAGCACAATTAGACTCAACACGCATCTCCCTATGGCGAGATTGTCTCGCAATAGATGGTTCAAAGCAAAATCTAATCAACCGATTGCTTCAACAACTGCTTTTACAGCTGCCAATTATGGGACCAGATCAATCACTTGGTACCACTTCCCAAAATGTATTCATTTTATGCGCTATATCTATTGTTTTGCGATGATTGTTGGGAATCCCACCCCTCCTGATATATTTCTCTTTTGTAATGTATTGAATTTGCCCTTTAAAAAAAAGCACCAGCCCACTTAAAAAAAACCTACCATACTCGGAATCAATTATCTTTTTTATTTTTTTCCGCATCAAGAATTCAAACAAGATTTTGGATCAATCCAATACGATACGAATAAAATATTCTCAAAATTCCCCATAACACGAAATGCGCCAAACCCAAAACAAGCCAATCTTGAAAGAAATAAATGAATTCCAAAAATCTTAGGTAAATCTAAAGAAGGTTTTCCTGTGCATTCATCACACAATAGTTCTAGATTCCAATACGCCTAAATACCACTCAGCACTAATGATGGATACAAGCAAAAAGATCATGATGGAATCAATTATCTTTTTCCACAAAACCTCCCTCCTATTGGTAACACCACAACCCCTTCCCCAGTAAGGCCCAATTAAATCTGAGCAAGTTTTGAACTCCCAAACCTCCCCCAGAAATCAGCAAGCATACCTTATCCCAATTAATCAAGTGGAACTTGAACTCATCCCCTATTCCTTCCACAAGAAATCATGTTACTATATCAGATAGCCCATATGGACCCAAATAAAACAAGAGCTATTTATTTTAGTTCATTATTAAGAAACATTACCCAGTTAAGTTTGGAAATGATTGATTTGAAACTGGAAAGCTAAGTAGTCATCCTCTGCATACAGCCATATAGGTTATATCACAATGCCTAGATGATGAGAAAATATAACCAAATTAAAAGTTGTCCCTTTTTGGTTTTTGATAAGTAAAAATTTAGTAGTATTAATAGGCGTGCCAAGTACACTGGATGTATATAAGAGAAAACACCTAGCTAAGGAACAGAAATAGATACAAGGAAATCATGAACATTAAGCCTATGATAGGGAAATGATTCAAACAAAACCCAAGAGGGAGAAATTTTTTTTTATGAGTAAAATGGAATTTATTGAACGAATGTAATAGGCAAAGCCCATGCTTGGGTTCAATGTACCTTTTCCTCATTTGGCTTTTTGGGTTCAAAAAGAAAATGTGGGGGGTGGGGCGTATCACCTATCAAGTTTGTTTAATGTGACCTTCTTAATAATATATGTGTTGAAGAATTTTCTTTTCGTTATAATTGGAACAAGGGCTGACTCACATCAGGAGCTGAAGGGTGGTGCAGATTTCAACTGCTTTCATGATCCTCTTCTCTCATATACCCTCTTTGCATCTACTCCTTTACCAATATTTGCTGCCAATATACTCTCTCATATGGAATGAGTGTACTGATGGCTATTTCCAGTGATGATTGCAGTGTGGAATGGGATTTAATTCCTAGGCTAGGCTTGGGCCTGGGCCAATCTGGGCTATTTCTGGTGATGATTGCCGGAGGTAGTTCTCCGTTCCATTCCTTTTTTTTCTTACTTTAGATCACAGGTTATTGTGGGTTAGTTTGTGCGCTTTTGGGTGGAATCGAAGGCTTTCGAGTTTTCACTGAAAGCATGGAGGTCCTCAATAAAAATTGTGGAGAAGAGCACAAGTGTTTGGCGGTCTGTAGTTCTGAGTCGTAGTGGTATAGGGTGGCTGGTGGCTATGGTGGAAGTAGTGTTCCAGGCAGAGAGACAATCAAAATTCATAAAACACATGCGCAAAGGAAACAGAGCCTTTGTGGCTCCAACGATGCTCCTTCGGCAGGGTATGAAGGTCTGGGTTGGGAGAAATTTGTTGTCAACATAGATTGCTGCTCTGTTTTGCCCCATTCATGGTGATGCGTCATGGGGGGAAAACCTAAAGAACACAACTGTTCATGAGAACAACAATATGGAGCTGAAGCAAAAAGACCCGAGTGCAACCACAGTGGCGAGGTGATCATATGTGGCAGCTCTGAATATGGGTCATGCTTTGGTGACTCAGTTTGATACTAGGGGCATGAAAAGGAACTGTGAAAGTGTTTTGAAGCCTTTGCAGATCACAAATGGAAGAAACCCAAGGCAGAAGGGCTTTGACTCCTTTGAAAGCTTAAGAATTGTTTCCTACGCAACGAGGGATGGTTTTGGTCTTCCCAATGGCAGTACGGTTGAAAAAGAGATGCACAGTACACTAAAAGAGATGCAGAACCAGCTTGTCGAGTTGAAGGTAGCAGTTGCCTTATTATTTGTGAAACTCAACTTACTTTTGGGAGGTGGTAATGGGGCTGTAAGGCCCAATAAGGGGGAGCCCAAGATAGGCCTGAATCACAAGTCAGTTACACAAAAGAGTGGGCTAGGTGTGATCAGAGATGGGCTGAATTCTATAAAACCAGATAAAGGAAAAACGAAAATTGGGTTTGGCCAAGTTTCTATTTAAGATCGAGGAGTGTGGCAAGTCAAAAGGAAAATCGGGTCATTTATATTCGAAGTGATTTCTACTGTTCTACGTTGGGTAACAGCATAGAGACGACCGAAACGGACTGCCCTCCACCATGGGTGACACAGTAAAGTTCACAAATGATTGCTACATCCCTGGTCAATGTTGTCTCCCACGAAACAATGGCACAAAAATAGTGTAAAGCTGAGACTTGGGGAGGTGTAGTAGGGTTTGTCGGAGTGGCACAGAAAGAATCGCCAGTGAGTGGCTTACCCTCGATCAATGTTCTCTCTGACAAAACAACGACACCCACATTGGAGGTGAAGGAACTTGAGGTACTGCCGAGACTTGGGGGAGTTTTTCTTTGCTTTCCCACCAACTCAGAATTTCAAATGGTGACCATGGCCCCACCACCCATGATGGAGAGAACTAGTTTCTCGGCACCTCGTAAGGCACCTTGGGGGTTTCCACAGCTTCAAACAAGGTAGTGACAACAACAATGGTGTTATTGAGAAGTTGTGGGATTTGTATGCAGGAGGTGGTGTGGAGGAAATAATGGGGTTGTTGTTGGTGCCTTACGAGGAGGAATATTTTGGGCACACCAGTTTGGGGTTGAGTTTGCGGAAGAAGATGTTCCCCTAATATCTCTTCCACCAATTGTTGGATTGGGCTCTACAAAAGGTTAACAAGCTACAACAACGTGTGGGGGTTTATATGTGGAGAATTTGAGGACCAATTCACACCACTGCTCACTGCATTTGAGGTAGGCCACTTACTTAGAACAAAATCAAGATCTAAGAAGAACAGGTAGTTAGAGCGTCTTACTTGGGCAATCAACTGCAACACTTAGGGAGGCAGTCCAAGTCAAGGGAGGACTAGAGGGAGGGCAGAACCAGTTGTATTATGAAGCCCAATATTTTAACTTGGAATGTCCAGGGACTAAGATATATTTCTTGTAGGATCGTTCAGAGTTTGTGGAGTTGCCAATATGTAGCATGGTCCTATTTAGCTTATAAGGGAGCTTCGGGTGGAGTATTAGTTATGTGGGGTACAAGGGCAGTGGAGAGAGTTGAGGAGTGTGTTGGGGAATTTACAATGGCTTGCTTTTTAAAAAAAGTGGTGGATGATTTCAAGTGGGCCTTTGCTGGAGTTTATGGATCAAATCTGGATTGGTGGCTTCAACATCACCCGGTTCCCCAAGTGAGAGATGGGGGGAGGCACGTCTTTGTCCCAAGCAAGAGATTGGAGGATCATTCACATGGTTATCCAATCAGGCTTGGTCTTCGATTCGTTGGATCCTATTTCTTCAAGCTGGTTGGAGGGACCATTTGAGGAGAATGAGGCGTATTTGGTGGTTTGTGGAATGGTTAAAGATAAAGCCCTTGGCCCAGATGGTTTTTCTATGGGTTTTTTTCAAGTTTGTTGGGATGTTGTGAAAATCGATGTGATGCAGGTTTTTCAGGAATTTTTCATTTATCAGAAGTTTGAGAAGTCCCTTAATGCCACATTCATTGCTCTTATTCCCAAAACAGCTGGGGCCTCAAAGTTGAAGGACATTTGCCCTATTGGTTTGGTGGGTGGTGTTTATAAGATAATCTCGAAGGTACTTGATTACAATGTTCCTTGATAGACATAATTTCAATACATAGTCATATACTACATTCTGCAGCATACAGCACATTATGTCATGTCATGCAACTCTTAACTTTATAACAGCCACCCTTGCCAAAAGGTACCATTCAATATCATTACTTTTCCCCCTTTTTGATAGGCAAACATAACTTAAGCATAAGGGATTTAAATAGTGATCTCATTCTCCACCTCATGTTATTAGGGCAAAAGACCATTGATCCTAGAAAGAACTTAATTTGGCAAGTCATAATATAAGGGAGAATTCAACCAAAATATTGTTCAAGGAAGTGATGACTTGAAGGAGGATAACTAGCACTGCAGGCAGAACTATTCAGTTGTTTGACACCAATGAATTCCAAAGTTAGTTTCAAACCAAATATCCTTTTGAATTGGCAATGAACAAACAGGCTTTCAATGTAGGAGACATGGTTCCTTGGTTTATGTTATTAGCGACATTTTTATGCATGCTAATCAAAGTAAATTTGAACTATGAGCCTTTAAAGATTATTTACTGGAAATAGAGTCTCAAGTACGCTGCATTAGGGACTGGATGATCCATAACATGGCCAGGTTAAACCAGTCAAGAAGTTTTACATGTGTTTTTTTCTTTATGCAGGGCCCTTCAGACCCACTGTTGGGGAGGCAACCGCTTTTTCTCAACAATAGAATGGCAGCTTCTAAAGTAGTTGTGGCATTAGAGAAAGAAAATATTTGCAATTATACGTTTAATTATCATAAAGAGATTATTTTCACCTTTTAGATCAACTCCATGACTAGTGATGCTTTTTTTATTTCATTTTTTGTGTGAGAAGAATGGAGAATCGGTGGACCATCTTTTACTCCTTGTGAGGTGGCAAGAATGCTATGGGCGGAGATCTTTTATAGAGCAAGCATTGCTTGGGTGATGCCCAAGAGGATAGTTGATTTATTTGCATGTTGGCAAAGATGTAGGGCCAACTCAAATATTGAGGATGTATGGAGGATGATTCATTTATGTATCATTTGGTGCATATGGATTGAAAGGAACAATCTAAGTTTTGAAAACAAGAAGCATTCTCCGGATGAGTTAAGAAGTTTCTCCTTCCATGGATGATTTCTTTGGGCATCCTCGTGTGTACTCTCGATGGAGCTTGCTTTAATGATTTTCTTGTATCCCTTTCCAGCTCCCTTGTTATGTAACTAGGTGTATGCTATTTGTATACCTCCTATGCACTTGGGCTATGCCTATTTACTTCTATTAATAAAATGTTTGTCTTAGTTATCAAAGAAGAAAAAGATCATCAAGCTACCACATAACTTTTTTGTTATATATAATTAAGCTACCACATAACTTACACATACGTTTCCTAAGATTTTCCCTTTCTCATCTATCATCTTCAATTTCTTCCTTATTTCTCTATGAGTAGACTCGAGTAGATTTATTATAGACTGGATTTAGGAAGCCACAGAAGGCCAAAGCAAAAACGCATAATAACCTAGGCACTAAACAGTGAAGCATTTATATAGAAAAGATGAGGGTAAGTATAGGTAGTATCCCTCATAGATGTAAGAAATGACATAATGTAACTCCAAGCAAAACTCCAACTACATTCGGGCTTACACTCCAATAGGACTACTCAATCCAAGTCACTATAATCTCCCCTTTTAAGGGCCTGCTTGAGGTTGCGTTAGGGGTCTAAAGTGCTTAAATACCCTTAAAAATCTTTAATTATAAAATTAGGTTGTTTAGGTGTTACATATTAAAGTACTTCTTAATCTCAAATGAACTAAAAAGTACATTTGAGAAAAAAAGACTGTCAATAGACAAAAATATCCATACAACTTTTAGATAATTACAACTTCAAGCTATCAAGGATATGGTCATAATCTTTTAAAAAAGCAAATGATCTTTTATATCATTTCTACTTCAAAAAACACTTTAAATTTGTTTCCAAACAAATGTAATGTTTGAAAGTGTTTTAGACATATGATTACCAAACAGTAAATAAATTTTTAATAGTAGAACTTATTACTTAAGCTATAAGCTATAAGCCCTAAAGCTAAGAGCTATATTACCCACCGCAATCCCAAACATGCATTAAATCGCTAACATCCTCATTAGGCCATTCTGTCGTAGGTGTTATGACTTGTCACACACTTCTAGATAAGGAATGGCTCAAATGCCATTTGTAATAATCCAAGGAAAACCGAAGTCACATATGGGCTTATACTCCAAAAGAACTAGTAACTATTACAAC
This sequence comes from Juglans microcarpa x Juglans regia, assembly GCF_004785595.1. Taxonomy (NCBI): domain Eukaryota; kingdom Viridiplantae; phylum Streptophyta; class Magnoliopsida; order Fagales; family Juglandaceae; genus Juglans; species Juglans microcarpa x Juglans regia. The sequence goes on from NC_054600.1 coordinate 3,503,927, forward strand.
TAGAGTACCTTAGAATCATTATAAAGCACAAGCTTCTCCCTCACAAACAATGTGGGATTTCATTCACTACTCTACAATAACAAGCCCGGGGTACTACAGACAACCTATGCTAGAGTGAAGGAAATTATTTATGATTAAGGTTCCAAGCATACAACATAATGAAGAGCCTATGGAGGCCAAAAATATATTAGCAAAGAAGAAAAAGGTATACACCTGAGTGTAAGTTTGAACATGATCTCTCCAAAGGGAACTAGTCTTCAAAACGTCTCTTAGGGTTGATATAACCTCAAATGAGGTAGCTTTTATGACATCATCATCCTTGTTATATGGTTTATCCTGTAGTATAAAGTAGAACCATAAAAATAATATATTATATAATGCGTGGAACTGTTAACTCAGCAAATAAATTGATCGAGGAATTGACAATGTTTAAAACATGGATAACATGCCTTGAGATGGTCAACTTTTACAGTAAGTGGATCCTCATTAACCTGCATACATGCCATGAGTTATTTAGTCCAGAATGATTTGCATTTCAACAAAAAAAAATAAATACAAAAAGTATTTAAGTATTTTTTTTTTTTTATCCGTGAAAAGAAGATATTAAGGATGAAGATTTCTAAACAGGAAGAGAGAGAGAGAGAGAGAGAGTTTAAGATTATTTTAGGGTGACTTCATCCAAGAAATATTATGGTGCTTCTGGTTCCTTCATACTCACCAATTCTGTGATTCGAAGTCGTCTATGACCAATAAGGATAACTTGGTCTCCTTGGATACTCGAAATCTGGTACATTAAGATAAAAATTAAAACTACATTATAGTTATAGACTTTTTAATTGATACATTTCAGGTTGATCTGAACTTTTCTCAGGGAATTATACAAAATTTGTAACATAAAAAGATACCTGTGCAAGTGTACCAACTTCATGAAGACGATCTAATAAATCTTTTCCCTTCAAACCAGATATGTTTTTCTCTGATTCAGAACCAGATACCAAGCTAGGATCAGTCCCTGGCTCATCCTTAAGAAGGAAAGCACCAGCATATGGGGCTTGTCGTTTTCGGCTTTCTTGTAAAGCTGCTAATAACTTACGATCCTGCATGCAAGGGATTAAATTTGTTAGAGAGCCAACAACTCTGACTTCTGAATCCCTTTTCTACCGACAAATATATACTGGTCAGAGAAAAAAGATCTTGCATGCTTCAAAAAATTTCCAATTAAGCTTGATGAACATTGCGACAGCAGCATCTTAGAAAATTTAATAAGTAGCCTATCAAGAAAATGTAAATAAGTAGAATATGAGACATGCTAGCACCCAAAGAAAAAGGAGTCTTGCATAAATGAGGTTTTCATTTATCTGAAGCCTGCCATACCTTAACAGAAATTGGCATGTAGAATCCTGGAAAGAGCGGTCTATGTGGCAATGGTAAGGCCAAAACCTGCAGGAAAAATTTTTTTATATTGTATAAGGAATAACAACCCAAGTGACATAATTGATAGATTGGAACCAAGAAATGAACTGGCCAGTTACATAAGTAAAGAAACAAATGGTCAATTATCTCAAAGTTTTTGAGTAATTATAAAGGAGGAATCTAATTAGATAGGATAGAACTAAGTTGCAAAGAAACCAAAGATTAATGGAAATAAAATCTCTTAACAACAATTTCTGTCAAAGTTGAAAGTGCTGCAGAAGAACAATCAAACTCAAAAACAATAAAAAAATCATTTTTTTTATAAGTAAAACAATATAACACTCATACAGACAGGACTGCACCAGAATGCAATCAGTGTCTAGATGGCTTCGTGGATATCTGATATAACCTTACTAGTGTGGTTAATTGCCCACATTTTACCTGTCTTGACACTTTGACCTAAGTTGGCCAAAAAATGTGCAACAAACCTCCTATATAGTATAGATGTGGTTCCAATTAACATTTGAAAGTTCTTTTCATAAAAAACAAAAGCATTATAAGGGGCTTCTATTCAGGCAGCCCATAATCCTCCAAACAGCCCATATTTCAGGGATTCTTACACCACGCTACTTAAAGAAACAGATCCATAACCAAATTCAACTCCCTGTCTACTTGGACACAACCTTATTCGCTGCAGCATGCTTGACCAAAACCATTCCTAAGAGCCAAAAATTTAATATCAAACTAAGAAATAACCAACTTGGACTGCAATTGGGCCACTTTGATTTAAACTGGAAAAAAGGTATGATTAATGAAATGAGCTTGAGTCACCAGCTTCAGAACCAACACCCCAAATTACGACTGTAATTAAAACTGGCGATATTAATGTGCAATGGATTCAGCATCTATTTCCTCACTTATACAAAATATTTTTTTTTTTTATAAGTAAAAAATATTATATATCAAAGGAGAAACCAAGTACACTAATTGTATACAAGAAAACACCTTACCCAAAATGACCCAAAAAACCCCTAATGACCCAAAAAGCCCATGAAAAGAACAACCCAAAATACACCAGACCAGTCCCCAACCCTTGTTTCTCGTAGAACTAAAACTCTACCCGAACACCCAACCCCAAACCCTTGATTCCCCCATCTTCAACTTATACAAAATATATAAACTTGTCGCCAAAACATTAAACGACTTTTTTTGCTTACCTATGATAGATTCCCCCACCCCCACTTTTGTTACAGATTGCTTATCAAGAAAATGAATTCGTTTGCCCAGAAAGAAGATGATATGATTAATTCCCTGACAAAACCTACCCACAAAAGAATAAATGAATAAAACCAATATAAAATTACATTCTAAGACTAGCCTATTCAACCATTTGGCATAGTTCAGTTACAACTTCCCCGTTTGCGGAACAGAAGAACAATAAAAAGAGAGATTTTTTCTATTACTTCACTTTCCCATAAACCAGACAAAAACTTAAAAAACAAAACTTTTCAAAGAAACCAACCGTGAGGTAATCCTCGGGCCTCGGATTCGTGGGCACGATAGCGGAGGAGGACTTGGACTCGACCTCATCGGCGTCGGAGTCCGTCACCTTGCCCTCAACGTGGACCACCTGGTCTGACCCATCACCCGAAGAATCCGAACAGAAAAAGGCTCTCGGACCCAAATTAGGGCTTCTCAGAGTCAATCCCCGGAGCGAACTCAGAGCCTTGAGTAGCGGACTCGTAAACTCTGTAGGCCCGGAACGGAGAGCAGGCAGGGTGTGGAGCTTGGTGTTGAGGCATGAAGAGGAGGACGAGCAGAGAAGCTTCAGCATTGGAGTTTATGCGCTTGGCTGAGATAAATAGAATAGGATATATGGGCAAAATTGGGAGTCTATGGGGTTTCGTGCCCTAGATTGAGTAGGGAAGAAACGCCATTGATGGAAAGTTAAAGAAAGATTTGAGGAAGAGACGAACAGGGGAGTGGATGTTAAAACCCTACGTAAACCCTTGTGGAGGTAGAAATTGACCAAAACGACCTTACTGTTTGTAAGTTTCTACCCTCTTCTGCAACAGTTTCCAAAGGTTAATTGTGGAATAACGAATTGTGGACCCTGCTTACCGCTTGGAACTACAATGTCAAACTTGCACATTTGGAATGAAAGAATTTGATCTGAAACCATTATTGTAGAACCTTCTGCTTTCTTGATTCACAAGCAAGCAAATATTTACTTTATTTTTTAAAATCAATTTATGTAGAAATCTTTGTTATTTTTAGTGTGTATTAAATAATTGAGAATTTATTTTTAGTAATTTTAATTTATTTATTATTTAATTTCAAATTAAAAAAATAATGAAATTATAATACTTGATAAGATAATAAATGATATATTTTAACAAAAAATAACAAAATTGGCTATTAAATGTTGAAAATTTCTATTCATCATCTTACGCATCACATTTTTTTTATTTTTTTCCTTATCAAAAATGTGATATAAGGATAATGAATAGAAGATTTTAATTAATTTTAAAAAATAAAAAATAATAATAAAAGTATGGAATATAGTATGTAAGGATAATAAATAGTAAAAATCTTAAATGTTTGTTCAAAACAGATTTGAGTATAAAACTATAAAAAAAAAAAAACTGATTTGATACAAATTTTAAAAAAATGTATTAGGAGTTTGTGTATTCCAAAATGATTGGTATACGGGATAATGTATGGAGTGGTACTATGGCCACTGAAATTTCTACAATTTTTTTTCTTTTTTATCGAACAATGTAATTTTTTTTTTCTAAACTTTTTTAAATCCACTTAAATATTTTAAAAAAAAATTACAAACTCATTAAAAAATATTTACTTAATCATTAAGTAAAAAAGAATTCGGTACAAAATATCCGTAGAAATCTTCGGTAGATCTACTATTTCTCATGTATGGAATTCCCACGACGAAGATCAAAATTATTTTTTAGTCATTACCATTCACATTTTCGTATCCAAACTCTTATGTATTTAAACTAGAAGTTTTGCAACTAACAAAATTAAAGAAGAATTATTTTTTTTACAAAAAAAAAAAAAGACTTATATTGTTTGGTATCAAAGTTTTGAATTATGTTTGTGTGATCATTCCGGTTTAAGTATTATAATGAAATATTTTGATATAGTATGTACCCCGTATATAGTTTTGAGATACATGTCTATATATTTTATCATCTATAAAAGATATTTGTATATATGTAATTTATACTAAATATAATAAAACCAATAATTAATGATCAAGTAAATATCAAAATAAATCATTTCTCTTTTACTGCCTTTCGTTTCGGTGCTTGCACACAATGTATTACATCATAGTGCTTTTTAATTAAAGGCAACATATAAATATAAAAATCAAATGTTATAATTAGTATTGAACTGTTGTAATTGTTAGACTAGACTTGCGTGACAAAGAGAAAATGGGTAATAGTTAAAAACAATATAGTAAATATAATATAAAACAAAATCCAGTTTTTATTTATTTTTATAAATGAAATGAAATGAAAATGATTGAAAAAATAAATTAAGAATGAATCAATGGAGAAATTAGAGAGATATTTTAACGAGTCTGTAATTATGGGTGCCTTAGTTAGTAGATAGAATAAATAAAATGAGTCTGAGTGATTAGATGGATGTGTGGGTAGATAGACTCAAACTATAATTAAATAAATTAAAAGAAGTTTGGGTAATTAGATGGATAACAGGTGAGAGATAACAAAAAAATAAAAGTAAGTTCAAGTTTGTTTTTCTAGATAAGATAAAATGGAATGAAATAAAATTTTAAAATTAAATAAAATATTGTTAGAATATATTTTTTTAATATTATTTTTATTTTAAAATTAAAAAAAATTTAAATTATTTATTTTATTTTATGTGAGAATTTAAAAAAATTGTAATGATTAGATGATATGATTTGAGAAGTTTTGTAAAAATGAACGAGGCCTAGATCTACTCTCACCGATTGTTGGGTTTCGATTGGGTCCCGACAATTTTTTTTAATCTTTTTTATTAAGTGATTAAGAAAGTATTTTTTAATGATGTTGTGAATTTTTAAAAAAAATATTTAATGATATAAAAAAATAAAATAAAAAAAATAAAAAACTTGTGCTCCAGTCCTAAACCTGTTCCTATATTATGAAAACCGGCTGAATCTGGTCAGGTTTCGGTTCCATAATTTTCGGAACCGAACCGGACCGGTTGGAAAATATATATATAAATTAATTTTATATACTATACAAAATTTTTATATATAATATATAATTATATATCATATATCAAATAATTTCATATTATAATTTATAAATTATTACATAAAATGTTAATCTTAAATATGAACATTTGTAATTTGTTTGATCATATGTTATTAATATAATTATATATAAGATAATGTTATTATAATTTATAAAATAAAAGTTTAATATTAAAGATGAAAATTTAATTGATCATATGCTTTAAACATAATATATATATTAAATTATTAATAACATTTTATCATAAGAAGTAACACTTTATTTTATATTTTTTACAATTTAAAAAAATTGAAAAACCGGACCGAAAATTGGTAAAATCGGAAATATCAGTTTAGGAGAGTAACCGGGATATGATCGGTTATGAAAAATTCAAAATCGGTACATACCATTTCGGTCCTAAATTTTATCCCAGACTGAACTGGACCGGTTACACCCCTCCTCTTGTCGAGACTCAACTCATGTAGCACTCCTCAAAAAAAAAAAAAAGAAAAAAAAAACAAAATGTGTTGGAAAGTAAGTGATAAAATGACCAAATTGTCTAAAACTTTTAGACGAATTTCAAAATTACCATCCTGTAAATTTTAATGCTCATTTCGGCCGAAATCTCAAAATCTGGCCGAAACACTCGAAAATGACTGAAACAAAATACACCGTATACAAGTATCGGTTATTGTTAGGCACGAAAAATTCCGACATGAACAAAATGAAATTAAAAGCATTGCTTGGTATATAAATATAACAATTTACAATATTTTTTTACCTCCACATCAATAGTGTTTTTGTTTTATTATAACTAATATGGCAAGTTTTTGTGTGTTTGGAAACTAAAAGTAATTAAAAAAATAAAATATTTTGTACAATCTTAGATGTTCAAGTCTCGTGCAATGTTTTTGAAAAAAGTAAACGAATTTGGGACCTGCATAAAAAATATATTTATAAAAATAGGTCACTCTTCTTTCAATAAGAGAGCACATAACTTGCATATTCTAAAACTATATCCAATATTATTCTTTTAAAAAAGTATTTACTTCCAACCCCAATATCTTTACATGAATAGTCTAAAACATCAAACATCTTAACTAGATTGTCATGACATATAAAAATCAAATAATTTTCACATAATAACAAAATAGTTCTCACAAAAGTTTTCTCATCATATTTTTTAAATGAATTCCACCACTTTTTCAAACCCAATAAAAATATTCGCAAAAATATTTTTTAAATCTAAATGTGATTTTAACAGTTAAAATGTGGGAAGCAACCAACACACAGTGAGCAATACCAACAAGCCTTGGATTCTCTAAAAAGCTGGAAGAACTAGAAGGCTTTAGAAAAAGATGAACTAGAAGAACTTTCTAGAGATCCAACCTGATAGAATTTCTTTCTGTTATAGAGTTGTTTTCTATTATACAAGTGTCTGTACAACTAGCTAGATTTGTCCCTTTTTTTTTATTTCTTTTGTACAAAATCTATTACAATATTCATTTCCTTGGATCCATCTTAGACAAATAGCCCACTTTCTATTAGAGCCAATGATAATTCTAGTGCGTTACTTGTTACTCAAATGTTAGACTCTAGCAACTATCATTCCTGGGCAAGGTTAATGAGAAGGATTCTTCGAATAAAAAATAAGCTAGGATTCGTTGATGGAAGCATTTGTAAACCAAATGATGCAAATAACCCATTAATGGATCATTGGCTTTCGTTGTAATGATATTGTCATCACTTGGCTACAAAATACTATGGTCGTTGACATTAATGCTAGTACTCTATATGCCGAAACAGCACATCAACTGTGATTGGAACTTGAACAACGCTTGGCACAACAAAATGCTCTCAAGATTTACGAAGCGAAGCAAGGAATTGCAGCCTTAATGCAGAATCAGAACACTATAAGTATGTATTTTTTAAAACTGAAAACTCTTCTTGATGAACTGATGAACTATGAATCCATTCCCACCTTTGGAGGATTGAAAGTAGTGATGAGTAATCAAGAGATAGATTGGGTAATGAAGTTCTTTATGGGTCTAAATAACTCATTCAAAGGTATCAAGGGACAAATACTTTTGATCAAACCTTTTCCAAGTTTGAATAAAGTGTACTCAATTATTCAGCAAGGGGATAAGAGGAGACAAATTTGTGTTGATGTTCCTGCTACTGAGACCATGGCTCTAATGGGGAGATTTACTCCAAAAGAAGTAGGAAGATAGAATGTGAGACCTCCAAAGAAGTATTTCTATGCCTTCTGCAAGATACCTGGCCACTCTCTTGAGAGATGTTTTAAGGCAAACCCTGAGAAACAAGTGTGCTTACACTGTCAAATACCGTCACACAACAAACAAATGCTTCAAAATACATGGATATCCGCCGAGTCATAAACTATATGGAAGACCACGAACTATTGCATATTTTGCAAACCAAGTTGCAACTCTTATGGCTATCGGACAAGAGCAAGCAAGTAACAACAGCCAAGTCTCTCTAACTCAGGAGTAATATAGTTAGCTCATGGCATTACTCAAGACACAGAACATTCAGCCCTACACTCCTTTAGTCAACCAATTGCAAACTCTCATATCATCCTCTTCAAGTGAGGCTAATATGCTAAATATTTTTGGTATCTCTTTTTACCTATTTACTTATAGCACAAAGCCTAAAAACGCTTTTGATATCTCGTAAATCATGGATACTAGAGCTTACAGATCACATGATCTGTTCTTCTTCACTTTTCACAACTATTAAGGCAGAAGTTTCGCATTTAGTTGCTCTTCCAAATGGCGATATAGTTCATGTCACCCATATAAGGAAAGTGACAGAGACATTGTCTAAAGTTTTATGTATTCCATATTTTTCTTTTAATATTATCTCTGCTAGAAAATTGGCTCAAGCATAAAAATGTTTTTTTTTTCCTGAATCTTGCTTTGTGTAGGACCTTTTAACTTGAGAAACGATTGGAATGGCTAAGGTGAGGCAAGGTTTGTACCACTTGCTCCAAGAAAAAGTTTCTCCTATGGCTTTGATTGAATCTTTACCTGTTTTTACCAATAAAGCTACCATATCAGCATCTGTCATCACCAAATCTGAGGATTTCGATCTATGACACTATAGACTAGGACATCCTTCAGATAGGATAAATTTACTAAGTCTTGATCATATATCCGTGCCCACAAGCACAAAGAAACCATGTTCTATCTGGCCTTTAGCCAAGTTGCATAAGCTGTCATTTAGTGTTAGTCAAAATAAATTGGAAAACTGTTTTGAACTTGTTCATTGTGACTTGTGGGGACCATGTAATGAAATTGCTTATGATGGATCAAGATATTTTCTCACCATTATAGATGATTTTAGCAGATGCACTTGGATTTACATGCTCAAACTTAAATTTGAAGCCTCTAGTGCTCTATAGAATTTCTGTAGTATGATAGAAACCCAATTTGAAGTAAAAAGTAAAGTGATTAACTTTAATTAGGAGTGCTAATGGCGAGGAGTTTGATATGAAAGAATTTTACTCAAAGAAGGGTATCATACATCAAAAGACATGTGTTGAGACACCCCAACAAAATGCCATAGTTGAGAGAAAGCATTAACATGTCCTAAATGTGGCTAAAGCCTTAAAATCTCAGAGTGGAATTCCAATGAGACATTGGAATGATTATATTTTGACTGCATTATTCCTCATAAACGGGACACTTACTCCCATTCTCAACCATAAAACACCCTTTGAACTTCTGTTTAAAGCCATACCTTCTTACTGCCATACTAGAGTTTTCGGATGTCTTACTTTTGCATCCACTCTCATACACAACAGACACAAGTTTGATCCAAGAGTGAGAAAGTGTGTTTTTCTAAGTTATCCTTTTGGAATTAAAGGTTACAAGTTGCTGGACCTTGAATTAAATAAAATTTTCATCTCTAGAAATATTGTTTTCTATGAAAATATTTTTCCTTACAAGGGTCAGAAAATAGAACCTGAACACATCCTTCCAAGTCCCAATGATCTAGCTTATTCTCATCCAACCGATGTTGATTTAAACTATCTTATCAATCAAGCTTCTCAGTCTTCAATAGAATCTGCAGAGAATATGGACCAAACCAATGTGCCATCAAATCCAAATAACTCAATCGAACCATCTGATTCCACCCAAATCACATCTATAACTCCTCATCTACCTCGCAGATCCACAGGAAGCAAGAGAGCTCCTTCATACTTGCATAATTTTGTCTATCAGCAAGTCTCCTCACCACCCCATTCAAAAGAGTTGAACAAGAAGAAAGGTTCTGCTACTTCAAGTGTTCATTTTCCTTCATGTGCTACTTTATCATATCACAAATTATATGATTCAAATAAAGCCTTTCTTACATCTATCTCCGCATACACTGAACCTAATTCATATAAAGAGGCCATTAAATGCCGTGAATGGAGAGATGCCATGCATGCTGAGATAAAAGCTCTAGAGTTGAATGATACTTGGGTTGTGATAGACTTGCCTCTTGGAAAAGTAGCTATAGGTTGTAAGTGAGTTTACAAAATTAAGTTTAATGCAGATGAGATAGTTGGGAGGTACAAAGCTAGACTAGTAGCGAAAGAATATACTCAGCAAGATGGTCTAGATTATCATGAAACTTTTTCACCTGTGGCTAAAATGGTGATTGTGAGAACTTTGCTTGCTATGGCAGCAATCAAAAGCTGGTATTTACATCAACTTGACGTGAACAATGTATTTTTACATGGAGATTTGGATGATGAAGTTTATATGGAGCTATCACCAGGCTATTCTACAAGTGATCGGCCAAAAATCTGCAAACTTAACTGTAATGCCCATCCTTGTGGTGAGATATTTTAGAAAATGATTTTAAAAAGGACGACGAAAATTACCGTTTGATTTAAAACTTTTTACTTTCATACTCAGGGTGCAAAATTATACGTTATAAAATAAAACATGCTTTGAGAATAAAAGAGGTTTACAGCGGAAAACATCAGACTTAAAATAAAAAGGTTTTTCATACATTTAAAACTCTCATGCCCAGACTTCCGTACTGTTTCCCTTGGGCCGTGTCTGTCCTAACGCATTTTCCTTATTTAGTTCCTGTGAGGAAAGCGGCATACATAAAAACTAAAATGAGTCGAATACTCAATAAGTGTTACTTCATACCGTAAAGATATAACAACATAGAATTTCAGTCATGCATTCATCACTCATACGTACATACATACAAGACAATAGGCATACATTCATTTTGAAAACGTCATTAGGCGGGGATTTTATTAAAATGGACAGTTTTTTTTCCGTAAAACATTTCTCTCTCCAATGCCTTCATTTCTTAAAGAGTCCGAAACCTCGAGCATTTTCTTATCACTTTCCATTGACCTTTACACACTATTACGCCCCATGTGCTGTGGTTAGCAGATCTACCTTTGGACCCTAATTCCGCCCGTGGCTGCAGGCTGGGAATCTATTGATCTGAGGGCAGCACTCGGTGTACTACTACCAGCACTACTTACTCAACATTGCAATCTGTCCATTCATTGGTACTCTCATGCATTCATTCATTCATCATGGCCAATATGTATTTTCATACATCATAACATTCATTTTCAGTCATTTCTTCAATTCTTTTATTAGTCAGTTCATTTACGGAAAAACGTCATTAAAAAACATAAGCATAAACTTAAATATCACATCATTGAGGCATCATTGGAACCATCAATCCATGGCATCCATAAAACATACAGTTTATAGGGACATTTTAAAACATTTTTTTCGCGTCACTTAAAGCATCAATACCTAAAAGCATGAGGCGTAAGCCTCGTGTTTTCATTTTAAAAAGGGTTCATCCAATATCTACTATGTATAGTCATCCATCACATGCATACAATTAGATACTTGGTTTGCATAAAAAGGGACTGCCAAGAATGACCATTACGTACATATATTTGAAGACTTATACTTAGCATGTTTTCATAAAATTAATTCATTTTGTAAAACGTCATAAAGAGAAATATTTTCTTTTCATTTCTTTCGTATCTTTAGAAATCTCTAGATGCATATAAACATAATACTTTCCTGGTCTCAATGATATTCTCATACCATGCAGTCCATTCACGCGTGTGTTAGACAGCAACCAACCTACATGTATACACATAACCTTAGCATCATTCTCTATCTAGTATGTAAGCAACTAAACTAGAAATAGAACTACACCTAACTTGGGACACTCTGCTTCTATCCCAAGGCTCTTACGTGTTCCTTATTATGCTAAAACTTTTGAGGATCCACTTACGGTCACTACTTCTTCCAAACTCAACGTCCTACTTTGAGTGCTTATCCACTAGAGTGAACCTTATAATTCACCTTAGGGTTAAGACACTAAGACATTCATCTTATTCTTCTTATTAACCTCATCTCGATGCATAATTCAGACCGACTAAGTCATGCATCCCAATCCTAGACAATACACATGTCACTTCCTATATTTGAGCCTACGCTTCCTCATCATCATTCTCATCCATTCATATCACACGACTTTTAGCCAACTCTGAGGCTCAAATATCATGTATCTATGCTTGGGATAGATTACCCACTACATATGGTAAATCTGTCCTGCACATGTGTCTAACCAGATTACACATGTGCCCTACTCCCTTTTATCACCTAAGAGTAACATATAATCCACTTACGCTTGCTTGTGTAAGCAAGCTCCATATTCCGATACCAACCTTCTCTTAAACTCAACTAGTATGACTCTTCAGGCTACTCGTCCAACTACATATCTCATCCCAACACTTAACACTAAAAGACTCCAATCACAACTACATCTTATGTCATGTCACGTAGTTCGAAACTACTCTCAGGTTACACTGTGAACTTGTCATGTCACCTAGTATCCCGAAACGTCACATCTATGCCAACTCCTCACTCATCACAAGTACGGTTCCTCACGTACTCTTGCGACATTGTGACATCCCGTCAAGTTCCTGCTATATCATTCTTACACCATTCCGTCATTTCACAAGTACAATAGCCATGACACTGCTACACGATAACTGTAACAACCTGATCCTAAAATTAAGCTATAAGATAAGTTTTATGTATTTTTCTTATAACTATAAATATTTTATTATTATTATTATTATTATTATTATTATTATTCTTATCATTAGCAGATTTTCCATTGTTCATTTTAATAAGATTATTATCATTTTTATTTTAGATATTTTATTATGATCTTATTTTGCAATAGCCACTAGAGTTTTGTTTGGATTTAAACCTTATTTTTCCCTATCTCCACCCGTAAGCTTCAATGTGTATCTCCTAGTTGAATAAATTTCCTAATAGGAAACCAACTCCCAACTCCAAACTCTATCCAATCTCCTGAAGGCTCACGTTATTCCCTCTCCCTCACCTATAAAACTACCCCGAGACCCTCAGAATTAAACACAAGAAAATCCAGTTCACACAGAGAAAGAAAACTCACTCTCGCAAGCACCACCACAACCTCCCTCCAAGCAACCAACAACCACCTCGTCGGACTCATCATGGTGAGATTCTGTTTTCCACTTCCGAAACAAGAGCAGTCACGTCTTTTCCATCCTGAGCCATTTGCTTCGTCAGAGTCCACCACAGAAGACGTCAGAGCGCCACCACCACTTTCAGATCACGTCGGTGCCAGCTCATGGACTACCACTACCCGAGAACCCAGCTCAACCACGTTGCAACCTCTTGCACCCGTAGACAAGCACCTTGATGCAGCCAGTCCAAGTTGTTTTTTCCAGCCACCTCAAGGACGTCGGAGCACCTCTAGGACAACATAGAAACAACCGACTTGTTGTTTCCCATTGAGCCTATTATTTTAGTTAATATTCCCCTTTGTCTATTTAGCCAGATTTTTAATAAAATTATTAAGTTATATTTTAAATAGAAATTGAGAAATATGTTAAGAATATTTAAATTATATTAATATTTATTAGATTTCTTATAAGATTGGATAATTATGTTAAGAAAGAAAACCTATTTCAAGAATTGAAGATTTTATGACTTATTTAAAATAGCCCAAATATTCTACTAAATTATAGTATATAAAAAATAGCCCAAATATTCTACTAAATTATAGTATATAAAAAATATCAAGATTTATTGATTATGATGTTAAACAAAAGATTTATTAGACTATCTTCTAGATTATGAATTTAATTAAGTAGGATATTATTAGTACATGTTGTTCATAGAAAGATTTAGTGATAGTTAATACTACGTATAGGTGACGAACTACGAAATGAGATTCAAGAAGAAGCATAGCAAGGTAAGTAATTTGATCACAAATTAGGATCATCACAGTTTAGCTTATATATAAGTATTATTAAAGCCAGTTCATTGACAACCATTATTTATGCACTATTCATGTCATATGCAAACATGTCATCTAACATAGCATACGATCATTTCATTCCGCATCATGTTCAAATTTAGAAATTAAAATTATGTATATATTATGTCATGCATCTCATATGTATAAGACACATAAGCTATCTTAAGTTCAAGTGCAAGATAATATCATATTAGTTAATCAGATGGTCATTCAGATGCATGGTACTAATGCAGTTCAGTTTTAGGGTAGATGTGCAAGCCACAAACTCAAGCGTAATCTACTATAGTATGCCAGAATACTATCAGTGGCTCACCTCGCGGCCTCGGGACGTGGGGCCGGTGCACAACCTCGCACACAAAGTTAAGTGTGTTGGCCAGTCAAATCAGTCAGTTAAGTCAGATCAATCAATTAATTCAAATATATCAGTCATGCATACCATAATCATCAGTATGAACAGTCATGAATTTTAAGCTCTCAGCATAAAAACCTTTTATGAAAACCTTATGTTTATTATGTTTACATTGTGATGGATTTCTTATTGAGTCTTTGACTCATTTTAATTTATTTTCATATTTTTAACCACCTAAGTAAGGATTAGGAGTGTAACCGGTCCGGTACGGTTCGGTCTGGTTTTGGACAAAATCTAGGACCGAACCGGTATGTACTGGTTTTTTATTTTTTAAAACCGATTATGCCCTGATTACCCTCCTAAACCGGTACATCCAGTTTTACCGGTTTCCATTCCGGTCCGGTCTGATTTTTCTGTTTTTTTAAAATGTAAAAAATATATAATAAAGTGTTACTTCTTATGATAAAATGTTATTAATAATTTAATATATATATATATTATGTTTAAAGCATATGATCAATTAAATTTTCATCTTTAAGATTAAATTTTTATTTTATAAATTATAATAACATTATCTTATATATAATTATATTAATAACATATGATCAAACAAATTACAAATGTTTATATTTAAGATTAACATTTTATGTTATAATTTATAAATTATAATATGAAATTATTTCATATATGATATATAATTATATATTATATATAAAAATTTAATATATAATTATATATTATATATAAAACTTATATATATAAATATTTTGTATAATATATAAAATTAATTTTTATATATATTTTTTTCAACCGGTCCGGTTCGGTTCGGTCCGGTTTCGGAAACTACAGAACCGAAACTGGACCAATTCCGACCGGTTTTCATAATATAGGAACCGGTTCTGGACCGGACCGGTTCAAAACCGGACCAACCGGTCCGGTCCGGTTTAGTCTGGTCCTGTTTTCCGGTTTAAATTTACACCCCTAATAAGGATGATGTTTATGAGCAGGTAGGCGAGGATTAGAAATAGCAATTGATTTAGGTTTAGACCTTTTAGAATAAAATTGCTCTTATGACATAAATTTTATTCAATTTATTCATTTAATATTTTTGGAAGACTTTTTATTAAATATTTTTCTACAAAATAAATCCTAATTTCATTTATTAAATGTGAGATATCTTATCGGGTTTATTTTATGAAAAACACTTTTAGCCTATGGGAAGGGGGTGTTACAGTAACATCTGTCAATAGGACTACTAGTCATATCATAGCTACTTCAAGACACTATTCCACAGTTCCTGACACTTCACACGTACACCCAAAGATAACATAGCTACACAGTAACACCAATCACTAGGACTACCGGTCATATCACAACTACTCTGGAACACTGTTCCACAGTTCCCGACACTACTCATCACGCTCTACACTTCTCAACTACATAACCATCCATATCTTCACGACACGCCACGTGGCGTATCGCTACACCACAATGAGTACACTCCATGTATATTTCCTTCACATTACATTACGCCACATCACGACTATGGAACACGCCACATGCCACATAATGCATCGCTTCGCCACATGGAGTACACTCCACATGTACTCCCGTCACAACATACTACGACACATCACCACTACGGCACACATGCCATACGGTGCATTACTTCACCACATGGAGTACATTCCACATGAACTCCCTTCACAACACACTACGCCACATCATCTCTACAGTACACACGACATACGGTGCATTACTTCATCACATGGAGTACACTCTACATGTACTCCCGTTACAACATACTATGCAAATCACCACTACGGCACACACCCCATACGTTGCATTACTTCACCACATGGAGTGCATTCCACATGTACTCCCTTCACAATAAACTTCGCCACATCACTACTACGGCACACACGCCACACGGTACATCACTCCACCACATGGAGTACACTCTACGTGTTCTCCCTTCACATTACACTACACCACACAGAGTACACTTCATATGTACTCTTCCCATTCCACACAACGCCACGAGAGTACACTCCACGTGTACTCTTCCCATTCTACACAATGCCACGAGAGTACATTCCACGTGTACTCTTTCCATTCCACAAGAGTACACTCAACGTGTACTCTTTCCATCCATCACTACGTCACGAGAGTATATTAAACGTGTACTCTTTCTATCTACACTACACCACGAGAGTACACTCCACGTGTACTCTTCCCAATCCACACTATGTCACATCACCACTACAACACATACTTCCAACCACATTTCACAGCATAGTCTACAACACGACTATACAACATACTTCCCAACTATTCCTAACACTTCACGTACACAACTACACTTCATATCACTACACTACTCAGAGAACTCCACAACACAGTGAACTCCACAAATACCAATAACATAGTCTACAATCCAACTAACTAACTAACATAATAACGAGGGTAAAGGGAAATTGAGTTTTACAATCTTCAGGATAACCCGTGCGTTGCTTGCTGTCTGGGACAGCTAGTGGCGTCGGAAGCCACTAGCTTGGGTGGTGAACGTTCCGTCGTGGTCACTGCCATGACCTTACAATGACACTATCTCAGGGATTGGATTTAGGGTTCTAGCGAGTGGATCTAGGCTGTGCGAGGGTAGCTGAGATCATGGATGGCAGTGGAAGGTTGTGCATAGTGGCGGCTAGCCACATACAATGGCTTTTCGATGGCTGTTTTGGGCATTTGGAGGTTGTTTGGGTGTTGGGCTAAGCTGTTAGGGATTGGGTTGAGGTCCTAGGGTAGTGGCCTTGTGGTGGTGCCGAGGTGGCATACAGTGGCTCATGGAGGAGCTTGGGTCGTGGGTCTCAACTATGGAAATGAAAAGGGGAAGCTAAGGGAGGCATGGCTGAGCATGGAGGGCTTGAAGGAGGTACGGTGGAGATGGTGGTGGCGATGAAGTGGTAACACGGTGGCCTACAGTGGCAAATATGGCTGCAAGGTGGAGGAGAAGTTGAGGGAGAGTGAGGGTGCGTGTGGAGGCTAGGGGGCTCAGCTGAGCATGAGGAGGCTAGTGGGAGGTCGCCGATGAGAGAAGAGGCTGTTGATGGTGGTGTGGTGGCTTGGGGGTGACTGACGGTGGCACTACGGGGAGAAACCCATGGGTTTCATGCGTGGGTCTAGGGAGGAGCTATAGGCTTCGGGTCAATAGGAGAGGGAAGGAGGTGGTCATGGCGACGTCGTGGAGGTGCTCGGTGGTGCTAGAGGCTGGCGACGACGACACATGGTGGTTGAATGGGTGAAGAACCCATGTGAAGAGAGGTGCTCGCATGAGCGAAAGTGAGCTGTCGTGAAAGGGCTGGGTTCGGTCAGAGGGTGCTTGCCGGCATGATGGGAAGCTACAGTGGTGGTCGGTGGCCAAGGGTGGCGCATGGCAGGGCTGGGCTGGGCTGAGAGAGCGAGACTGAATGGGGGAGGGGTTGTCTCACGGGCTAAGGAAGGGAGGGAGGAGAGAGAGGGAAAAGGGAAAGTGAGGAAAAAAGCTAGGGGCTAGGGTTTTAATCCCAGCCCCGATATAAATATTTTCAGGACATTTAGAATATTCGAGGGCTTTAAAACACTGTGCATACTTTAAAAATCAACTGCTAACATTAAAAACACGCCTTCGGAGTTAGGCACGGAAGACAAGACTCGCGATTAATTGAGAGAATGAACGAACTGTTACATCCTTCCCTCCTTATAATAAATTTCGTACTCGAAATTTGGCTTACCATTAAAGAGAAGAAAGAGCGGGGTGTTACATTAACAAAAGTTTGTATGGACTAAAGCAGGCCTTTCGACAATGGTACTCAAAGTTGTCTTCTTTTATCATTCAGCAAGGATTTCAGCAATCCAAGGTAAACTATAGTTTGTTCACAAGAAGCACAAACGATTCTTTTATAGCTATATTGGTGTATGTTGATGATGTTATAGTGGCTAGTGATAATATAGAAATTATTCATTCTCTCAAAAACTTACTCCAAAATCAAAGGCTTGGACACTTTGAAATATTTTCTTGGCATAGAGGTGGCAAGATTTGAAAGGGAAGTCCATATTTGTCAAAGAAAATATGCATTGGATATCTTGGTTGACTTAGGGACAATTGGGGCAGCACCAGTCAATGTACTATTAGATCAAAATATCAAGATTTTTAAAGATGAAGGAGAACTCTTAGCAGACCCTTTATCTATAGAAGACTCGTTGGGAGATTACTTTATTTGACTGTCATAAGACCTGATTTGGCCTACTCGGTGCAATTGCTTAGTAAGTACATGCAAAGCCCTAGAATACCACATTTAAACGCTGCTCATAAAGTGTTGAGATACATAAAAAGGGCACTAGGTCAAGGGTTGCTCTTTCCTTCAACATCTGATCTACAACTTAGAGCCTACAGTGACTCAGATTGTGGGGCATGTTTGGATACATGAAGGTTAGTAATAGAATACTGTGTTTTTATTGGTACCTCTTTGGTGTATTGGAAATCAAAGAAGCAAGATACTATTTCTAGATCCTCAGCAGAAGCTGAATATAAAGCTATGGCTAGTGTTTGTTTTGAATTGTCGTGGCTTAAATACTTGCTACATGATCTACAAGTATCTCACCCTCAAGCAACTTTGTTATCTTGTGACAATCAAGCATCTTTGCATATAACGGTCAACCCTATTTTCCATGAAAGAACCAAGCATATAGAGCTTGATTGTCACCTGTTTGTGATAAAATTCAAGAAGGCAGTATAGTTACAGATTATGTGAGCAGCAGTTCACAAGTTGCAGACATATTGACAAAGCCATTGTGTTCAACCAATTTCTGAGTAGAAGACATCTACTCTCTATCTCGTGGGGGGCTGTTAAAATGTGGGAAGCAACCAGCACACAGTCAGCAATGCCAACGAGCCTTAGATTCTCTACAAAGCTAGAAGGACCATAAGGCTCTAGAAAAAGATGAGCTGGAAGAACTTTCTAGAAATCCCAACTGATAGAATTTCTTTTTGTTATGGAGTTCTTTTCTGTTATACATGTGTCTATACATCTAGGTAGAATTTTCCTTTTTTTTTTTTTTTTTTTTTTTTTTTTTTTTTTTTTATTTCTTTTGTACATAATCTATTACAAGATTCCTTTCCTTTGGATTGTATAAATTTTGTCATGCTCTATTCTACAGGGGGACACATGAGAAATCAGCATTGCATATATTTTTTGTCTCACAATTTTACTGTTCAAAGTTCTTTGTTTTCCTATTGTGACTGTTCTTCTTTTGCATTAGTTTTTTTTTCTTATATTTCTTATATTAACAGATTCCATTACTTTCGTAAAATCTCATCAAATTCATTTTTAAAAAAAATTCTAAATTAAGAAAGAAAAAATCTTTAAAAGAGATGCGATGAATATAACATATTTACGCCACTCAATTGGTAAATGGTACATCTTTTTACTTTCCAAAATAAAGTTACCTCATGAGATAGTTACCCCAATGTAACATATTTGCAAATTGTAATCCAACATGTTGTGGTGTGATTGTTCCGTCATGATATTGGTAATCTCTCTACACCATCGACAGTTCCATTCTCTTTTAATCTCACAACTAAGAGACTCTCTTTAACAATATTTCAACTCCGAAGTAAAATGGAAGTATTAGAGTTTTTATTATGTTTAGCCATAATCTATAAAAGGCTTTGTCATGGTTTTGGAAGTGTGGAGTTTGTTTTTTGTGGTCGAATCATCTGGCTACTAATAGAAAAGGAGGTCACGGACATGGATGTTGAATAAGAACAGCCCCATTCTTACCCTAATCCATCCCCAATTGTGGTTCTTTTTTTCTCCTACCAACATATGATTTTCCTTTGATTTTTTTTTTCCCACGAGAAAAGTCAGGAAAAGAAAACAAAATTTGATTTAGACTTTGACAATGCTCGTGTTTCTCCTAACATTTTCTCTAGAAATGAAGGAGAATGTCTCATCTAGGTTTTCAGTAACTTTTTTGTTTTTTGTAGAGTTTTTTATTTGAAAAATTATTCTCATCAGTCATTATTCACTACTTCATACCTCACACTTCATGAAAAAAAAAAAATATAAGGTGTGGAATGTATGGGTAAATAGTAATTAATATATAGCAAAACCCTTTTTATTTTCTGCGTGGTTTCTGAATTGAAGTATGATTCAAAATTTTATCAATAATCTTACGAGGTAACTTTATTTTAAAAAAAAAAACAGCAATCGGAAGCTTATGTGTCAGCCTTGATAGTGTGAAATAAGGCTTTACACGGAGACCGGCTAGAAGAGCGAATCTTTAAGAAAATGGAACGAAAGTCCCGAAAGATAATTAAAGCAAGTTTACGTATGTAACACAAAAGCTACAAGCCTACAACTTTCAAGATCTAAATAAAAAATCAAAACGCAGCGTTTATCGTTGCCCACCGGAGCGAGCATTCATATCTGCAGAAAAAGTAAACCGAATGCACACGGCTTAAGACTATTCCCCCCCCCCCCCCCCCCCCCCCCCCCCACTTTTGTCAAAGCTTTCTGCAGACTGCAGCTCTCTAATCGCAATATGCTTGTATATATATTATATGTATGCACATTCCATACATATAGATAGCCGAAGAATAAACTTAATTTGTGTTGGGGTTTTCTTTTGAGTGCTTTCTAAAGCCATGGATTTTCAGAAGAAGCCGGTTCGGCTTCTTGTCTTAATCGCCGCTATCATCGCTCTCAGCTTAGCAGGTACTCATACATTAAGCTTATATTGTTTTGAGTAGGTGTATTGTACTTGATAGAACTCCAATTGAGAACATGACATCTTGCTTATTTATGATTCGATAGTGTTTGCCTCTATGTTTTGTTGAATTCAATTGTTTTGTGAGAAAATGCAAGAAAATGAGCGAAATAACTAAATAAGATTGATTCTTTTTCCAAGATACTTTGTAATCTAGTATTACATGGATATTTCCCAAGGTAGGAGGTCTTAAACTTCATTAGTTTATATAAATTGTAAGACTCACAGTCATATTATAAGTTATCCAAGATTTACTATTGTACACTATTTTGGTCCATCATTTTTTTCAAAGCCGTTTCTTTTTCCTACCTTAGCTTGAGACTGGAGTTCTTAATCTTGTTTGTGATTCATGTGTGACCATTTCTTCATGACTGGTGGCAACTATGATGAAATTTTTGACTATGAGTTTTGAAGGATGTTAAGCTCTACAATTTTGGTGGCACTTTATATGTATGATATGAGAAAGAAATGGTCAAATATGGATCACTAAGTGTGCTGATAATTCTAGCTATGCTCCGGGATTATGACCTGTTCTCGGTTTTAAAGGCTACTTCATTTTATGTAATTATGGGAGATGCTACATACGGGCATCTAAGGCTAGAATCTAGGTGGATGAAAATTATGGAAAGGAAGGTTATTGCTGCTATTGCTAGGTTGGCTCTAGCTGCTATTGCTGCGCATTTAGTGGGTATGATTGGAAAGATATCTATGTTCACAGATGGGAATATGTTGTAGAGAGCTCGAGTTTGTGGTATTGAGATTTTGGAGAATATTACTAACCTTTCATTTCTTCTTCCCATGTACGTAATCAGAGGTTCTATTAGAAATTGCCAATGTACTCGGGCTACAAGAGGAACACCTACCTAGAAATAGAAAAAGGAGACAAGAAAATCGTTAAAACTCGGTCCATTAAAATCTACAGAGGCTGCACAAGGGAATATAGTATTGAAAAAAATATTTAACTGTTTGGTGAAATTTTTGTCGAAATAACTCCTTTTTTTGGCAGGGTTGGGGGGGGGGGGGGGGGGGGGGGGGGGGTTTTAGATTTGAATTTTTTTTTATCTGTCCTGGCAGTTTTTTCCTGAAAGGAGAACCAAGCTGTCAACAGAAAGTGTTTAAATAATATTTTTAAATAAGATATATATCGAAATGATGTTTGATTTTATCTTAAAATAGTTATTGTTATTTTCAATTATTTATGTATCTTCATTTGGTTGTTCTGTTATATGCTTTTTGTTCTGATACAGAATTACTTTTATTTTATTTTTTATAGCTGAAAAATGTCGGCAACTGGTTGGGGAAGAGGCTTCATCTCAGAGTGGGAAGTTTACATTCTTGGACTGTTTTGACATGGGCTCTGGATCTGTAGCATGCGCTGTGAAGGAGGGTGTGAAGCTGTATGTCTACAACATCAGAACCGTTCATGTTGAAAAAGCGAGGCGTACTGCAATTGAGACTGCCTTAGTTGATGCAGTGTCACAGAGGATGTCTAATACAGATGCCGCCAAACTAGCAGAGAAAGAAGGCGCAAAGGCCGCAAAGTTGGCAACCCGGCAAGCCAAGCGCATTATAGGTCCCATTATCTCTTCCGGATGGGACTTTTTTGAAGCAATATACTATGGTGGTACCATGACAGAAGGATTCCTCAGAGGCACTGGAACCTTATTGGGTGCCTATGCCGGTGGTTTCCTTGGAGAGGAAAGGCTTGGGAAGATTGGCTATCTTGTGGGAAGTCATTTAGGCAGTTGGGTTGGAGGTAGAATTGGACTTATGATATATGATGTGGGTAATGGAGTGCAGTACTTGCTTCAATTTATTCAAACTGAAGAAAATGTAGTTCGTGAAACGCCAGCTTATGAAAACTCTGAAGCTTTCGAGGATTCATATACTTATGAGGCTCCCTTGTATGGTTCTGAAGCATCTGAGCATTCCAATACTTATGGAACTCCTGATTATGAGACCTCTGAAGCATAAGAAGAATCTGATCTGTAGGTTCACTTTCTGATTCTTTTCTTGAAAAATTTATTGACAATAGTTACATTATGATCAAATATTTTAGTGACTCGTATAAAATTTGTGTATAAGCCTATGTATAGTCTTGTCTTATGGTTAACTGTCTTGTAGCTATGCTTCAATTAGGTCACCCTATAATTCCATGGGAAGTCATTTAGTTGGACTAGCTTAGTTTGCATTTAGACATATTCGTGAATCTAACAAGGGAGAGTTGTCTGTCCAAAAGAAGATAAACCATTTGAGAGTCGAATATCAAGTTTCAAGGGTAAATAAGCTTGTTTATACAGTGAGATACTGATTCATTGATCCTTTTCTATGCTGTGCTGGTTTTAGGAAAGGAGTCTTCCCTCCCAAATCTCTCCACCCTTGGGTTAAACTTTTTTTTTTTGATAAGTACATAGGTTGATTGATAGTGCTGGAGAGGAGAGGAGAGGAGAGAGGAGAGGAGAGGAGAATGTAGGTGAGTGATGAGCCTCAGGGCCAAGAATCGGCATATGGTCTGTAGACGAGTGAATGCCCAGTGTTAGGCCAGTCTTCATGCTTCACTCACAGGTACAATTAAATATTGATTTAGGGACATCACAAGGACCATGCTCTGGACATAATTGTATTACCCAGTGGGCGTATGAGTCCGATTTCTTGGGTTTTAGGCCGAATTGGTATTAAATAAACGAATTTATTCTCCTTTTATCAATTATTTGTTCTAATCTAGAGAGAGTATGAGGATTTAATACTACTGGTCATCCAAGCTTATCACTGAAAATAAAATGACGTCTGAAAACATAAAACTAAGAAGACTGAAACCTTAGCTTTCCTCTATCTTTTTGTGTTTGTATTTTTAATTTAACTATAGTCAACAAGCATTATTCTTGTTTGAAAGACCCATATTTACCCTAATAAATGCTCTTTAAAGTTTATTGGGATAACACATTTCTTTCTTTCTCCAAAATCTAAAATTCGAGAATGAAATTATACAGCCCTCATTTCTCAATCCTCAAAGTTTCCCATATTTAAGTTGGATTATTTCATTTATTTTTAGGCATATAATAGCAAAAATATTATTACTCATAACTTTTTGCATATGTCCCGGGTAACAAAACGAGTTATGGAAAAATATGATTATACAAGGAGGAATTCTATGCATAAGCTATTATTTACTTTCACACCTCACATCTATAGTTTTTTTTTTCTCCATAGGGTGTGCGAGTGTTTTTTTATAGGATATGAGAGTATTTTTTAGAATAAATATAGATAGAAGCTACTATTGGGAGCATCTATTTTGTACACATGATATGGTATCATCTAGACCACACATCTTCCCAAGTGAGTGTTGGGAATAATCAACTTGAAGCAGTCATGCAGTGAGTGCAAAGTATATATTGTTACAATAACTTCTCTTTAACATTACTCTTGGAATGAGATATGTAGGATACGTAGGACAGTAAATGGTAAAAGAATTTTTCTTATACAAAACGGATTTTATATCTGATTTTGATGGCAATTTTGCATGGGCATGATGTTGCATTGGTGTTGGGCCTCGATGACTTCGGCCCAATGGTGTTAGATCTTTTGCCAATATGTACCGAATTTGTTGGGAAAATGAGGTTCTAATTTTTGGTCAACTAGAAGAAGTAGACGTTATACTATTGTCAAAATGGATAGGGCTAGTGAGCCGCACAACGTTTACTGTTGGGTATATGTGTAAAAAAAATTTATTTTTTTAATTTTTTTAACATCCTTAATTATTAAAATATATATACTAATTCATTAATTGTCAATTTCTTAATTATTAATAAAAATAAAAAAATAAGAAAATAAAATAAATATTCGAACAGTAACTTTGAGGGAGCCAAATTTTGTTTTCCTATCAAAATTCGTTTGTCTAGGAGTCTACAAAAACAAGAGTGTCTCACTTTTGCTTTGAACTCTCCTTTTCTCTCTAAAAGTCTCCCTCTCTCGAGATCCATTCCTTTCAATCCATAAAAAGGAACCGATTTGAGTCAATGCAAAGCTTTGGCTCCTCCCTCCATCTCCCTCTCCCTTTCCTCTCTCATGAAAGGTATAGATGTAAAGTTTATCTTTTTTCTTCTTTGAGACAGAAGGCCACCTCCAAGCAATACGCACTATAACATTGGATTACTAGGCAATCGATCTACAAAGAGCAATAAGTGGTATCTCAAATTAGTGGGCAAGTGTACCTCACGCCATCCAAAGTGGCACATGAGTCTCATGTGCCACCTACTACTGGAGCTCTAACTGCTATAGGACCTGCTCTGTCCAATTTTTGTGCCTAAGGTTTTCCAAGATCTAACCATTCATGCTTTTCCACAATTGGCACGTGAGACTCCATGCACCAATATAGTTCTTCGTGCCTTTCAAACCCCTGAAAGTTATGATCGAGTTGACTCTCAATTCTTACCTAACTTATTGCTTTCACTAAAACCTCGAGTCTACTCGCTTGTTAAAGTCTGCGGAGTAGAGATAAATATATTTTTCAACCACAACAACTGATCCAAAATTGGTGCAACTCCATCTACGACAACCCCTTACAAC
This sequence comes from Juglans microcarpa x Juglans regia, assembly GCF_004785595.1. Classification (NCBI taxonomy): domain Eukaryota; kingdom Viridiplantae; phylum Streptophyta; class Magnoliopsida; order Fagales; family Juglandaceae; genus Juglans; species Juglans microcarpa x Juglans regia. The sequence goes on from NC_054600.1 coordinate 3,529,712, forward strand.
TACAATAGAAACCTTGGGTAGACTTTTTCGAGTACTGCCAACAAAAACCATGCACCTTTATAGTTGGTATTCTCTTGGACCATATTGCAGTCTATTAGCTAATAGAATGTGGGACATGAGCTACTCTATTAGTCCAAATTTTCCCTCCATATATGTTTTTCACACTTCTTTTACTGCTCAACACCTGGCTTAAAATTTTTGGAGCGATTGTAAGGGTCCCCAAGTACTCCACCTACTATACTTTGGATTCGGTTCTAGATTCTCTTGGCTAATTAAGTATCAAGAAAGGGGTTGTCATTAAAAAATTGATTTAATTGCTCAGAATCTTTTGAAAGCCGCTATATTGTCTGTTACAGGGAAGATCGTAGCAGAAAGGGGCGCATTGTTGTAGATTGTAACCAGGAAAGCATTGGAGGGTTACGTTGCCTCATTCTTAGAGCATCTATGAGAACGTTGTGTGGTTTAGTGCGATGATGGTCAGAATTGATGAATTGTAGCCGGAAAACATGGATGAGGCATCATGTGCAAGTGATGGAGCAGCATAAGTGTGATGACTTGTGGATGCTGCACACTCATTTTTAAAAAAATGAGTAAATATGATACTCACATAAAAAAAATTAATTAATTTTTTAATGATAGACTTACTCTTTTTCAAAATGAATGCACAGCGCTTGCATACTTCATGATAGTATCTAACATTACTATAAATAAATAAATGAATAAAAAGGAGAAAATCTAGAAAAAAAAAACTAACATAAAAGTCTTACTGTTAAAAGAGGGAGAAGTTGGAATTTGAGAGAGTGTTTTACTTTTAAAAGAGGGAGAGAAAGAGAACTAAAAATAGCTAACCCAATTTTTCCGATATGCTTGATTAAACAGATTTGCAAAAATGACGTTTTCAATAATGAAATAAAATATATTCAAGGCAATATAAATTGTGCACCAAATTAAGCAGAAATTAGAGCACCAAAGTAATGAATTTTGGGTTTTTCATGGACTTGTGTACAAAAGGGTAAGGAATCCAGTAGAGATTGGCCATCATGACTTTCAGTGGCAGACCGCAGACGTACGTGTAGCGCATGGTATCGTGTGTCGTCGCGTGGTTGACACACTTTTCACCTTTCCAAAAATGGCTACAGTAAATTTGACTTCATTCATAGCCAACAAACGTGCTACCTTTTTATTTTTTTCTTTTAAAATAGAATATTCATATAAAAAGTGATATAACCATAAAAATATTTTAAAAAAATAAATTTACAAATTTACATAATTTTATACGATACGTTAAATCTATATTATCATAAAAATAATTTTATAATTTGACGTATAATATCAAATTAAAACACATCAACTTGTGAATATATTTTTATAAAATTTCTTTATAACTAAAAACATTATTTCTCAAATCAAGGACTTTCTTTTTATTAAAGTTGGACATTCAAAACATCATGTCATTTTCCTTTGTACACACAAACCCCACCTTCTGAATTTTGATAAGGCATCGACCAAAAGGTAGCCGGCCAACGTCTTAATTCAATGTCGAGTAGTCGCGTTAATTAGTATTGTTGCTGGTAGCTAGTGAAAGTGGCCAAATTGGCCAAAAAGAGAATTTTATCAGTGATATCTAAATGTATAATGCTTTCATTACTATCATGACATGATAAAATGTACTGTAATGTCAACATCTATGTTATAGATCATATCATCATCTAATTGAGCAGTGCTGTGTTCTCTATTGCTTGGGAAAAGATTAATTTATATATATACATGATCATATGTGTATATATTATTTACAAGTTGGTAGAGTACGTGAAAGGCGTTGCTGGAAATCGCATCAACATATATAATATAATATAATATAATATAAATGCTATTAACATGATGACGAATGCATGGAAAATTCATGTTTTTTTATTTACATAGTGAAAAGCACAAGCAATTAGCTGATATGGAAAGATCATGACAACTAGTATATATCAACTATTAGCTGATATGTTTTTTTTATTTGATCGATCATGACATTAATTTGGCTCTTAGTTTTTACCAAAAGACATTTAATTTTAATCATTCAAACAACTATATTATAAATATATATATATATATATATATATATATATATATGCTACGCCCTCAATTTACTTTTATATATTTCTTTCCCTCTATAGATTAAGTTCTCTGAAGATAGGGTATCTGATTAATATAGTCTCGGATGCACTACCTATACTAGAGGATGAATCTGATGATGATGATCATGATATTTCATTTAAACCGTCGAAGTTGAAGGAAAAAGAAATAAAACAAAGCACTATCGATCGTAAAGATCGTAAATAAAGCACTTCGAAGTTGACGTACTATATAATATGTATTATTATGATCAGGAAAAATAAAAAAGTTTCAAGATGTGGGAGTGTCAACACTTTGGAGGCCATGGACCATGCATCCAGCTTTTGAAAAGACATGCACCTCCTCTATATAATATGCATGATCATTCAAATTAGAATTTAAAAAATAAAAAGTCTATTGAAAAAGAAAAAAGAAAAAGAAATATTCCTACTGACAAAAATAATATATATATAAAGAAGGTGGTCGATACCATAGTGCTCTAGCTATCAAGATGATCTATAACTTTCAAGAATAATCATTGGTTTAGACCACTTTTGATCTCCAATATTATAATTATATAGTTTCTTCAAATCATTATAAAGGTCTAAATTAACTTCTTTTTATATAGATACATGTACAACCATTTATATCACTATATATATTTTAAATTGAAGATATTAATTTCTTAAAATGTTGTTACTTTTATAAGTTATTTTATAAAAATACTCATCATTTAAAATATGATTGTGTGAATAATTATAAAAATAGTTGTATGTGTATCATTATCGATCATTTTAAATAATGAATAATGCTACTTTGCCCTCTCATTTAATTTGACCATGTATTTAATTTTTTTTAGTTACTGATTAAGAAAGTGACTATCAGTGTATTGATATTTTTTTTAAAAAGATGTTTAAAAATGTTTAAAAATAAAATATATGAGTTTTGCCTAGGTGGCACGCCATGCGGTCACTGCTAGGCGGCAGCCTAGCATTAGTCTTAAATAATAGAGAATCACATGCATTCACCACTTTTTATACTAAACCTGAAAAAACAATAAATATTAATATTAATGCAACGGTTGCTATGAGTAGGATCTAGAGATCTTATTAAGTTATTCGATTTAGAGATCTTATATATTAAGTTATTCGATTTAGAGAAAGTCATGTGGAAGGAATCAAGTGATCAAGATCAGTGCATGAGTACGTACGTAATTTGGTTATAATATTTATGTACTAGTAATTTGAATCATGTACAAGCTGTACGTACGTACTTCTGATGATCACCATCGTCGCGCGATCTCATCTTCTTATACAAGAAGAAAGTTTTTGGGACTTGACTCCTATATATATATATATATATATATATATTTAAAAATAAGAAGTTGATTGGTATAGAAATAAGAAAAGCCCCCCTTGGAGGTGATATGTAGTTCTTTGGGAAGATATATGTACTTAACTTTTAACAAATTTTTGAGTTTTAATATTCTGCATTTATATATATATATATATATAGAGAGAGAGAGAGAGAGAGAGAGAGGTAATAGATCAATGACAGATAGTTTAGTTAATCTTGGAGCAATAAGTATTACTTCGTCTTTTTCTCTTACTTCACAAATATCATCGACAATTATATAAAATATTTGTTATTGATAGACCTAATTTGCCAAACTTTAATTGGGAATAGAAGCTTTAGATTTTGGTAATATATAGTCTTGTTTTTTGTAAATAGTAATATATAATCTTGTTTTTTGTAAATAGTTATTGCTTTCGTTGCTCGCATATTGTAAAGCTTAGAATAGAAAATTTTTGAAACCTTGGTTAGTGTTTAAACCAGTGAAACAATAAGTGTAGTATAGATGTTTGTAAGAATGCATCAAAGAAAAATATGTTTGAATAAAAGTATTCCTCGTCTCTTACACTTCCTCAGTACAGTAGCTCTAATATTTATAGCATAAATGTATATTTGCAAGAGAATTATTCTAGAAGGATCTATAATATTCCATAAGGATCAAAGTTGGTTATGCAATGTTATTGAGAATGAGCAACATATGAAATGGAGGTGGCATTCTGTTGAGGGCGCGCTGTGGATGCATTGGACTTGGCTTGTGAGGAGTTATCCTCTAAGGCAGGTACACATGCTCTAACATCCCCCCGTGATTCAAGCGGCACCAATAAGATGGTGAGGCTTGAACGTGGGAGTGCAAATCGTGCTGAGGAGAGCGGCTTAGTGAAAATACCTGCAATTTGTTCTTTAGTTGGGACAAAAGTGACAGTGAGAGTTTTGTTAGCAACATGATCACGTACAAAGTGATAATCAAGATCCACATGTTTAGTTCGTGAGTGTAAAACTGGATTCGCCGAAAGATAAGTTGTACCAATATTATCACATAACAAGTGGGGTGCTTCAGAAATAAAAATTCCCAATTCTTTTAATAATGCTTGTATCCACAGAAGTTCACAAGCAATATTTGCAACTGATTTATATTCTGTTTCAGTCGAGAATCTAGCTATTGTCAGTTGTTTCTTGGAACCTCAAAAGACTAGGTGAGACCCAAAATAGACACAAATACCACCTGTCGATTTCCAATCATCCAGGCAACTAGCTCAATCAGCATCTGAAAATGCTGTTAGTTTAAGGGGAGAGACAGAAGAAAAAAATAGGCCAAGAGAGATGGTGACTTGAGATAACGCAGTATGCGTTTGACAGCTTGCTAGTGAGAGTGGCGAGGACAGTGCATATTGACACACTTTATTGACTGCAAACAAGATATCTAGACGAGTGAATGAAAGATACTAGTGACTACCAACGACACTTCGATAAAGCTAAGGATCCTCAAAAGAGGATCCATCAAGAGCTGAAAGTTTAGCAGATGTTGACATTGGCATTGACACAGTTTTAGACTCATGCATATTAGTCTTCTTCAATTGATTAGAGATGTAACGAGACTGAGATAAAAACAGTCCTTTAGCTGTGCGATAGACATGGATTCCTAAAGAGAAATGAAGTGAACCTAGGTCTTTGACAGGGAAAGATGCGGACAGAGATGAGATAAAATCAGTAATGATAGAAGAATCAGAGGCTGTAACAACTATGTCATCAACGTAAATTAGAACATATACAGAGGCAGTAGCAGATGTGAATATAAAGAGGGATGAGTTAGAAATGGAAGCATGAAATTCGAGTGAAATTAATTTCGAACAAACTTTGTAAACCAAGCCCTAGGGTCTTGTTTCAAGCCATAGATAGATTTTTTTAATTTACAAACAAAATGAGGAAGATCAGAATGAACAAACCCAATATGTTGCTGCATAAAGACACCTTCTTCTAAGTCCTTGTGCAAGAATGCGTTCTGTATATCCAACTGATGAAGGGACCAGTTCTGAGACACTACAATAAGGATCAAAAGTCGTATATTAACAAGCTTAACTACCGGACCAAAGGTCTCCGAATAGTCAAATCCGGCTTGTTGATGGAACCCTTTGGCGGCAAGTCTGCCTTATCGCCAAAGGGTTCCATCAACAAGCTGAGCCTTGCACTGCTCAATGGTTCCATTGGCAAGTCATTTGGTTTTAAGAACCCATTTTGAACCAAGAAGATTTTGAGAAGGATGGGGAGGGACGAGAGACCACGTTTCGTTTCGGATGAGAGCTTTAAATTCACTGGCCATGGCAGCACGCTAGGCAGGAAATTTTGAAGATTTCGTGTAGGAGGTGGGTTCGTCAGGGACAGATGGATATGTGGTGAGGGAAGCACTGTGCTTCGGTGGTGGCCATAAAATGGTGCCATCTTGTCGATGAAGGGACGGGTTATGAGAGCTTTGGACCGAGTAGTCATGGGATGAATATTGATGGAGGCCGAAGGAGTGTCATCTGGAAGAGAGGAGGTCTGGGTTAAGGAAGATGGCACAGGGGAAGGAGTTGAAGGAAACGGCGCAGAAGAGATGTTTTCGGTAGGAGTGGAGAAAACAAAAGTAGGGTTGTGTTAGTGGGCTCATGGGCTGAATTATTAGTATTGGGAGGAGATGGAGAAATGGGTTGGGCTAGGTTGGGCTGGGCGAAAAGCTGAGTATATGAAGGAGGGGCCCGATTTGATAATGAGGGAGGAAAAGAATTTGATAGAGCGGTTTGAGCTGAAGAGGGGGCCTGGGTAGATAATTGTTGAGCAGATGCGAATGAGAAATGGGTTTCATCAAAGCGTACATCACATGAAATGTAGATTCTACCAGATGGAATATGCAAACAATTGTACCCTTTGTGATCAGGTGTGTATCCTAAAAAGACACAGAGCTTAGATCTCATGTCTAATTTGTGATGATTAAAAGGGCGAAGATTGGGCCAACAGGCTGAGCCAAAAACACGTAAAAAATTATAATCAGGTGAAGAATTAAAAAGAGACTGAAAGGGAGAAAAATGATGAAGAATGGGTGTGTCCATTCTATTTATGAGAAAAATGCTGTTTGAAAAGCATCAACCCAATATTTGGTAAGAGCCGAAGACTGGGCTAAAAGAGAGAGCCTAGTTTCAACAATATGGCGATGACGCCGTTCAATGCTACCATTTTGTACATAAGAGTATGGACAATAAATTCTATGGGAAATGCCAAGATTTTGCAAGATAGCATGAAAGGGACGGAACTCACCACCCCAGTCTGATTGAACAACTATAATATTTTTGGAAAAAGTATTGCAAACAGATGTAACGAAGTTTAGAAAAATTTGAGAAACATCAGATTTTGCATATAAAGGAAAGAGCCAAACATATTTCATAAAATCGTCAACAATAGAAAAATAAAATCTAAAACCACTGGAGGATAACACAGGCGCAGGTCCCCAGACAGCTAAAAATAACAACTGAAAAGGAAATTGCGATTGAGAGGGTGAGAGTGGGTGAGGAAGAGCATGAGACTTGGCTTGAAGACATACCGAGCAAGGTGACGAAGTGGATGTGAAAGTGACTGGAAGATTGTGATGTTGTATGGTAAAGGAGGTGATCCGAGGAGATGGGTGACCAAGACGAGCATGCCATATTTTTGGTGAGGTCCGTTCGCCAATGAAAGCATGCCGTAAGGGAAGAGTGACATCCGCATCATCAGTTGGAAGGAAGTACAAGCCATTCTTAACGGGGCCCTGAAGAAGTACTTCCTGGGAATGTAAATCCTTCACAAAAAAATCAGAAGAATTAAATTCAAAGAAAATAGAATTATCCAAACAAAATTGTCGAACAGATAATAAATTTTGAGAAATTAAAGGAATGTGAAGTAATTAATGGAGAAGAAAATTGACAGAAGGTGTTGGAAGTAAGTCAGACCCAGAGTTTTGAATAGTAAGAGATGATCCATCTCCAATTGTTACTTGATCTGGCCCGTGATAAGCTGTGGACTCGAGATTAAGATTGAAAAAATCAGAGGTGAAGTGAGTCGAAGCAGCAGTATCTGGAAACCAATTTGCAGATGGTGCGGACGTATTTGAAACATTGGTGAATTAGCTAAGAGAGAAGGAGGAGGTGGAGACTGATATGCGTGATCAAATCGATGATAATAGGAAATAATTGTGTGACCAATGTCGATTGGTCTAAGAAGAAGAAAAGAAATTAGAGGGAGATGGAGAGAAATTTCAACCACCTTGTCCACGCCGAAAGCCATGGCCATGGCTTTGGTTAGGAGGAGTAAAAGAGCCACGCGCAATGGTGGAGTTGGCAGTGAAGGAATTATGGGAAAGAAGAGACAATGTTTGATGTGCAAGACATGATTCATGATTTACAAGAAAACTATAGACCTAAGAAATGGAGAGAGGATCGGGACGCGTAGTGATGGAAGACACTACGGACTTGAAATCGAATCCTAAACTAGTCAAAAAATAGATGATGAACTCAAACTCAAGAAGAGGATGACCTGCAACATTGAGAGAGGTATAGAGTGCCTTGGCTTTGTGAAAATAAGTAGAGATTGAATCGGATCCTTTTTTTAGAGTTACAAGCTGAAATTTCGTGTTCATGAGGTGGGCGGTGGATTGAGCAGAGTATAGATCGTGAAGAGTTTTCCATATTTGCTGAGAAGTGGAGCAATTAAGAATTTGAAAGAGGATTGTCTCGGTGAGGGAGGAATAAATTGCCGACATGATGAGTTGATCTTGAGTACGCTAGGAGGTATAGTTTGGATTGGGAACATTATCAATGATGGAGGGAGGCATGGGAGTGGATCCGTCGACATAGCCAAATAGTTGGTTGCCGTGGAGGAAAGTGGTGATTTGGGCGTGCCAGAATCAGTAGTTTTCTGTAGAAAGTTTAATGGTGATGAGTTGTGCGGCTGAGTTGGTGATAAAAGGATTTGAAGAAGGGGATTTGGGTGGTGCCATGATGATCAGAGAAAGAAAAGTGGGCATTGGCCCTATTCAGGCTCTTGATACCATGTTTAAACTAGTGAAACAATAAGTGTAGCACAAGTGTTTGTAAGAATGCATCAAAGAAAAATATATTTGAATAAAGGTGTTCCTCTTCTCTTACACTTCTTCAGTACAATAGCTCTAATATTTATAGCAGAAATGTATATTTACAAGAGAACTATTCTAGAAGGATCTATAATATTCCATAAGGATCTGAGTCGGTTATGGCATGCTGTTGAGAATGAGTAGTAGATGAAATGGAGGTGGCATTCTATTGAGGGCACGCTGCGGATGCATTGGACTTGGCTTGTGAGGAGTTATCCTCTAAGGCAGGTACACATGCTCTAACAGTTAGGGACTTTTATAACCCCAGATTTGTTTGTAATATATATAGTATTAATCCATCATAAGTGAGGTTATTAATAAAATTAGAGTATCGTTCTATTTTCTAAAATAAAGTTTATCTATCAAAAGTTCATGTTCTAATATTGAGAAAAGAAAATTCCAAAACATATAAAGATTTTCCATACATTGATCAAATTTTACTTTAAGGGGGAAGATATGCATGCAATAGCATGTACACTAATGTTGATAAACGAGTTGATCAATGTATTAACGTTGTGTTTCATACACATTTGGGCCGAGTTTCAGCAACTTGGATCTCGATCCTCGTACCTACAGCTTAAGAAAATAGAGAGAGAGAGAGAGAGAGAGAGGTGCCCTTGGTGGAGGTTGGGGAGTTTCCGATACTTAAGTCAATATAGCTCCTTAGTACTTTGTGCGAGAGCTTAATGAAAGCAGAGACTTCTTCGCACCTGAGGGTCGGCTTTTATACTAGGTTTTTGGGTGGGGACAACCCATACTTTGCCTTAGGGAGCTCATGTCACTTCAACTGTTTGCCTATTCAGAATCATTTAATGTGGCGTGGCTCCTGAGATGATGCCATTAATGTAGCGTAGAGTCCAGAGAACAGTGCCATTAATGCAGCATGGCTCCCTAACTACACTTTAGCCTGCAGATGATCATTGTTAAGCCTCTCCATGCCTGCTGTCAGGAGATTGAGAGTCCTCCACATCTTTCACCCACCTGCCTGTATAGGTTCCCGAGGGCAGTGTCATTGGAGAGTGTCAGGGAGGTGAGTCCCATCTGTCCATCTTTCCCACGTGAGGGTTGCTTCATGGGTTGGTTTTGCTTATGGGCCGAGTACTCTATAGAGGTCTAGTAACTCCTTTAGAGGAGGGTTGTTGGGCCTGGTTGAGCTCTCTCCCCCTCCCCCGATTGAGGTCCCTTATAGGCCTGCTATACGGACTAACGGGGGGGAAATCTCCTTACACAATGCATTATTGTACCCTTCAGTTTGATCAAGAAGCATTCATTTCGATTCTTGAGTTTTTCATTTTGGATAAAAATGACCATTCATTAATAATCTGCCCTTATCAAGATTCTAACTTTTGTACCACGTCAATATCCATAGAATCATGATCACACGTATCCTCAATTATGCCAACTCAATATTCCAAGTATACAACATTGTCATGGTAGATAGTAAAACCCAAAAATATAAATGAAACAATCCTCCCCACAGAATAAAATTGATTTATGGGACCTCCACCGTTTTCAATTTGGTTTTCTAGGTTTGTTTGTTTGTTTTTTTTTTCTCAATTGTCTATTTTTTATTGCATGATGTTGTAATTGTATATATGGAATTAAGCCACCATAGTTGAGAAGCCATAGTTGAGAACACGTGTAAAATGAAGTTATTATTTAGAATAGTGCTACTCATCGTCCCTTTTACGGCCATAATCATCATCCAACAATCTCCTGGCATGATATCAAATGATTGGAAAAGCTTTGTTATTGTTACAAATAGAAGAAGGATACAAGAGATGAAACTGAAAGGAATAGATAATTCTTTATTGTAAAACTATGTCTTGCATATTACAAGCAACTCTGCTTTTATACAAGTAAGTAACTAAGGCTATAAAGGTAAAATCACAATAACAAACTTAACTAACAGAATTACAGTTAATTGAAAATTACTTCAATTTAACTCTCAATAGTCCCCCTCCAGATGATGTGTATATATTATGCATATTCATCTTGGATAAAAAAGAAAATAATGAACTATAACCTAATGGTTTAGTTAAAATGTCTGCAACATGATGAGCTGAAAAGATATTCAAAGTTTTGATTAGTCTAGCCTACACTTTCTCTCTTACAAGATAACAATCCAACTCTATATGCTTTGTCCTTTCATGAAATACTGGATTAGAAACTATATGCAAGGCAGCTTGATTATCACAAAAAAGTAATGATGTTTTGGAATATGTTTGATGAAAATCTGCAAGTAAAGAATGAATCCATGTAATTTCATAGACTGCACATGCCATACATTTGTACTTAGCTTCAGCAGATGGCCTTGAGATTGTCTTATGTTTCTTTGATTTTCAAGATACAAGTGAATCTCCAATAAACACACAAAAACCAGAAACTGATCTTCTTGTGTCAGGGTAGCTAGCCCAATCTGAATCAGCAGATGCTTTTATGTGAACTGAAGAGGATGCTGAGAAGAAAAGTCCCTGTCCTGGAGCCTTTTTGATATATCTTAAAACTCTCAAAGTAGTTTGCATGTTTGTAAGGTATATCAGTCTGCCAATAAGTCTTCTATAGGTTGTAGGCTAACAAAGCCACAAAAACATTTCCTTCTTTCCTTGTGAATAAGGAATAGTCTGACTTGAACTACTGAAAACCAAGTTGAACTGAAGCTGCTGTGAATTTTGAATTCCACTATCTAGATGCCTGTCTTAGGCCATAGAGTGACTTCTGCAATTTACACACTCTAGTGTCCCCCTTTCGAAGATATCTAGGTGGTAACTTCATGTAAACATCCTCATCTAAATCTCCATATAAAAATGTATTGTTGACATTAAGATGAATAAGATGCCAACCATGTATTGTAGTTAGGGACAAAATACATCTTACTTTCACCATCTTAGCAACAGGAGATAAAGTTTCAAAAAAGTCAAGACCCTCCTTTTGAGTATACCATTTTGCTACTAATATTACCTTATATCTCTCAATGGAACCATCAACATTATATTTAATTTTATAAATCCACTTACAACCTATAGGAACTTTATTTGGTGGAAGGTCAGTGAGTTTCCAAGTATTGTTAGATTCTAGAGCAACAAGTTCAAGAGATATAGCTTCTCTCCAATGACTATGATGTACATCCTGATGATAGAATTCAGGCTCTACTTGAGATGAAATAGAAACACTAAATGCACGATGAGAAGTTGATAGTTTGGAATATGAAACAAAATCAGAAATGGTGTAAGGAGTTTTAGAATGCTTACATGACATACCTTCAGAAGAGTTGTTAGAGGTAGAAGCTGCTATATTACAATGATAATTTTGCAAATACTCCGGGGCTTTATGCTGTCAAGTAGATTTTCTCAAACAATGGAATTGAATCACATCTTGGATGTCAATTTGAGGGGAGGAAGTGTTTGAGAAACTGTTAGGATCAGTATTGAAAGGAATATTTGGTGAAGAAGTATCTGAAAGATTATTAGATGTAGTAAGATTTTCAGGTTGAGAAGTATATGGAGGCTGAGTAGTTGTAGTAGAAATTGTTTCAAGCATGTACTAAGGTATGACAACTTGAGATGAGGTAGAATTGGATTGAATGTCAGAACAGAAAGGAAATATACCCTCATAAAAAAAAAAATCTCTGGAAAAGAAGAAGGATTTATTCTCAAGATCAAATAATTTGTATCCTTTTGTACCAAAAGGATATCCAATGAATATACATTTTCTAGCCCTAGGTGCAAACTTAGACCTATTTTGAGTAAGAGTTGAAGCATAACACAGTGAGCCAAAAACCTTTAAGGTTTTCTATGATGGAGGGATTCCATTTAAAACTTCATGAGGTGACTGATTATTTAAAATAGGAGAAAGAATTATGTTGATTATATATGTAGCTGTAAGTATACGCTCACCCTAGAAATTTAGAGGTACATTTGATTGAAACCTTAAAGCTCTAGCAACATTGAGAAGATGTTGGTGTTTGCGTTTAACTATTGAATTTTGTTGTGGTGTTTCTACACAAGATTTTTGATGAACTATTCCTATTGAAGAGAAAAATTCTATCATGTTAAATTCTAGACCAATATCAGTTCTTACATTTTTAATTTTTGTTTTGAATTGTGTATGAACTAGATTATAGAATGATATGAATATAGACCTTACATCTGATTTGGATTTCATAAGATATACCCATGTTGATCTAGAATGATCATCAACTATTGTAAGGAAGTATTGAAAATTATCATGAGAAGAAACTGAGAAGGGCCCCATATATCACAATGTAAGAGATGAAAAGGAAAGGTAGTAGTGTAGGTATGATTAGGAAATGACAACCTTTTTTGTTATGCTAAAGGACATATAGAACAATGATTCATATGTACATCTTTATTTGGACAAACAACTTCTGGAATTGATTTAGAAAGTACTAGCAACCTAGCTAGAGATAGATGACTAAGTCTACAATGCCAAAGAAAAAGTTTTGAGTCTATCACCGAGTTAATATTTAGCAAATTTGAAAAGCTATCAACAGCATTAGCCTGTGGTTGTTGCAGCAGATATAGACCAGTAATTGTTCTACCCTTCTCAATCATCCTCCATGGGATAAGGCCCTGAATATAGCACTCATTAGCCATAAAAGTGAAGCGACATTTCTAATGATTTGTTAATTTGCTAATAGAGATCAGATTATAGGAAAAAGATGGCACACAAAGTACATCCTTTAGAATTAATTTGTCAGGTATTTGAACACTACCAATATTTGTAACTGGAGCATTGTCACCATTTGGAAGTTTCATAGATGAATTGACTTTTTGAGTAATGTGTGTAAAGGAATCGACAGAATGGATTATGTGGTCTGTGGCACCTGTATCTATGATCTAGGTGGTTTGATTGAATTTGTTTGGAATACTGAAAATGGAAGGCATGTATGTAATGAGTTTATACCTGCTGAAGAGGATAACAGGTTTGGATTTGAAGAAACAGTCGCTGCTTGATAATTCTCGTAGGATTTTTTATTGTTGTGGATTAAAGCAAGTAGTTGCTAACATTCTTCTTGAGAGAAAGGCAGTGAATTTGTTGAATCAAGGGAGTACTCGCAGGTTGAGCCATGACTTGATTTGTTGTAGAAAACTTTCCTCTCTGTTGCTTATAACTTGGAAGATAGCCATGAATCTTGTAGCACTTGTCCACTGTATGATTGGTCATTCCACAGTGAGTGCATAACAATTTCTCTTTTCTGCCTTGCTGCTTTACAAAATTATGTCTTGGATTCTTTGGTTTCTTGCTCAAGAAAGCTGCCGTTTGCATGGTAACGATTCTTTAAGATCCAACTTCTTGCTATTTTTCTTCTTGAATGATTGAAGAAAACACTTTTGTGATTATTGGCATTGGATCTAGAATCAGAATCCGACCTTTAATTGTGAAAAATTGTCAGTCAATCCCATAAGAAATTGAATAACATGCTGCCTATATTGATATTCTATAAAGAATTTGACTGCCCCACAACTACAAGATTTCAAAGCCCCACACGTACAATTTGGAATCTAATTGTAGTTAAGAAGTTCATCCCATAGACATTTAAACTTTCTATAGTAAACACTTACATACATCTAATCTTGTGATAATGAAGCCAATTCTTTTTGTAATTGAAAAATCCTTGGGCCATTTCCTTGAGAAAATTGATTCTCCAACTCTTCCCACATCTCTTTGGCAGTAGTAGCATAGATGATTGTTCCAACAATGTCCTTCGATACAACATTTAGAATCCAAGATAAGATCATACTGTTGCACCTCTCCCATGTCTCATATAAAGAAGTGGAACTAACAGGTTGACTTATTGCTCCATTGATAAATCCCATCTTATTCTTTGCTTTCAATGCAATTTGCATTTATCTACTCCATGTATTGTAATTATCCCCTATGAGGACTTGAGAAACCAAAACAGATCCAATTGAATCACATCATTCTGCAAATGGTAAGGATTCCCTGATTGATCAAAGTTTAGGACTTGAAAAGAATTTGAGTTTGGCACCTCGTCTTCCATCGTAGCAGTAACAGATGGATGAAATCCTAAATTTTCACTGATACCATGTTACAAATAAAAGAAGAATACAAGAAATGAAACTGAAAGGAATAGAGAATTCTTTATTGTAAAACCGTGTCTTGCATATTACAAGCAACTCTGCTTTTATACAAGTAAGTAACTAAGGCTATAAAGGTAAAATCACAATAACAAACTTAACTAATAGAATTACAGTTAATTGAAAATTACTTCAATTAACTCTCTAATAGTTATATTACACTCTTAGGTCAATAATTTGATGCCATATCAATTAAGGGATATTGGTAAAAATGATGATTTAGTGAAAACAACGAAATTTGATTTTCATATTTTTGGTAAATTGTATATATATCATTCTTGATGTATTCGAGAATCATTGCAAGAAAAATGATTATTCTAATTAATCAGATTTTTGCCGCATATATCTCATCCCCAATAAACATTATTTTTCAGTGAATTGGTATCTTAATTCCCTTGGTAAGGTTTGGTTTATCCGAAAGAATCCGAGCGTAACATATATATTAGTCAAGTTGATATTTCAATGAGAACTATATATATATATATATATATATATATATATATATATATATAGATCATTTGGAGTGGACCCAACATTAATATTAATGTACTAATTCATGTCTATGATATAATAATAAATTAGAACTACATCATCAAAAGTGAGTTATTGGTATATATCGAATTGACCAGCATGCAGCTAGCTAGCTTCCTAGCTAGATAGTGTGAACTGAATGATGCTCATGATAATATATAAATAAAGAACGCTCAAGGATATGGTTGATTTCTTTGTTATTGGTGAATTAATTAATTATTAATTATTGTGATTGCTTGGATGTTACGATCGATGTAAGTTAATTGGTGTTTAATGAATTACGATCGATCATAAATTTTAATAAAGCTTACTGTGAAAGAACATAAGCTGGAGCTAGGGAATATATTTTAATTCTCAATCACCGTTAGATCATTTAGACTGTGTTCAGATGTTGAACTGAGTTGAGTTAGTTGAGTTGAGATGATAAAATATTGTTAGAATATTATTTTTTAATATTATTATTATTTTAAAATTTAAAAAATTATAATGATGAGTTAAGATGAATAAAAATTGAACCAAACGAAACCTTAGATTTAGATTTAATTATATGTGTACAAAGTAATTAATATTGTCCACCCAAATTTATCTGTTTTCTCCTTCTTTCTCATCATCATCTCTTCTTTGTTTTTTTTTTTTTTTTTTTTCAGTTTCTTTTTTAATTGGTTCTATCTCTATATATCTTTTAAATTCCTGATAGTTTTCACTTTTCATCATGATTTTTCATGCTTATATCATGATTGGAAAAACAAATATGAGCAAAAGAATAAAATTAAGTATTAAATGACGTTATAAATACAGTAAGCTATATATAGTGAAAATGGTTAATTTGATCTATTCAAAGTTCCCATGATTGCACTCCACGAGTATTTGCAACTTCTTCTCGAAACTGGCAATTACGAGAAAAACCTT
This sequence comes from Juglans microcarpa x Juglans regia, assembly GCF_004785595.1. Classification (NCBI taxonomy): domain Eukaryota; kingdom Viridiplantae; phylum Streptophyta; class Magnoliopsida; order Fagales; family Juglandaceae; genus Juglans; species Juglans microcarpa x Juglans regia. The sequence continues at coordinate 3,545,864 of NC_054600.1, forward strand.
GGGACCTATATAGCTATAGAGAAATATATATTCTAATTACAAAGTGATTATATAAAAATAATCTCATGTGGCTTGATGTGATTTATCAAATTGTAAAGTTATTTAATTGTATTGTAAAACAGATCTGATGAATCATATGAAGTCAAGTCAGTTTGTGAGTTATACTACTTTTGTATAATTCCTTTTATGACTGTAGCACTCCTCATAACTATACAGGTTTCAGTTCAACTAGGTCATGCGAGCGTGCAATAATTTTTATCAGAGAAGTGCTACAACTAAAATTTTTTTTATAAAATAAATTCATATGGTTTCATGTCGTTAGATCTATTTTATAATCTAACATAATAGTACTTCAAGACACATTAATTAGTAATTTGTGGATTTACCACATACGTTTATGCAGGAATCTTTTGTCGTCAAAGCATTTCTCTTTTCATTAACGTGTGATATTTTCTTTGGCTATAAATCCAACTATTTTTGGCTAATTAGTGTATGTTTTTTACATCTTAATATTTTTTTTTCAATCTCATTAGTATAAAATTAAGAAGTTAAAATCTAGGGTTTATTAATTCGGATATGTACGTACGTGTTGAGAACAGCACTAGTACTACTGTTTTTAAGAACCAATAATATTAGAGTAATTTTACATACAACCGTAAAGTGTGTAAATGTTGTATAATTACTTTGAAAAAGAGTGGAATCTACTATTAAAAAATTTATTTATTTTTATGTGGGTTCCATGTTTTATTTATTTTTTTAAAGTGATTACGTGACGGTTGCATAATTCACAAGTACAAATATATTTTCTCATAATATTAATATCAGAGAATTAAAAGGAAAAAACTTATAAATTGTTATGTTTTCAATATATATATATATATATATATATATATAGTTTATTAATATTTTCAGAGAAAAATAATAAAGCGCATCAAAACAGTTGTATACATTTTAGTGGTCTATGCGCATAACCTTGTAAATCATATTAATGTTATTGTATTAATATAATTTATTTTATGTAAATAACAAGGTGGCCAACCCTCTCATATTGTGCTATGTGGGGCCAGGAAGCGCCCATAAATAATGACTCCTTCAAGGGACCGGAAGTTGTAACTTGCTCTGCTGTTTCTTACCATATTCTTATTCAATTCTGATCTAATTCCTTGATCAGTCTTCCCCTCCTTATTAACTTCCTCATAGTGTCGACATGGGTTGCCAAGAAGAGCCTTTGGTTCAACAAGTCCGCGAGTTGTTTGAGCAAATCTCAAGCCTAAAGAGTCTCAAACCCTCCAAAGATGTCAACATGCTCTTCACCCAACTCGTGCTCACATGCATGCCACCAAGTCCAATTGATGTAACCAAGCTGTGCAAAAGGGTGCAAGAAATGAGGTCAAAACTCATTAGGCTTTGTGGGGAGGCTGAGGGACTTTTGGAGAGCCATTTCTCTACCATCTTAGGTTCATATGAGAACCCTCTTGACCATCTCCATATTTTTCCTTACTATTCTAATTACCTCAAGCTTAGCCTCCTTGAATTCACCATCCTTACCCAACAATATTGCACCCAATATCATGTCCCTAACAAAGTTGCCTTTGTGGGCTCTGGCCCCCTTCCCCTTACATCAATTGTCTTGGCCTCCAATCACCTCACCACCACCACCTTTCACAATTATGATATTGACCCTTTAGCCAATTCAATGGCTGTTCGTTTAGTTTCATATGATCCTGACCTTTCAAAAAGAATGTTCTTCCATACCAACGATATCATGAATGTAACAACTGCTTTAAAAGATTACGAAGTGGTTTTCCTGGCAGCTCTTGTGGGCATGGACAAGGAGGAAAAGGTCCGAGTCATCGATCATTTGGCCAAGTACATGGCTCCAGGAGCTCTTTTGATGCTGAGGAGTGCGCATGGTGCTCGTGCTTTTCTCTATCCGGTGGTTGATCCTTGTGATCTTCGCGGATTCGAGGTTCTTTCGGTGTTTCATCCCACTGATGAGGTTATTAATTCAGTTGTCATTGCACGTAAATACCCAATGCCTACACACTCACTTGAGCAGCAGAGTCTTGGCCCCATGATACTGCCTAATTGCAAGTGTTCTGAAATCCAAGCCTTCAACCCTTTCAACCACGGCAACATGATTGAGGACTTCTCCATTGAGGAGCGCCAACTTTCCTAAACTCCATAAATTTCACCAAGAAATACTCTTGTCTATGATTCTATAATATAAGCTGGGTATTGAGTCATTCAATTGCTTCTATCATATGTTCGTTGCAATATGTCTAACTTGTTTACATACCCACTCGAAGTATGTTTCTATTTTGTGTACTTCTAGCATCTTGAAATAAAAAGGTTTAAATGTGTGTTTCAGAATTTTTCTCTACTTAAACTTTGTAATCTATTTATTTTCAGTAAAAGCTTGACAAGCCATACATGGCAGCTATATATCATTGGATATATATGATCGATGGGAGATAATTAATGTTCGATCTTTTGAATTTTTGTATATATCTTCTTACTAATTAAGTTCTCCATTTTCATAGTTTCTTTTCTTGACCTAAAAGGAAAGGGCGCCCTTAGAAAAGACTTGATTAAGAATGATCACAGTACCGGATTGATCACAACATGAAAATTTGGCATCATTTTTTAATTCAATTGATCATCTCTAACTCCAATCAGTTAACAAGAAACTTTCAGTTATCTATACATGCTGACAATTGGGCATGCTACAAGAAAAATAGATATTTGTGACTATTTTGTGATGAAAATAGATTTATTTTAACTGAAAATAATCATTTCGCTATAAATGCGCGCGCAGAAAGATTTAATTTAGCTGATATCATGTCTGTTGTCTTAAACATCTTGATGTCAGTACTCCACTTTAATCTCTTCTTTGTGGATAACGTATCTTATACATGGTGATATCAGTGAGTGGAGGACAGGCCAGGAGAGAAAGCAGAGAAAAGACCAATTCGAGAGAGACCCATTTTTTTGTTGGGTTCTGCAATATTCATGTTTTTGCAGTTACTACGGGTACTACTGCATTAACGATACATGCAATATATATCATGTATCATATTGGTGGCTATCTTGCTTTAAGTACTGTTAAATATTGGACAGCAAGTTGTTTGGGAAAACAACAATTGTGTCTTGTCATTTTGTCTTAATTTGTTGGGGGAAAACAACAAATATTTCTGTCTACTCCTTTTGTCTACATATCTTCGATATATAATTGGCTCCAATAGGTGGTTAGCTGTATAGGCATGTATAGGGTCTCTTTGAAATAGCATTTAGTATAATGTTTTTTTTAACCACAGTTTGCTTCCGCCATTCGTGAGGATATTAATAAATTCCAGAGGTTATGTCCTCCTTAACAAATAAAAAGATAGTTGTTGCCATTTGTTTGCTTCCAAATTGTAAATGTAAAAGTTTGGCTAGAACTAGGTGACTAAAATAATAAATTTATATAGGATTAGGTGACTAAAATGATAGAATTTATCCTATCATTAAGTTGGTAATTTTGGCTGAATGTAAATTATTTATTAACTTTATCTATAACAATATTAAATTTATCTAAGATGTATTAGATGTTATTTAGATAAGTCATAAGTGGGAAAATCGAGTCTCAAGGAATCTGTACTTATCCAGAGAAGAGATTAATCTGAAATCTGTTACTACAGTGAAGAGTTATCGCGAAATGTCAGCATTCCATTAGGAGATGACTTCGCAACCGTTAGTAGAGTTCTACTGCAGATCAAATTCCTACCAGACTCATTCCGTCAGTAGAGTCCTACTACAAATCAAACTCTCAGATTTGTTCCGTCAGCAGAATCCTACTACAATGAGAATTGATTTTCAAATTGTTTATTTAAGGGATCATATTGGTTAGGATCAGTAGAGATTCAGATCTGAATATTTTCTAGAGCATTTTCCAGTGCATATTTTGTTGAGAAAAATTTTTAGAGAATTTTCATACTGTTTCTCTCAGAGAGTGGTACTTGAGTGTGAGAAAATTATTTTGAGAATTTTCTAGTGTTTTATCTCTCTTTTTTAATATATGCATACTCCATGTTGGAGAATTGATTGGTCGAGTTTCAGCTACTGGAGTTCCACGAGAAAAACCAATATTTGAAGATCATCAGAGGTTCTGGCTGCTACTGCAGTAGAAGATAAATTGATCATTTGTCTGGTCAAGTAAGAGTGTCAATTGACAAAGGTTTTGTAATTGAGCTTTACTTGTAATTGATTTTCAAATACTAAATTTGACTTTTCTGAGTTTGGCTGTCCCGTAAAGTTTTACCTTTAAAAAGTTCTTTAAAAGGTTTCCATTCGATACCAATCTTGGTGTTACGCACTTCGTTTATTTTATGTATTTGATTGTTTATCAAATTAATTACATGCTTGACAACTAACAAATTTGTTGAGTAAATTGATAGATATTCTTGCTGTATTACAAGGGTACTTGGGTAATTTTACAAATCAACTGATCTAAACCCTTGTAACCATAACATCCTATTAATTAAGAAGACATATTTCATTTCATTAAAGCGCGCCCATTTTAGGTTTTTCCGGATAATTAACTCCAAGGTTAAATTACAACATTTTATTTGGTAGGCATGCAGGATCAATTAATGTTATTAATTATAAGCTAAGCTCCCTTTGACATATTAATGAATTAGCAATTGCCCGAAAACATTACATATAATAAACACACGAATGACAAAGCATATATATATATATATATATATATATATATATATATCAAATGATTGTTTTTCCTCCCGGCCAGCTTTGCTAATTAACTTGGTTTGTAAAGGACATTTTCCTATATATGATCAATTTAAGACGTTTTTAATACGAGAACTAATTTAATGGATGATGACTAGTGGAACAATAAACAAACAAGTAGAAGGGTGGAGGAAGAGGAAATTAGGACAGTGTTTTCAGGACAAGACAAGGGGAGAGAGAGTACTCTCGTACTAGCTAGTGGAAGTACTGTTTTAGCAAAAGTAAAGCGTCACAACTCGAGATTAAGGGTGTAATCCTAGCTTGCTACTCATAAGTACTATTTGATCAAAATATGAGACAAAAAAAAAAAAAAAAAAAATCATGTGCCAATTAATTAAGTGATCAACGTCTTAGCAATTAAGTATTGATTAAAAAAAATTATTCTCATCAGCCACTATTCACTATCCCACATCCTACATCATATGAAAAATACTCTAACACCCTACGAAAGAGCTATAGGCTGTGTGAAGTGTGAAAATGAATAGTAACTGATACAGATCATTTCTCATTAATTAATATTGTAGTTATATATAATTGAAGCAATTATATATATATATATATATATATATATATTAATGTATCATGTTCTTTGTTTTTCTTTTTTTTCTAATTTCATATAAAAAGCTTATTGGCATTCTTCTTCAAGTGGCTGCCTACCAACCACATCATTCGAGGGCAAAAGATTGTGTCTGGCCTTAAAATTAATTACCGAAAAGATAAAGGGGATCAATTAGATGCATCATGATGTGCTCATAAACCTTGGCCAAAAAAATAATATATAGTTACTCGGTTAATAGATCTCTCCCTAGTCATGTAAGTGATTATTGTACAATATAATTCCTTGGCAGGTTTTAGTTATTTTACACTCTCCCATAACTCCATAATGTCGACATAGGCTGCAAAGATGTCAACATGCTCCATCTTCCCCCAAACAATGCAGACACTTTATATATATTTCGAAAGCGGCCAGCAATATTGCAGTAGCAAAAGTGCCTTTCGATCTTCTTCCTGTGCTGATGATCCTAATTTCCCTGATGATCTCCACTTTTATCAATCGTCTAGGCAGCTAGCACACATATATATATTCTCACCTCACCACGTTCGACTTCTTATATCATTAACCTGATCTGATTTATCAGCCAGTTCTTCAAAGTAATCATGCTAGCTAGCTAGCAATATGGTCTCAACTCATGAACCTGACCTCTTCATATTCAGTGTTCTTCAGCTCCCTGCTAATGATATGAAGTATGTTATCATTTCGCTAATAATCTGTAACAGTGAAAACAGGCCGATTGAGGAAGTCATGTCCGCTGATCAGAAGACCAAACAATCATCTCTGATCTCTCTCTCTCTCTCTCTCTCTCTCTCCATTATGAATTTTTGTCAGCTTGTTCATCTATGTCTGACATGTTTTGCTACTCCAAACATGCATGTTTTGTTTGGTTTCATGCAACTTCAATTTCAAGACAAAATTAGAAGCCCGGCTCAATCTGTTTTTAGAAATTTTCCTCTTTAATTGATCATTTGGTAATTAATCTAGCTACTAGCGAATAGATCAATTCACATGGCGCCATGACATAATGCGCGCACATTTACGCGTGCAAGTAAGCAACTTCTTTATATATAAGATTGTTTCATCAGCTTGATCTTGCTAAGGTGGTGTTGTCTACTATTTTCGTAGTTATAGACTTGGCAACAAAATTTTTAGCTATATTCAAACGGTATTTCTGCCTTGCAGTACGTTACTTATAATTTGACTTTCATTTTTCTAATTCCAGTAGGATATATATATATATATATATATATATATATATATATATATATGCTGAAGACGCTAATTGGTTTGTTGGTCCAATTCATGATGATTTTGTTGGTACGTTGCTATTGGCGGATGACGTCTTGTGCTTATAACATCTTATTTATCAAGGCGTACCTGTAATTTCTTGTTAATTATATCTATGATCAAGGGGTGTTTTCTTTAATTATCTGTTCATCGACATGAGATATAATGACTTTTTTTTTTTTTTTTTTGGGGGGGGGGGGGGGGGGGGGGGGGGGGGGGTAGGGGGAATTAGCAGCATGCATGGTCCTTGTCGGTCATGATCTTGTCAATGATCTGTGATTAGTTCCAAAATTATAAGTTGGATGATGCTTGCAGGCTAGCTGTTTCCATTTTGTTTAATTTGCATGCATGTTTCAGATCAGTACTCTACCGCCCCTCAATATTGCATGCTTTCCTATCACATCCAATCTCATCATGTAGATCAATTGCTTAATTTGTAACATAATTATTTAATTTGACTTAATTAGCCAGGCCTACATAACGCAAAGAGCTAGATGATCTGTCTTCTTCTAATCTTCTTCTTCTCTTTTTTTTTTTTTTTTTTTTTTTAAAAAAAAGAAGGGAGTCCAATATTAATTAATACACAGGTTAATTAAAATGGGATAATTAGTAGTGGTGGGGAAATAATAAAGTGAGTTTAATTAGAAGTGATCTGCAAACTAGGGATAGCAGGCTCATGATGATTAAATACTTATTTTTTTCAGCACTCTCTTTCATGACAAATATCTCACAAATGAATAAGAGCAAGATCAGGCGTTCTATCTATTTCTACATCAAGCATATGATAGATTTTGAGTGAGTTACATCAGATCTGATCGATAGAGTTAGCCATATCATGTGTGTGTGTGTGTGTATATATATATATATATATATATATTAAATTATGATGTCTGCATGATGAGATCAACTAAAACTCATCAGTGAAGTAGTACTACTTAAGCCTAATTAATTTCTTCATAAACTTGTAAGAGGATTCTAATTACCAACATTAATTTTTTCCATGTATAATGCCTTATATATATTATATATATATATGTTTCTGTTACAATGCTTCCTTCCCCAATTATTTGTTGGGAAAGTTGACAGAAATTTGAAGCAATCATGCACAGAGTAATTAATTAATTAGTAGGATTAATTTCGAGGGATAATGCAATTCGTTAACTATCTAATAAGCTGTATTTTCTTAATTATTACATATATAAATACATGATAGCAACATGCAGTAGATGATCCTCGAGATCGATCTGTACTTGATTTAAGCATAACTTGACGATCATATATACTAGTTGGAAATGGCGTATAATTGCTTGTGGCCCCATCCATCAAGCTGTAAACAGCTTAATTTGTAAAATTAGCATAATGAAAAAGTTCAAAACTTTGTCAAATTTTATTGCTTTTCTTGTTGGAAATAGTTTGCCAATGATCAACCTAGCTAACCTTGGCCAATTACCTGAAAACTCAACCAACTTGTATTATCATGTCGATCGATTAGTTAGTAGCTTCTTAGTATGATTAGTTTAAAAATATAGATTTTTTCCTTTTGATTGATAAACAATAAGAATTATTGCATTATGTTACATGATTAATAATGTTGGTGAACAATCCAAATGAATCCAAAGTATGTTCACTTCAAAGGCATTTTACCATTAAGTTAAATGTACAATTGTGATCAATTAAAAAAAATTGTCATCCAAAGTATAATGATTCGAACAAAGTGATCGGATTCACAAATCTGGAATTATCTTATAATTGCATAAGGCATATAGAGTTGACACTACATGTTAATTTTACATCTAGTTGCGTGACAGATTTGAATAAAAGAAGTCAAATTATTTAAATTTTTATGAATCAGACAAAAGTAAATTCACAAATCCTGAATTATCTTATAGTTGCGTAAGGCATATGGACACGACACTGCATATTAATTTTATATCTAGTTGCGTGACGGATTTGAATAAAAGAAGTCAAATTATTTAAATCTTTATGAATCAGACAAAAGTAAATTCACAAATCTTGAATTATCTTATAGTTGCGTAAGGCATATGGACACGACACTGCATATTAATTTTATATCTAGTTGCGTGACGGATTTGAATAAAAGAAGTCAAATTATTTAAATCTTTATGAATAAGATAAATGTAGATCCAGAAACCCTAAAAATTTAAATAATAACTCAAGTATTTAGCTAATATCCATATGATGCGGGCCCCACAATACCCCTAGCTGATAACCCCTTTAGAGGACAAGAGAGTGTATTTAATTTAACCTTGAATAGTGTCTTTATAATACCACTTCTTGTTTGGAAGTCTCTCCGATAACCCCATAGTGTCGACATTAGCTGCCAAGAGCTTTTAGTAGAAGAAGAGTTTGAGATGGTGAGCAAATCTCAAGCCTCGAGAATCTCAAACCCTCCAAAGATGTGAACATACTTAACTTGTGCACACATGCATATATGCCACCAAGTCCAATTGATCATGTAACCAAGCTGCTTGTGCAAAAGGGTGCAAGAAATGAGGTCAAAGCTCATTAGGCTTTGTGGGGAGTCTGAGGGACTTTTGGAGAGCCGTTTCTCTACCTTCTTGGGCTCTCATGAAAACCCACTTGACCATCTCCATATTTTAGTTCACCAAGCTGCTTAGCTTCATTTGAGTTCACCATCCTTGCCCAACACACTGCACCCATAACCCTTTCAAAATTGCCTTTGTGGGCTCGGGTCCTCTTCCCTTACCTCAATTGTATTGGTTTCTATATTTCTAATCACCTTGCCACCACGACCTTTCACAATTATGAATCATGATATCGATCGACCCTTTAGCCAATTTGAAGGCTATTCGTTTAGTTTCATCTGATCCTGACCAGAATGTTCTTCCATACCAATGATAATCATATCATGAATGTAACAACTGCTTTAAAAGATTATGAAGTTGTTTTCTAGGCAGCTCTAGTGGGCATAGACAAGAATGAAAAGGAGCTTTGCTCTATCCGGTGGTTGATCCGTGTGATCTTCGTGGATTCGAGGTTCTTTCGGTGTTTCATCCTATTGATGAGGTTATTAATTCAGTCGTCATTGCGCGAAAATATCAAATGCCTATACAGTAGTGCTTGTCCCAAACATATCATGTACTGACATCTAAACCTTGTATCCGAACCTATTTTGGGAAAGGGAAATACTCTAACCATAAAGGAATTATACAAAAGTAATCTCATAAACTGATATAGCGTAATGCAGTTTATCAGATTGTAAATTTACTTCCATTGTAAAGCAATTCAACAAATCAGATAGAGTCACGTCAACTTGTGAAATTTTTTTTTGTGATTCCGTTGTGAATGCAGCAGTACTTTTTGAGAAATGGGCAGTATTTGATCAGATTCAACTCTCAAGACATCCATTTATGACTGCTGGACAAAGCAACAAGGAACTGGCTCCTTCTGTCATGCACAACTAGTTTACTTATAGAATAATGTTAGTCTTACCACTCTTCTACTATCTTTTTACTATTCTTTTTAATTTTTTAAATTTTCTTTTTAAATTTTCTTTTACTTAATAATTAAGAAAGTGATTATTAGTAAAATTGTATATTTTTTAAATTTTTTCGTAATGATTAAAGATATTAAAAAAAATACTTAAATTTTTTTTTTTAAAAAAAAAAATATACTGAAAGTAGTAAAGTAGTGGTAAACGAGTTGTAAGTCTATCATTACCCTTACTTATATACTATATATTTCCAACATGGATGTTTGATATTTTCATTCTTTCTGTTGGCATTTTAATCCATTTCACTGCAAAAACAAGAAATTGGATCCTTCTATTGCTTTTTTTTATTATTATTTTTTAAAAAAATGTACTAAATGCATATAATATATATATATATATATATATATATATATACATATTTAACTTCTTTCATTTACTTGAGAGATCTCTCTGCTTTCATCTTTCACTTGGAGCAATCCATTTCTGAATCTTGTTCCGAGTGACTTTTATTTCATCTCCCTAGGGTAGTTGCATATGTCAATTGAAGGGCAAAATACAGCTTTTAATTTCTGTTGATCCAAAAGTCCCTTTAAGGTTCAATCTGTCTCAATTGATCATGCACTCATAAAATCAATTGCTTTATTTGTGATGGACATATCAATTTATAAGCCAAAATCTATATCCCATGTTCAAAATTAATCTCAAATTTGTGACACAACACCTATTTTTTCATTCTTAATCAAACATCATTTATTCGATCGTTGTTCACTTACTAGGCTCAAATAATTTAGAATACACGATCAACGAATATTGCAAGAGTGCACATTGCAACTTTGTGCTAGCCTAAAATGCAATGTGACAAAGTCAATAATTTAAACGCATCTTTGGACACTATGAGAATTTTTAGAATTCTTAAAATTTTTCATAATTTCATTCTCAAATCTCACTCAAATACAAAATACTTTTCAATTTTAAATTTTTAAATTTTTTATCTAATCATTACATAATCATTATTTAAATACAAAAATCAATACAATTTTTTCAAACTTTAAAACAAAAATAATATTCAAATAATTTTTTAACTTTATAATATTTTTAATTAAATTTCCCTCTCTCATTTTTTAGAACCCATTAAAATATTTTCACTCAAACCATTTCATTATTATTCACAAAATTCTAAAATACTCCAAATGTCCAAACAAGGCTGAGTGCGCATTAGAAACTGTTGGTATTCAAGAATGCAAAATGTAACTTGGATTAAGATAAATATACAAATCATAGAAGTCCAAACTAATTGATTTTTTTTTTTTTTAAAGATCTTCCTTCATTTATAAGTAAAAGATCAGGCTCTGTTATTTGGTCATGCACAAGACTCGAATCTCCCTTCAACCTCAAAATCACGCAGCTGTCAACTTCCAAGCATCTTTGAGAGGCCCAGTTTGCAGGGAGACTTCTCTTCTTGAAATTCCAATCAGCATCTATCTATTGCCTTTTTCTGGAGCCAACTGCAGAGCGGAGTTTTTCACAAGCTTCTGTCGTAGTTTGCTCATGTGCATCTTAGCAAACTGAAAGATGAATAGCATCTCTCTTTAAAAAGCACAAATGAGATGACAGTGTCCAATATATTAAAAAAATAATAATTAGTCTTAAATATAGTTTTAGGATGCACAAATACATCCTTTAAAAAAATACCGTTAAAAATATATATATATATATATATTTTTTTTTTATGTGGATACTGTATTTGTCAAATTTCTTTTTTTTTTTTAAAAAAAAAGGGGAAGGCAAAGACATACACACCCCTAACACTGTACAAATCATTTAACTAAAGTATGCATTTTTAGTTAAAATACTTGAAACGTTAAGAAAAACTTCAAAAAGAAGGTACATGCAGGGGGAGGACATTTCACTGAATAACTTCTATTTAGATAAAATCAAATCAAATGCTCATAACATTATATTTTTGAATTAAATAAGATCTGAATTATTCGCCTATTTTCCATGCATCAAGATAGATTCATTACTTCTTTCTTCTTAATTATATAGATAGCAAATTTATCACAGGTCCAATCCAACCCAGAACTCATCTCATCTCATCTTGCTTTCTTACCTTCTTGATCATTTTCAGTATAATGGGTTGGGTGCTATAATCAAAGTTATCTACAGATTCTTATAAGAGGAAGCAAATGACAAAAAAAACTGCCTTTAGTGTACTTAGTTCACTACAGCAGATCAACATGACAAAACATATATATATATATATATATATAGGATTACAGGCAATAATCTAACCAGAATATGATGCTTGCACTAAAACCAAATTATAAAATAGAAAAAAAATAATAATAATAATAAAGAAATCATCTTCCTGTTCTATCTCCAGGATCGAAATAAATAGGTCCTCCAGCACTACTGCTAACATCGTCCATGAGACCAAATCTCATGTCCTCAGATGGCTTCCAATGCCTCTTCCTCTGATTTATGAACCAATTGCTTATCTGTTTTTGGTCTAATCCTGTCACCTCCGACAACCTTGATTTTTCCTCCTCCTGTACCAATAATATCATTCATTCTTTCAAAATATAAACAAGATTTAAATGCATCCCAAAATACTCTTTCTAATTTCTTACTATATATATAATATGACATACATGATGATATCACCCAGTACTTCAAAAACCAACCACAATCGTGTGAAAATTCTCAGGCAAGAACTTATATCTTTAGAGTTTCACATTGGGAAAAATGATTTTGATGGGATTGCATCCTCTTAATTACAAGTTAAATAAATAGATAATATCCGATTAGTGTAAAACATGAAATATTTTGATCATTTTACTTGTCATGAACATGATATAGAATGACCAAAATACACCACTATCCATATAGTGAAACGGAGAAGACCCGTGTCACTGCAGAGGGCTTGCCGGCAGTGACAATTTGTAAGGGATGTCTCAGATTCTTCTTGAACAGATCAAGTAGACTACAAATTTATTTTTCTTCTTCTTTTTTTTTTTTTTTAATTTCGGGGACCCTCTCCAAGACAGGACCTTTCGGACCCACCTCTACAGAGTAAACATCGGTCATGTGCACCGCACCCTCAAAAGTTTCCTTACACAGAACTGGTTAAATCGCTGACTTTTCACTAGGGTGTGTGGCCCCAAATGATTGTTTGCACCCATGAGGTGTTGAACCTTGGACCTTGAAGGGAGTGATACTCCAAAACCAAAGCCTTCACCACTTGGGATTCATACTACAAATTTCTCAAACAACCAGCTTGTTATATTCTCATTATAAGTGATGCTATGTACTTTGCTTCTGCTGTCATTAGTACTTCACATGTATATGGTTCCATACTTCTACTTCCCCCAAGCATAGACACCCTAAGATCCTTGTGTGTGAACATAGCCCAATGTAAGTAGGTAATTGCAACAAAATAGGGTGGTTCTTTTTTGTTTTGTTTTTTTTCCTAATTTTTGCGTACACATACTCCTTGTGTATTTGAGTCAAACAAATCCTTCCTACTTCATAAAATTATAAATGGAAGACTATAGATAAAATTAAAACCAAATTTTCAATTATTCAAAGGAAGAAAAACCATGAGATAATATTCAGTTTACCGTCGGATATGGCCATCTATAATGAGTATTCCACCAATCCATCAATGCTAGTGTTGCATCCTTTGGTAGCTTTCCCTTCTTCCTTTTCTTTAAAAACTCTTTCATCAAATTGCTAAGATAGCCACTGTACTTTCGAAGGAGCTTTTCTTTTAGTTCATTGTCTCCTGAAGGGCCAGCAGAAGAGAGCTCTTGATTTTCAAGTGCTGCTGCATCTACCTCCCCATAACTTAATTCCTCCCCTGAATTAGTCCCAGTTGCTTCATCTAAAGAGACACAGAAAGAAAGAAAAGTTCCATGGGAAGCACTAAAGGGTTTAGAAATCCTTACCTAAACAATGCATGCATGCCAGCACAGACTACTTAATCACATGAAATAAATATTATTAGAATGTGTTAGAGATGGTCCTCACTAATTTATAACAAGGGACTCCAACTATTTTGTAGAAAAATAGTAAACCACATGGCATTTGATTTTTTGTCTTTATTGGCCATAATGGCATATGATCAAACATGTTGTGAACTTCAACATCAAGCACTAAGAACATGTATGGTAACCAAAAGTTTTCTTTTACATACCAAAGCATGAATTTTAGTTTCTCATATATAATTTTCATCTAATCATCATTTGCATCAAGTTTTGTGATTTAAAAAAAAAAAAAACTCACAAAATTTTTCTTCCAAGATAATTTTAATGGACTCCACAACGTTTTCTATAGAAATGTTTTCTTAATTCAAACACAATTTAATATATATAGGTCCAATCACTTTTACAAAATCCAACAAAAACTCATCTATAGAAATTTCCTCAAAAATTAAAAAATGATCAAGAAAATCTTCAATCCAAACACGCCCTAACAAAGGTTGGGAAAGGGAAAAGTGAGTCGATGTTGAAACTATAAAAAACAAAAGCAGCATGCTGAATGTGTGGATATTTATTCATCATCCTGTATCTAGTTTCCTCCCTATAGAGTACTGATACATTGGCCGAACCCCAGCCAAAGTTTTTCAGACAAGCACTAAGCTGATCTGAAGTTAAGTTGCCATTTTGTTTAGTTCTAAGTTCTAAATTAAACACTAAGGCCCCATTTGTTTTCAAATATGAGATGAGATGAGATTAAGGAGTGGTTTGGATTTAGAGATGGGTTGAGATGGTTTGTGATTAGTAGAATAAAAGTTAAATTATTTATTATATTTTGTGTGGGAATTTGGGAAAGTTATTTTTGGATTTGAAAAAGTTGAATTGTTTATTATATTTTGTGTGGAGATTTGGGAAAATTGTAATAATGATATGAGATGAATTGAGGTGGATTTTGAATGCAAATGAGGCCTAAAATTAAAAAGTTGAATAAAATATTGTTATAATATATTTTTTAATATTATTTTTATTTTGAAATTTAAAAAAGTTGAATTGTTTATTTTATTTTGTGTAGAAATTTGGAAAAATTGTAATGATTAGGTGTGAGGTTTTCAAAGTTTTGGATTTTAGTCTTGAAAGCAAACCAGACCTATTGCTAATGAAAAATTCTCAAATCTCAGGAGGAAACCAAAACCAGCCTACTCAACAGTAACTCTTTCATTGTTCAACAATGGCCGGTATATATATCTCTATAGAGACTCATTTCTCCTCATAAAGAGCCTAATAGGAGGAGTGAGGTAACTCCATATAAAGACCAGAATGAGTTTGTTCCTAAGCCGTGTGGGATTTCTCAACAATCTCTAGGCTAATTTTCTCAATTCCCTTCAATAGTTGTACCGATTAAGCTTCACTCACATGTGAAAGATATGATTAATATGCATGTGGTGATCATGCTTCGTGTTGTACCCATTTGAGAGCCTACCCTATTTGAAAGAAAAAATTTAAAGCAAATGGGGGAAGGGCAAATTATGTTGATAACAACAAAGGACTCAGGACAATGTTGGTGTTGCACTTTAACTAAAAGCTGACATAGCACTGTAAATATACATAAAAAGCCATAGCCATTTATATTCCCCGAGGACAAATTCAGAGAGGGGGAAGGGACTTCCCCATATATACCTCTTTCCCATATCTCGAAGTTTGTTAATGTCTCAGTACTTTGGATGCTACTAGAGGTAACAGGCAAACATGTTAATCAGTAAGATGGAAGGTCTGGTAATAGCCTGTGACTGAATTATTCACATAAAATTAAACAGGTTCTTAATTCTAATATTGTTGTACTTTTGTAAAGAAACCACTTGAAGATTATCAGGTCAGTTTGAAGAAATCATAGAGTTTCATTCTCAAGGAAGAGCATCGATAAACCTTGTCGGAATGTAGTTCGAATAATTAGATTTACTTCTTCTCATCAGTTTAAATTTTTTAGTCGACAAGTGGTGCGTTCCTCCAGAAAATTTAATTGGCATCAATAGCTGATCCTGGGAGCCTTTCCTCCTTATACTTCAATTAGAATCAATCCCCCGTCAACTTTGAAAGCCAGCAATAAAAACAAACTTAGAGATTTAGGCCTTGTTTGGATTCAAAAACCATCTAAACTCATCTCATCTAATCATTACAACTTTTCAAAACTTTCAAACAAAATATAATAAACAATTCAAAATTTTCAAATCACAAAACAAAAATTATATTAAAAAATTATATTTCAACAATATTTTATTCAACTTTCAACTCTCATCTCAACTCACTATCCAAACCTCTCCCGTGATGTAGGAAACCCAAGGAGCGCAACAAAATCACTCCATGTCCGTTACAAATTAATGAAGCAAAACAAGCACCTTTAATTATATTTGGGAAAATATGGCATTGATAAATAAATTATAAAAAAAAAAAAAAGAAAAATAAAGTAAAAAGTTAGCTAGGATTTTTGTTTAGAGAGGCCGGATTCATTTTCTCAATCGATCTTCTGGTTTTGGACAAAAGCATGCTTTTTTAATGCACTATACATGACCAAAATTATAACAGAACTTGAAACACTTACAAACATATAGATCTTTTGTGAATGGCCTTGTAATGTGATTCAATTCCCCGGCCCCTACCCGCGAACCCCCATATAAAAAAACATATCTTATGAATTTTTAATTTCAAATGTATTAGAAAATAAAATATCCACGAAAAGCTTAATTTTTCAATGAATATTATTGAAAACAGAAGCATCAACACTGAGGGAATCACTATCAAACAACTTACAATTTTATAACATTAATTTACATTATTTATAAAATATGGAGCAGTGGATTTATCCGTTAATGAGTAATGATCGATGTTCCAATGTTAGTTATATATTTTTGTTGACGAAGAGATCGACCATGACAAGATATATAGAAAAATTTTCGTCATTTTTTCAATTTCATTATCAATTTTTTTTCTTTTTTTTTCAAAGAAAATAACGTCAAGAATGGTGGCAAGATCAATTTTACAAATACGCATAGAGATCTGGTATATAGATTAAAAAACACCCAACTTGGGTGGGATATTTTGGGGGCCGCTTACTGCCAAATGACCTAAACTACGAGTAATACTCCTTTTAATAGCATAGATGTTTGGTTAGGGTGGAGGGGCCATGCATTCGTCCTTGACTACAAGTATCTGGATGGCATTGAGCTAGGGATATTTCAACACAAGACTTGGTGCGTTGTAGAATATGAAGAATCGATTTTGATCTTGCTAATCATTTTCAGAGCAACATAAGTGATACACAAGCAGTAGAAGATGAAGACATATAGAAGTTCGATGATCCAGAAGAAGTAAAACCCACTAAACGATAATAAAACAGGCATCCCAATAGATGAAAATGGCAAAATCAACCAAACATTTGTATTTTTGTAGGGCTTTCTAAATCCAATAGCATGCACTGCAGTTTTCACATGAGTACCATGCATGGATCCATGAAACATAAGCAAAATAGTGATATAATTAATAATAATAGAGCCATTTGCATTAAAAATTTGGGAAGTTCTGTGGTTAAATCATGTCCAAAAACGTGTGGTTACAGGCTATCGGAATATTCAACAAACATATGGTAATAGTAATAAGATAACGTGGTGTGCGGTGGGGGATAGCTTAAACAGATCGTATATTGCTAAGAATGTGTACGGAAAATAGTGCCCATTTTTTTAGAGGTTTCCAGTTATTTTAACTCGAAAAAACATGACGTAGAGATGAGGAACAAGCTTTTAAGCTCATTAGACTGATCTCCACCATTCATGTCATTTTTTAGGTACAAAACACATGACCCATGTATATTTATTCTTAGCAGTTAGCAATACTTGAAGGTGAAACAGTGCAAGTCAAGCGCGCTGAAACAGTGCAAGTCAAGCGCTCAAGGACATAATAATTTAGTAAATATCACTGTTACAAACAATTGAAAACAGACGTATACATACCAGAACGATAATCCAAGGTTCTTGTCAAGGTTCCTTTACAGAGATTATTGAGCTGTGATTCAATGCCGCTCAAGAATGAGGTAGCTTCATCGAACGGCTTGGATAGCTCCTCCTTGTATCTGTATAGAGTCTTACAGTATACCTCCTGGGAAAACAACAGTAAACAGTAACTGATACCTTTATTATTTAGCCAAAAGAAAAGAAAAACTAATACCTTTACTACCAAGACAGAGAATATATCTTTAAAAAAGGAAAGAAGGCGAAGCATGCCGCACGTATACCATTTGATTGCTGATCAAACTGTGAAGAGATTCCCAAGTTTTCTTTCGTTACCATTTTTCTTAATTAGTAGCCATAGAACAATATTGCATACTAAAAATGAAAAAGATTCAAAACAAGTGAAGAAAAGTGAATGATTTGCTTTAATGTTTTAAGTACCATGAATTCATCCAGTTCTGGGTTAGCTCCTATCTCACTGTAAGTACTGCCTAATGCGTAGTGGTTTCCTCGGCTGATTTCTTCAAGAAGAGACGCAATTTCTGGGGGAGCTCCAACCTTTAAGCCCAAAAAATCAATAAAAAGAGAAAACTAGTTTGGAATTTTAACTGTTGAGAAGTTGGGAAAAGTGGGGGATTGGGAGAAATTAAAGCCAACACAACCTTTATGCCCACAATATCAATAATAATAAAAAGCGGCTCATGCCCTTTGATTTTCAATTATTTTTTCCCTGATCAGTATAAACAGTTCAGAAGAATCATCAAATTATCCAATAATAGAATGGTAACCTTTTGGCATTCTATGTAAGCAGAAACCAAATTTGGATAAAGAGGATGGTTGGAAATCTGGGTCTTGATCAGATCCATCACCTCCGACCCTCCGACTTCTGGCTCAGCCTCTTCGAATCGGAGCATGTTATCCATAGAGCCGTGAAATCTAGCTGAAGTATTAGAAGAAGATACTATAGGCCGATTAAGCCTATAAAACTCTTCCATCGCAGGAATTTCAACTCTCTCACGGTCAAGCTAGTCAAAGGAATATTAATTAGTCCCAGTATCTATCCCTCTAGGCTGATCTAAAGAAACTCCAACTCATGAAAGAATTTCAAAGGGAGAGACAGGCCAGAAGAGAATTAGACACAAATGCATTGTGGTTTAAGCAGAGGTGACATTAATCTACAGCCAGGTAAGCAAACAGCCACGGTAATATCTTTCTAGAGTATCATTACGAACACTTTAAGCTCAAGAATCAGAGAGAGGGAGGGGAGGGGATTAGGTTTGAACAGTGAACAAAAACTTGTTTACGCTAAAAAATCAGTAACGCAGCTACAAGCAATACCGAATGTGCTAAAAGCGTAAAACAAGATGACCTATGTATATGCTTTCTGAAATCGATACAAGCCGCCACTACATGAAGTTCATGAATCCTAATGATAAAGTTCCAGAGAGAGAGAGAGAGAGAGAGCGAGAGAGAAAGAGAGAGGAATCAAGAAGGGCTCGGAAAAAGACTTGACCTTACTTTCTTTTCCAAGAAAACATGAGAAAGAGCGAAACAGATGGAGAGCGGGGAGAGAGAGAGAGAGAGAGAGAGAGAGAGAGAGGGGGACACCTGCAAAAGAGACTAGACGAGAAAAAGAAAGAAATGAAAGATGGACTATGGAGAAGAACCGTGACTTGAGAAGGAGAGAGAGGGATAGAATAGGGACAGTGGACACTGGACACAGTTAAAGACTGAAACAGTAGGAGTTTAAAGACAAGGTCGAGCTGGGAGTAGCCCGTATTTATAGAGGTCATTTATCTATCTGATATAGGCTTAGGTTTAACTCTGACAACACATGGTGCCAGATTTCGTGCTCTCATTGGTTAAGGTCTGGAACTCTGGGTCCCAACGAAAACAATGTGGGTGGACTCCCCTCAACTTCATACTGTACCTTATCCTGTCCTTTTCACCCTTCACATGAAGATACCTATCCCGACCTCTCTCTCTCTCTCTCTCTCTCTCACTCTCAGAAATCAGAATGCAAGCTTGTGGGAAGTAAAGCACATGAGGAAAGGGAGAGAGAGTACCGCTTTTGAAGAGATCTAAAATACCTGTGTTTTTCTTGCTTCCCCCTCATAGTCATGGTTTCTACCCGTTTTGCTTGCATGTTGCATGGACTTCTATGTTAAACTATTTTATTTTTGTTTTCTGTTTTTTTAGGATGAGACAAATTCAATGCGATAAATATGCTGACACGGGCAGGAAAATATGTAGTTTTTGTGATAAAAGTTGAAAAGAAAGAGTAATCATACATATACAAATCTTAAATAAATAAACTTCATATAATTTTTTTATAAAAAAAATAGATTAAAAAATATAAAAAAAAATTAATAGGATTTACTTTTTTAATAAATTTCTATAAAATTTATCTAGTTTGAGATTTATAAAAAAAAATGCAAAAATTTCGGGTTCATCAATTTTATACTGTGTTGGTTGATGGTTACATGCAATATGTTTTCCGCATGTCAAATTAAGCTTTTAACTTTCTACTCTTTTAAGTTTTTTTATTTTATCAATTTTTGAGTTTGTGATTTCTTTCAATAAAAATCCTCCATCTGGGATGGCGTCATGTCTAAAAAGGAGTAAGATATTTTAAAATAATAATTTTTCTCATCAATTATTATTCACTACTTCACACTCTATATCTTATAAAAAAATTGTCAGTTGCAAAGTGTGGAGGTAAATAGTGATTAATATATAACAAATCCATTTTTAAAATCCTTTTTAAATTTTAAAACTTTATTGAACTTTAAAATAAAAATAATTAAAGAGGAGTCGTACTTCAAAGATAAAGTTTTCTTCTAAACTAAATAAATTGAAACTTCTTTCAACTCCTACAAAAAATTATTGTGTCCATTGAATATTTGGCGAGTACATATTTTTTAATGAATGAATGGATATATGTCATTTTTTTTTTTTAACTTGAATCTAATCACAAGCTCAAATAACACATCATTTTTATAAATTGGTCTAGGAAAGTTTCATCCAACCCAAATTAAAAGAAAACTTTATCCCTTTGTCCAAAACCAAGGAAATGAATGTGTTCAGCATGATTTATGACTACTAGTACAATGGCCAAGCGGCTTTAGGTTTTTAAATTGAGGTGTACCCTTTTTTTTATATACATAATTCATAATTTGATTTCTTTAATTTTTAGAACAATTTATTTTATTTTTAAAATGGCTTTAAATTTTTTATTAATTTTTCAGTCTTGCGGCATGGTCCATCAAAGAATTTTTATTAAAAAAATATTTGTGATGATCAAAACAATAGCGGAAGAGTAGGCTGGATTTGGATATTAAGGTGATCTCAAATAATCTAAGTTGATTTATGAATAGTAATCATGTTTTGAGTGTCACATTAAGATGTGTTTGAATATAAATAAGTTGAAATATGTGTTTTAATATATGAAATACGTTGATATAAATTTAACTTTTTTATAAAAAGTTAAAAAATAATAAACTCTATTAATAATTATTTTAAGATAAATTGAAATATGCTTGCCAATCGAATGTAGTCTAAAAAGGATAATAACAAAATACTCAATAATTAATTATATACTTGAGTTCTTAACCCTTATTTCACGAATTTCGGGTTTTATGAATTTCACCTTTCATTTGTAATAATAAAGCTGATATGACATATTTGTTAGGATCCACGCCTACCACTTTGGATCTTCTAAACAATAATAAATAAATAAATGAACATTCTAATATTATAGATTATCATCCTCTCTAGAGTATAATTTTAAGAGTATTACCACGTGGCGTCTAACTTTTACCGCTAGCATAAAATTATTTTTTTATTTTTATCTTTTTTTAATATTTTTAAAAAAAATATATACCAATATATGAAAAATTATTTTTTAATCATTAAGTAAAAAAAATTAAATACAAAAGCAGTCACAATGAAATGACAATTAACTCAGGTGGCATAATAGCATTTTCCTAATTTTAAACCCTTATTATTGGATCTTCTATTTTCGCTCTTTCAATTACTCCAAATTAAGAAAAACTAAGTGCATGGAGTCTTCGATTTAATCTTTCTTCTTTCTATATGCACAATAAGCGTTTTTAGTTGATTACTCTTTTAACTTATATATATATATATATATATATATATATATTGTAGCTTTAATTATATGGGCTGTTTAACTTTACCCATCACTATATTCAAGAATCATGACTCCATCCATATAAAAGAAAAATGTTGCAAACAAACAGCCTAATTTTAGACGCTCTTATTTGATAAAAAGGGGATGCAATATCTTAAAATTAAAAAGGAACACATTCTGGTAGAAAGCTTGAGGACTTAATTTGTATGTGTATAATTTTCTTGTTTTGTATGGTAGATTCATTCTCTCCAAGCTGATTGTACGTTTATGAATATAAATCTCAGTGTCGAATCACATAAATTATTTTATTTTCTCCCATTGTCTATCATTTTCGGACCATCTGACAACCAAAAACCTACATCGATCGACAACTGTATACTTTATATGCTATACATTTGGCACCAAAAGAGATCAGCTCCCACGGCAGCCAATATCAGCCCTGAGCCTCCACACTTAATAATTCATTTTTTCTTTGTTAATTTAAGGGTACAATGTCAAATACTCTTTCTTGATATACGAAAAGAGAAGAATATGATGCAAACTTACATGAATTCTCAGTCAATTAGAATCTAGTACGTACAACGTGAGACAATTGTAAAAAATAATCATATTCTAAAACCTTACTCATAAAATGGTTTTATATTATAGAGCCATTAATTTAGAGAGACTAGCTCGCATTAATCACTGATTACCCAATTGATTAGTGGGTCAGAAGCATGCAGAGAAGCTCGTGGTTTCATTCCAATTTTCTGAAATTGATTTGTTTTGGAATGGACAGCTCTGAATATTTTAAATTGAATAATTTTCTCACAAGTTATTATTCATCTCCACATTTCATTTTATAAAAAAAATAATTATCAGATATAGAGTGTGAAGATGAATATTAATTGATGTATAGCAAATCACTTTTTTTTTTTTTTTTTTTTTTTTTTTTGTGGAGGAAAAAACAAAGCCATAAAAGCAGCCGGCACCCACCCAAATTAAAATGGGAAACTATATTGCTAGGGAAAGCAATTTAGGTAGGCCTACCGATCTACAAACAGAAACATACACTTAATAATGAAGTATATGGACAATATTCCATGATCAAAGGCGGAGTTCATGACCCACTATTCCTTCAGAAGCTGGTTTTTTGGGTCAAAGTTACTGTTACTATATTTTATTTCCTTTAAAATGTATAAATATGTTACAACTAGTTTATTTGTATAATTTTTTACTTAAAAAATCAGAAAATAAAATGAAAAACCAAAATGTATAAGGACACTATAACAGATTGCATGTTTTGTGATGGATATAACCATCACAAAAAAGAAAACTGCCACAAAAGGATTTTTGTGCCGAATAGAAACCGTCAATGTATCAACACACCACAATGTCACAAAATATATTTTGTGACGGTTTATTGTTCAACCGTCACAAAAAGATAGTTTGCCGTTAATTCTTTCGTGCGAATGTGATAACCACTTGTGATAGTCAATTTCTGTCATAAAAAATACGTTCGAATATGAATCTGACTGACTAATATTTGAACATTACTTTTTTAACATTCGATTATATTAATTCAGATGGTTAATAAATACGTTTGCACTTATTTTTCGTTTGAACGTTTGAAAGTTGATATTAGAATTTTAAATTCAAACGTTAGTTATTAGTAGTTCAAACTTGAAGAGATAGACTTTCGGACAGTTAGTAAATACATTCGCACATATCTTTCGTTTGAATGTTTGAAATGTGACTTCAAAATGATGCAATATTTTATGTTCGAATATTTGTTTGGACATGAAGAGATATACATTCGGAAGTCTATGTATACGTTTACACGTTCGAGAACCTTACATGTTCGAACGTGATATTGTACGTGCGAACGTTTGTAGTTGCACGTATCCTTATTTATGTTCGGATATTGCTTCGAACATGGAGACACATTCAAACGTAAATTCAATCAAAATTAATAAATTGATAAAATTAAATATCACACTAATTTATAAGTTTAAATTGTATTACACACAAATAAAAGACAATGTGTGAAAATGTTTGAGACTGAAGGTACAAAATTAAATTAAATTTACTAGATATATAGCATCTTGTTCCAAATATAGATTAAAGTTCATTTCTTATTCTTTCCCAGACCACCGTAATCTTGCTGTAGTGACATAGTCACATAACATATTCCATCAGGACCAACATCTCTCGTTGTATCTGTTCTTGAATTTCAATGCATACTCTTTCCTCCTGATCTCTTTGATGCTCTAGCAAACGTGTCTCTAAATGTGATTGTCGAGATAGAAGATCCTCTAACTCTTGTCTCAACTTCATTTGCTCAATCTCTTTACGTGCAACGTCTAAATCTTTGGTAAGATTATTCACTTCTGAACCCAAGGCCATGGAGGATGAACCAACATGCTTGAAGGAATGTACCCACCCTATGACCAAACCAGACTTGGTCCTAAGAAACTGGGAGAAGATTCCTCAAAGGTAGACTGTTACTCAATCATTTTCTCTTACAATAATTAAAAAAACTACAATAAATAATAAATAAATAAATAATCATAGAAAAACATGCAAAATAAATTATATCTATAATAGCATAATAATTTGAAAATTAGGTAATTATTTCTGGCTACAAGATCAGTCCACTCGCAGTTGGCATCAATATGGATCATACCATGCACATGAATGAGGGAGAAATTTTCAAGATTATCACGTTTTTAATTAAGCCACATTAGAAAAATTAAATCATGTTAACACTTAATTAAAGAATACTATAAAAAGATATATAACAACTAATTACCATTTTCTCTGCAAGACGTTGGAATAACCTTGAACATGCGCAAAGGTGGATTGTCAAAGACGATCTATTATGTGCATTGATAAAACTTAAGTGTTGCAGGAGAAAATGAAAATATTAAATATAGCCTATGAAACCACAAGATAATTTAAATAAGTTATAGGAAAAAAATGCAATTACATGATAATCTGAGCTTGCAAAAAGGTCACAGTACTTCCTTCAATCGTCTAAATTCATTTGTTGAAAATGTGTTTGAACAACCTCCTCCAACGTCTTAGATCTCTTGAAGTGCTCATGACACCTACCCTTGTGATGTTAAAATAATGTAGTCATCAACTCATTCACAGTTTGTCTATCCTCTTTACGATCGAAATTTAGCTCGAATTCATCATAATAAATGAATAAATTAAGATATCATTCTTATTAACAGTAACATCATCTCATTAATAATATGTTAAAAAATTCTCAAAAGATTTGGGATATATAAACTCACCAGTACATGACTACAAATGTGATCTTTAGTTGAAACATCTCGCCAAGATCGCACGTAAAAAGGCCCATAAGTTCTAACTAATGTCCCAAATTAAGAGAAAAGCCACGTGTCACTATCATCCACACCTCTAATGCATTAGAAAAAATATCGTCTCATTTTTCCAATCCCAAGCCATGTGTTGAGCCACGCCTGCGATGTAGCAAAGAGTCAGCTAATATATTTATATGTATTAAAAACATTTAATTCTCCCTAAGTAGTATATGAATAATAAATTATTGGCAACAATGTACTTACTGCCATTTGTTGACTGGTCTGCCTCTGGTGTATAGATCAGCAAGGTTTCCTCAATTGGCGAGTCCTCAACTAGTTCCAGACTTGACGGCAAAGACACATTTCTTCATTCCATTTCGTTGGCATCCTTCAAAATCATTATCATTGTTAGCAAAGTTTGCATAAAGTAATTATGAAAAGTCTATAGCACAATCTATTTAATAACATATTGTTCATACTTGTTTCAGAATCTCTTTCCATAATGTCATTTGCGGCATCCACATCATCTGCATAATCTAGTTCATCATCATCATCACATATAAGTCATACATGTAATCCTATACATTGATTTAGTAACTATAATAGTATCTAACAAAAATTGTTTATGTTGCTATTTTAAATTAAATATGTGAGGTAGGGTTTTGCAAATTTTTAACTTGAGTTGTGACTTCTAAAACCTAATAGGTGTGGGGATTTTGTTAATTTTTTTTTAATTTAAACTAAATTTGTGTGGTGGGGTTTTGCAAATTTTCAACTTGAGTTGTGAATTTTAAAACCTAATAAGTGTGGGGATGTTGCTAATTTAAATAAAATATGTGTGGTGGAGTTTTGCAAATTTTCAACTTGAGTTGTGATCTTTTTTTTTTTTTTATGAAAAATGGCCACCATTCATTCATCAAATAAATTTACATCCATTACCAAATACATTTTAGGATGTCTTTATATCAAACATAACATCATAAACCAAAATAATGTATTTGGAGCTCTACTAGTACACTATTTCTTTTTGTGACTGGTCTGATCTTCACTATTAATGATACTCTCTATAGACAAACGTCCAATAGATAACACTCTCTGTCTAAAAAGAGACTCAACCTCACCCTTTATACAAATAGAGGACTCAACCTCTATAGACAAATGTCCAAAAGATGAACTATTTCTTTATTTTAATCAACAATAATAAAATTAAAAAGGAAAGCAGTAAGATAGACACAAAAATGATGAATTACAGTTTGGACCAACTCCGATGGACTTTAGAATTTGTGACAGCCCGTGAAGGCAACACACTTGTCTCTTCTCATCCACAAATGTCAGATTTGAAATGTCTGGTGGTGGCAAGTGCGGTGATCTGGCGCTTGTGTCGAGAAGAGTTGCCCGAATGGGTGGCATGTGAGGACCACAGACAGCGTGGGCGGCGTGTGAGAACCACTCACGGTAATTTTTGCAAAACCACAACTTTCCTCCAAACGATTTTCAACCTGTGAATTTGCTTGTGTCGTGCATGCCTCTTGGTAGTTAATAAGAAAAAACCCTAGCGCATCCTTCCTTGTCTCTCTCGTAAAACATCAAGGTCTCCAAATCTGATTTTCGCTGGGGGGGTGAGGAGGAAGGAGGCGCTAAGGTTTTTTCTTATTAATATGTAAATTGTTAATTTTTTTTAACTTGAGTTGTGAATGTTAAAACCTAATGTGTGTGGGATTTTGTTAATGAATTTTGTTAATTTAGCTTAAATTTAATCATGGTTATTTATATAAAATATAATATAATATAATATAAATACAAACCACATGTTTCTAACACAATAAACAACACATTCACATTAAATTTCACATTCACAATTTCATCACCACACAAAGTTTATTCAAATCTTTTTTTTAACCTCATACATGTTTCTAACAAACCATCGTCAAAAATCGCTTGGAAATAAAAAAAACAAAACCTCTCTCTCTTTAAAACCAGACCGTCTTTCTCTAAAAAACCCTTTCGTCCGAATCCAGTTGGGGGAAGGGGAGTTTTGGCTCCTTCTTCCTCTTCTCGCCGGCCCTTCGTCTCTGGTTTTTTTTTTTCCAGATTTCGGCCGAATAAAGGAAGGTAGCCAGTACAAGCTTCTCTGGTGACCATCATCTAACACGCACACCAACAGGAAAAGCCTCACTCGCCAATCTTGTTATCGACCAGATTGGGTGCCATTCGGAGCGGCGCATTGCGTCGATGCGCAGTTTTAAAGGAAACGAGGGGTACACTCACCACCACGATTCATCTTTCCTTCGGCGCCATGCGCGGCAGCTCAGGGCCCAGTGACTCCTGCAACGTCTTGACCGACCGATCGGCCCCTTCCCAGTGCGGCGCGTGCCGCGCCACCGCTGCCTGCCATTTTGTTTTCCCGATTTTGTTTTGTTGGTGTTGTTTGGTGGTTTCTGTTTTTGTATTTTCGACTTTATGTCGGTGTGTTTTTGTTGGTATTTGTTTATTAGTGTTATTTGTAGGAAAAATAAAATGAAATAGGCTATTGAACGTATGTCCATAGCAGTGTTGGTTCCTCTCTCCTCATGTTAGAAAGATGGGCGTAGTGTTTATTTCTCCTCCTTTGGAGGATGGAGTTTGAATGCAAGTTGGTTCTACCTCTGTTTTATATAGAGATTGACACTCTCTCTTTTGAGAGTTTTTGAAGTTCAGACAATGTCGTTGTAAAGATATTTGTGTACGGAGAGCTTACAACAGGAATTTAGTTTGGATTGTAATTTTGAGTCATAGATGTAACTTCCTTATGGAATGAAATGATTTCTATTTCCATCATCAACACAATTCACAACACATTCATATTAAATTTCACATTAACAGTTTAATCACAATACAAAGTTTTACTCAAATCTTTTTTTTAAGCTTATAAATGCTAACAAACCATCATCAATGCAATAAGCATCACTATACCATATTATACTAGTATAAAGTTGATATATAGCATATATGATCTACTAGTAATATACTTTTAATATATGATACTAGTATAGTATTATACTATATATATATATATATATATAGTACATATATATATGAGATACTATAGCATAATTACATACTTCATTTACAGATAGTGATTTATATATAAAAATTAATATATAGTGATATATAACATGATTTATGTTTAGTAATTTATAGCATATATTATATCATATTATATATAGGTCTTCTATAGTATAGCAAACATTTACTGATAATTATGCTTATTAAACTAAATTACTAACTTATGAGTAATAATGCGTTCGAACGGTTTTACCATGTGTTCAAACAGTTAGCTAAGTGTTTAAATGTTTCTAATATAGGAAAATTTGCATTCGAACGTCAATTTCTGTTTTGGTACCTTTTGACCTAGTGACGGTAGTGTTTTGCACCATTAACAAAATATACATTTCTACATTCAAATGGTAGCTATTCACGTTCGAATGTACTGAGTCTAAATGTAGTGCATGTACGCATGATGAGAAATTCAATACTACACATGTTTGAACGTTCATACTTAGACAGTCAAACGTTATGTGACAATAAATACAAAGCCCAAAAGTCTGGAACTCATTTTCATAGACTTTCAAAACCTATCCATCGCAACGCTGCCATCGAACGCCACCACAACCCTCACGAGAAGGTTAGTGCCCCTATCATGTGATTTTTATAATGTTTTGCATTAATTTTAAGTGGGTTTCAGTGTTCCAATCTTGGGTTATTTTGGAGTTTTTCGACCACCGTGGCCAACTACTGGCCAAATGGCCACCGTAGGAAGGTTACATTGAGTGTATACTTCATATTTACGGCTATTTCCCTAATAGCGGTGTGGTTGTGAAAAACGGAGATGGATGAGTCGATTCAGCCATTCCAAAATCCCCCTGTTTATATGTTTACGTAAGTTTACTTGAAATGAATACTCCAACGTAGAAATATATGTTTGCACGTTCTTTATATGTGTAAACTTCATAAATCTTTGGCCTTTGAATGCTTAAAGCAACGTTCAAACATAAATATAATCCGTACTAAATTGTAGAATATAGTCCGAACGTTATATTTGGTTGCTTTAACATAACAATAACGTGAGAATGTAATCTACTTTAGGAATCATTGTTCGAACGATAACACTATCCGCTACGAGGCCAGTGTCATCTCTCACTGACAACCTTCCATATAGGGTGATCATTACTTAATTGCTACTACAATGGGGAGTGTCACCTCGAGCTGAGGAGTGGCTGGCCAAGCAGATAAACCCATTTGACATGACCTCAATCAGTGGAGCCTTGGACAGGCGAGGGGGCGTACTCGACGTGAGGCTAGGCCTCCATTAGATCTTGTGCCACCATCCCAACCTGGGGCCTTAGAGCAGGAGTACTAGTAGGGAGCTGATGGGTGGAGCTGAAGGGACGAGCACCCTGCTTGAGCTGATGTGATTGTGTTGGATATTATTGAACACGTCGATCGACATATTGTGTCTCTTCAAGCATCAGTAGAGGACGGTATGTCCTCAATTGGCAATCGTTTAGATATCCTCAGTGAAAATGTCAACACGTTGTCAGACTAATTTCATACATATTTAAACAACACATACTAAGCTCTGTTGATCCATTTTTTACTTTTGTGTTTATCATTTCATGTCATTTTTGTTATATTGGTGTAATGAACAATATCAATTAATATATTTTGTGTCTATGTATTCTAGTTCTTAACAATATTTTAATTTACAATTTCCTGTTTAATATTATGTTCTTTCTTTTGGTTTGGATATTTAAATTTACAAATTTAAATTCTAATATATAAACGTTTAAACTTTAAGCACGTACATTTAGACATTAGTGCATATTGTTACGAGAAGGCATTACGTTCGAACTATATAATAGTAACATTAGCATGTCTCTAGTAACATCTAGGCAATATAAATTTTAAAATAGTACATTCACACGTAAATCTTATAACGTTTAAATAAACTATGAAACTATTTGTACATATAAATATATGTTCAAACATACTATCTACGTTCACACGTCTAATGATATACATTCGAATGCACTAAACTAAAAACTGACAATGTATTATTGTTAACTAAAGGTTATATTTGGTGACGGTTTATTAACTGTCCCAAATTCTAAACCGATATAAAAACTCAAATTTGTCGTAGTAGGATACACTTGAGGGGGCTAAGTAGCACCACCCCTTGTTAAAATGGTGATCATATGAAAATAAATGAATAAATTTGAAGTTATTCGAACTTACGGGTTTTGAGTTTGAGATAGAAGTAGACATATAAAGTGTACTCTATAATATTTATTTTATTTCTCTCTCATTTAAGACCTTTAAGTTCGTACCCAAACATAAGGAGACAAAGTAGGCTAGTTTGGGCATTCAAGTATTCTCAGATATTTTTAAATATTTCCTTCTCATGCATCACTCAAACACACTTTTCAATTTTAAATATTTAATTTTTCATCTAAGCATTACCTAATGATCATTATCCAAACACAAATTAATCCAATACAACTTTCACAAATTTTCAAATAAAATATAAAAAATAATACAACTTTTTCAAATTTAAAAATAAAAATAATATTAAAGTATTTTTATTTAATTTTTTTTCTCTCATTTCTCAAAATCCAATAAAATATTTTAACTAAATTCATTTCACCACTATTGACAGATATTCTGAGATATTTGAAGTGTCCAAATGAGCCCTTAGATCCAATGGCCATGTATCCTCCAAACTACTGGCAAAATTTGACAAGATTGTATGCAAGTGACTAAGGACTCGTTTATTTTTAAAAATCATCTCAATCATCTTATATAATCATTAATATTTTTTCAAACTTTTAAACAAAATATAATAAACAATTCAAATTTTTTAAATTAAAAAATAAAAATTATATTTTAATAATATTTTAATTTTATAATATTTTATTCAATTTTCATCTCAACTCATTATTCAAATCTGACGAAGTCTATATTTTTATACGAGATTTCAGCGGATGTGAATCTCAATATATATATATATATATATATATATATATATATATATATATATATAGTCTTTCTAATCTTGAAGGTCCAAAAACTTTAGATGAACATGAGTAATAAAAACTAATTTATAACTCTATTATAGATATCTATATCTCTCGTACACTTGAATAGTTTAAATTATGAAAAAAAAAAAGACGACAATTTGCAAGAGATCTCGACATCATTCATGACTATGGATGCAGACAATACGTCCCACATGTAATTTCCGCGAAATGACTAAACTAATGTGCATATATACGACTGTTGGAAACCAAGGAAAGGGTTAGAGAAAGCTCCAGCCTCCATCCACGTGAGACATTATTATTAGAGAGCTTTACTAAAATCTCCGGACTTTAACACTTCCAAGTCAATGTCGTAATATTAATGGTAGGTGGGGTACGTACAGCTGGGCCATTGGGGCCCTATAGCTAGCTAATCATGAATAATATTGAAGTAGACATAAATGTAGCATCTGATGCTTGATTAATCATCATATTCTGTCACAATTATTAGATGCATCATTTGATAGCAGCTAGCTTAGCTTCTTACTACAATTTATAAGTTCTCGTGCTTATTTTTTTTTCTAATACTAGGCGTATACTTTATAGAATACATAAATAAAAAAATAATATAATTTATTATTATAAAATTTAATTTTTTTACATAAATCTTATATTTATTAATTTTTTTCAAATAGATTACATAATATTTATATACTTTATAATTATAAATATCATTTATATTTTCTAATATATATGATTTATGTCGTTTCTCGGTTTTAGGATCATTGATAACAGGCTTGCATGAGGAGGAAGATTAGGAAAGATCTAAAACAAAAATCTATGAAATTGTTTCACGTGGATTTCAAAACAATTTCATGAAAATATTAAATTTATAATACGTCATATTATAAAATTATTTATATTATAAAATAAATTTGATATATTATTTAAGTAATATCTATTTAATTTTGTAAAATTCTTTATAATAATTTTGAAATTCTCTCCTTTGAAATTCTTTAGTTCCAAAGAAACAGAAGGAAAAAAATAAAAAATAAAAATCCAGAGGTGATCGTTGACAAACAAACTACCAAATATATTTGGATCTAAATCCATAGAGGTGATCATTGACAAACAAACTACCAGATATATATGGATCTTCATGATAGTACTGTTATCGTATTATTCATGATTAGGGAATATTTTTTGGGAAAATACACTTTTTTTTTTTTTATCATCTTTAATCAAACAAACCAATGCCTCATTTGACTAACGATGATAACATTAAGGATGAAAAATAATATTATTTTATATATATATATAAA
Source organism: Juglans microcarpa x Juglans regia (assembly GCF_004785595.1). Classification (NCBI taxonomy): domain Eukaryota; kingdom Viridiplantae; phylum Streptophyta; class Magnoliopsida; order Fagales; family Juglandaceae; genus Juglans; species Juglans microcarpa x Juglans regia. The sequence continues at coordinate 3,578,784 of NC_054600.1, forward strand.
AAAAAAAAAAAAAATTAATTTTACTTCCTTCTTTTTCATCAGAACTTTTCGCTCGATCTCAGTGATGAAAAGCAATTGACTGCAAGACTTTTACATACACCCATCTTAAAAAAAATTTATAAGAGTGTAGACATTTCAATGATTTCATGATCAACAAACAGACACACGTACAGATGTAGCTGTAAAGTGTGATAGGTTTTTAAGGGAAATCTTTGACTTGGGAAAAGAAATTTTTTTTTTTTTTTACATGATCACGTGGGGTTTTTGTTTTGGTTTAAGCAGAGGGTAAGCTGTTGATGATGATGATGATTATCACTTTATCATGCATAAAAAACTGTGATTAATGGGCGCCCAGTATCCGTGATGATAAGTTCCAATACAATAATACACGAATAATGTTGCATGGAGATCATAAAAAACTCTAGCCAAAGTGCTAAGGAGTAAAAGAATAAAAGCAAGCAAACTAAAGATCAGTTTCCGATTTACGCTAAGGCTTCGTTTAGATGTTGAATTAAATTGAGTTGAATTGAGATAATAAAATATTATTTTTTAATATTATTATTTTAAAATTTAAAAAAATTAAATTATTTATTATATTTTATATTGAAATTTGAAAAAATTATAATAATGAGTTGAGATGAGTTTACATACCAAACGAAGCCTGATCTTGTTATAAATCTATACAATAATATTAATTGCATTTGCATCTTTCTTCAACATACGCATTACAGGAAATATGAATATTTATGACGAATTATTTGTGATGAAATTATACTCATTTTGATAAAAAATAATTATTTTAATAGATAATAATTGATCATAAATAAACAATTTTCTTATAGTAACGTACAACTTTACTGGGACCAGCTTTACATGATGCATGCGTTATTTTCCTACCTAGCTATAAGCATATATACGATTGTGACAGAGATATTATAGATCAAGATGTATGAAATAATATGTGTATGCAAATGATTTCCTGGTTTAAGAGATTTCACATGCATGCAGATGGTCATGATAATTCTGCTAGCTAGCTAGTCATGAACGTAACCCCATCGTGTCCTTCCATCGTATGCTTATTTAGGAAACGTGACATTCCTTCTTTCTAGTACTTCTTAGTTGGATGCATGCATGCATGCAGATAATAATTAATAGCAGCATGCATTGTGAATCGCCATGCTGTTTATTTCATCACTCATAAAATCTTCATGATTAATTGCCTGGCAAAGACATATATATCATCATGTAGGGCATACTTTTTTGTTTGTTTTTTACTACTTCCACCTATATAATATATATATATATATATAAATATTATATCATAATTTTCAATTTGGATTAATGACACTACAAAAAAACTACTTATTTACGACCAGTTAATTTTAATAAAATGACTATTTACAATTAAAATTGATTGTGAATAGTCTTTTAGTTACAATAAAATTGATCACAAAAGTCTGTTTTTCTGGTAGTGTGAGAGCAAAACTACAGCATTTAAAGTCTCATATAGATTCATGCATATTGCTTCCTTTTCATTTAATATTAAGAAAACCTACCTAATATTTTATAAGAGCACTGTTATACATTCGTCACTGTTTTATTTTACATTTCATATTTTTTATTTTTTTCAGTTTTATGTCAGATCCATTGCCATCACCTTCAACATTTCTCTCCCCTCAATCTCTCTCTCCGACCTCTCTCTCTCTCCCTCCTCAAGCTCTCATCGGTCTATCTCACCTCAAGCTCTCCTCGGCCTCTCTCTCTCCTCAAGCTTTCTCTCTCTTCAACCTCCCTCTCTCTCCTCAAGCTCTTCTCAGCCTCTCTCTCAACCTCTCTCTCCTCAAGTTTTGTTTTATAACGTGTTAGAGGGAAGAAAAGAAAAAAAAGATAAAAAATAAAACCGATGGGTGATCAGTTGTTGATCCATAGAGTTTTTCATATTATAAATTATATGTTTCGAAATGAAGTCATGCCAATTAGTTCTAACATGCATGCAACTTTAATAATTCGAGAAATTCGATCCGAATATTAATCTTGCATTCATGCAATTATAGCGATGAACAAATGGCAGAATTAATACTATCTTATACAGGGCAGTACTACTCAGAAAGGTAGGCATATATGCAATATTCTAGCTAAAAGAAAACTAATATTAATCTTGATGATGATGATGATGATCTGGGTGTGAGAAGTGCACGTAGCTACACAGATATAAGGGCCAGGAATAAATAAGAGAAAAAAAAAGAAAGGGGCCGGGACTCCCACTACAAGTAGTACTGCAAGGAAAGTAGCAGCATTTGAGTAATTAGCGGCCACATAACATTGAATAAATGCTGTGCAGAGTACAGACATGTGGAGCATTTTAAGGAGGTTGAGAAAATGACACAAGTCTTCGTTAATTAAAGACCATATATATATATATATACACGTACACGTACATAATACATAGATGTACGAACTACTTGGCCGGGTTTCGTGGATCACACAGAGTAACAGATCAGACAACTTCCCCTATTTGGCCACACCATACAGAAGTTTGGCAGCCCTACGAGCATTGTGACATATTTGTAGTAATGAAAACAAAGGACGTATATCTAAGGCTGCATTTGGACGATGAGGTTATTTCTTATGATCTAAATTGATATATAAATAATAATATTTTATAGAGAAATGTATTTGAATGTCTTAACTTTTTATGAAAAGTTGAAAAAGTAATAGATTCTATCAATGATTGGTTTGAAATAAATTGATGTGATATCATCTTCCAAACGTAGGCTTATTTCCACGTGATCCATCCATACTTTGCAGCGCTCTCCGTAAACGAAGGGAATTCTTCATGCATAGCTCAAGCTGGAGGCACCTCCACTCCTATATATAATAGGCTTGCATGCTATATATGAATACCATGTCATGATCAGTGTGTGCATGCATGCATGTATGTATGTATGTATCGAAGCATGAATGCATCATGTCTAAATTAAACCATAAAAAAGTACTTTTCTAAATTCAAGATGAGATAAAGTTACTATATATGTATAATATAAATGACCTGTTAAGTGATAAAATTTTGTAAATAATATAATTTAAATACATGAGATCAATTAATGGGCTTATAATTAATTATATATATATATATATATGTTCAAAAAGTTAAATCTATTTCATAACAGATTTATATTATTAACTTGAACATTACACTTTTAATTAATAATAATGATCATGTATATATTAATTACTAGTTATTTACATGATTTCGTTAATTTACATAAAATTCCATTGATTTTATTTATAATTCATTGGAATGATCATAAGTTAATCAAGAAGCTCGTAAATAAGCTAAAAAAACTATTAAAAAATAAATAAATAACTAAAATTATCAATGATGAGCTCGACTAGTTCATGAGTTTGTGCTTATAATTTAAAAATAAATAAATATTAAACATTCGATCGATACCCGGCTTAATTACAAAGGTTGTACGTCCTTTATAATTATTCTAGGGGGCAGGGCAAAAAAATAAAGATCTAGCAATGGTATGTGTTTTAACTTGTGTGATCTATTTCTTTTACATATATAATGCTTAATTAGACAACTTGCTGGCACAAACAAGCTGCTATATGGTTCCGAAGAGTATCATCAGGAAACTGATCAAGATCTTGCACACACGAATGTATCCACATAAAAGGCAGTTTTTTCATCCCCAAAGAGAGTTTCAAAGAAATATTACTCATCATTCGTTATTTAATCATCATCCTTTCATTTTTTTTTTCTGATTTGATTTTGTGCAATATTCATCACTTATCCCAAAAGTTTAAATATTTAAGTAGATTTAATTCTTTATATTCTTTAACACTCTTCATCACGTGTGGACCATAGTCAGAGACATCAACTGATTAGAACCGATAGTTTAAGGAAAGATACATTTAAGAGCATGTTCGGGAAGTTAGATGAGATGACAAATATTACCTAACCATTACAACTTTTTCAAAATTCTAAACAAAACACAAAATAATAATAATATTAAAAGATTATATTCGAACGGTTTTTTAATTTCATAATATTTTTATTCAATTTTTTCTCTTTCATTTCTCAAAACTCAATAAAATATCTTAACCCAAATCATTTCATTACTATTTACAAGCTATTTCACTACTATACGTAGAATTTTTATCTCATTTCATTTTCCAAACATTATGTGATGATGGTTAATTGCATTTATTTTTTCATAAATATAAAGTTTATAGTCCTGAGCTCAGAAGACAAACAATGGCCGACAATAGCCACGTATGGTACTTTCCCATATTATATTGCGTATGAAATAATCAAGCCGTAGTGTTGAGTAAAGGGAGAAAGGTAGTGTTTATGGGTTGATTTCTTTTTCACTTCAACAAATTCATCATATACTATGGATGTAGTCGTCACTTTTGCATATGAGGCGCTAAGATGGTTACGGTTTACCAAAATAATATTGGGAATGCTTTAGATTGTTGCTGATTTATGGAGCAAACACATTTGGATCAAATTCTTTTGGTCCACACTTTGAGACACAAATACATATGCTTACAAATGATTGATAGATACGAAAGTATCATATAAATTACATATGTATTTCATCAATTGCACCAACCAAGATGAATGAATTATATGATATTTGGGAAATGAGTAGTGGGGCACCGGATTTTCTATATATGCAACCGGCAAATTTTTTACCGTTCATGCATTGTTCAAAAAGGTCGCGCACAATTTCATTCTTATTTACAGGTGTCTAGTTTCCATTGGCTCAGCTTTTTAACCTTCAACTAACAAAACCATGTATATTTAAGATTCTCATACAAGAGTAGAGTATTACCACAGATAGCTGCATTTAACATTGCTTAGAATTAGAATACGTAATAAAACCATGCATTTAAAGTGTGTAAACTCTTTTAACTTCATAATTGAGCATTTGAAGGCCAGGAAGCCAACAAAATGTAGTTGTCCAAAAAGAAATTGGAAAGAAAAAGATAAAGATAAGATAAGATAAAAAATAAAATAATAAATAATAAAAAAAAAAGAGCAAAAGAAAAAGGCATGTCCTGAATTGACCAAGGAGCTACTGCAGATTGAGCCGTGTAGCCCAAGGCTTTAAACAAATGGTAAACCATTTTTGTCTGCGTTTATTTGATTTGAACTTTTAAGTATGATCTTTACTATTGTATGGTTCCCAGACATCTCCCAACATAGCATTCTGAGGTTTCCCATGTCAAAAGTTTTTGGTTTTGAGAGAGAGAGAGAGAGAGAACCAAATACCGCAAGCTATTCTGCGTTAACACATTAAGCTAGTACAAAGAGTGCATGGTGCATACAAGGATATTAACAAACTGAAATGGAAGCCTACAGATTATCTGAGTTTAATTCAAAGGTACTTGAGATACTAATTCAAATCACTGCCTAAGACTATACAAGATAAGTTAGCACCAGATAGAATGTGGCTTATCTTCTAGCCTCTAGCTGCCTTGAGGAAGTTGTCAAATGGGCTGGCAGGAGGCAGCCTCATAGCCAACCATGGGTCTTGTTGAACCACATTTCCCTGAGCATGGCCAAGGCCACTTGTTATCTTCTGGACAGAAATAATAATGGTCAGGATTAAGAAAAAATAACTGATAGATTATACAAAGTTCCAAATGATTAGTACTAAGTTATTTGAACTAGTATCCATCCACATTTCCAAATTAAAGATTTCTCTCATTCCAAACATCATGACAGCTAGAACAGGATAACCGAAGCAAATAGCAATGCCATATTTACGTGGGCAACCTTGTGCACCTGCCTGTTGGGAGGAGAATACGTTTTGACTAATTGATTTATTTCTTGATTCTACAACTCGTGCTTGCAACTGATAATTTATAATAGGAAAATTCACGAGTCCCTCGTGCTTTTTTCCCATTTTAAGCTTGAAGACCCCAAATTGTCAATTTGATTATTTCAAGATTCGGGTTTAGGATTACTTATATCTCAGGTCCCCTTCAAGTATTTCATCAGATTACTAATGGAAAGTTTCATCAGAAGTATTTAATTTAAAATGAGCCTAAAGTAGAATTGAGACTATCAGGTTGAAAATTGGGGTCTTAAAGTCGAAATTATTTAATATATATACAAATGCATAAGCAGGAGGGGTTTTATATCTGAGTTACAAAATGCTGGAAACTCTGGATAGTAGGCTGACCTTTTTGAGAACCAAGTGTCCATCTGCAAGGAATGTTGGAAACGATTTGTCAACTGCTCGACTTTGGTGATTTTCATGGGCCAACCAATTTGAGAGCTTCTTCCTTGTGCCTGTGCCAAGGGCTTCACACTGGCTAGCCATGGTGTTGTATGCAAGGGGTGATGTAGTCACAGATGTTCCTGCCACTTGCCCAGCTACCTCAAGTGCCTAAAAGCATCATTTATTAGTACACATAATTTTCATGTTGAGATCAAGGTGTCAAGCACATGAATTACTAAAATGAACATAAATTGTTTCCAACCAAAAAGAACAATTACTTCTAACCTTTTAAACATTCGATATATTGGAAAATGCAGTCAATATTCTTGCCTAATTAACAAATTCACCTTTAACAGGGGAGGTGCTTTACAACTAACATAGAACACTAAAAATAGGCATTTTAGCTGCCATAACTGTTGTTATTGATGTTTCCAAAACCTCACTGCTTTTGGGTAACTTGGGTGCAAAAAGCAGTTTTGGCAGTGAGTTTTATTTTTTATTTTTTCAATTTGCACCATAAACTACCAATAGAATTAATTTGCACCCTAAACTACCAAATTTTGGCAATATACACCTTCAGTTAAGATCTAACCATTATATCTTATTTTTCATTGATCTGAATTGTCAGGACTTAACTGAGAGTGAAAATCGCCAAAATTAGGCAGTTGGTACAAATTATTACTTAGGTAGTTTGGGGTACAAATTGGAAAAAAAAAAAAAAACAGTATTAGTTTGATGTGCAAAACGTAGCTTTACATTTTATTTATAAGATTGCTAATATTTACAGCAATTTCCGTCCTTCATAAAATTATCTTCGACAAATTCAGGAACATAATATGAACTGGTTATAGCATTTGCTTACACATAAGCTTGTCATAACACAAGGAAGAGGGAGAAGTTACCGATTCCAGAAGCTGTCCAATGCTGATAACACGGGGCATAGGTGGAGGAGGCACTTTTGGTATGAAGCAAGAAAGGTCAGCAACAGATGCTTCACTTATAGCGTCATCCTCAACTAACGAATTGGCGGAAAAGTCCTACACCATAAGCAAAAATCAAAGAATTTAGTAATTTCTTGGAATGGGAAACCATGACTGTGATGAGCAGTGCGAGATTGGGTTAGTGAACAGCTACATCATTCTTTACTCTCATCTCCAAGAATAACCTGACTTCTAAATATAATTGTCATTTTGACATGTTTACATGGCAGTTAAACCGGGCCACCCTACCATCCAATCCTTTTCTACCTATATAGGCTAATGATAGACATCAGATGCAAGGTCATTGGTTGAAATAGCAGTTAAAACAAGATGATAAAGAGCATACCCCATCAAAGGACAGTGATTTCTTGGAATTGGAAACCATTTGATTGTGGTCAAACTCAAGTATTGATTGTGGACCAAACAAGAATGCATCATCTGGTGTGAACGATACTGACAGCTGCTTAGTTAGGGCATCAGCCTCCAGCTTAACAAACAGAAAGATACAAATCAGAGGGGAGGGAGAGAGAGAGAGAGAGAGAGGCTCTGGTCCATTGATAGTGTCATACCTCAGTAATTCTACACAGACTCTGAACTAAAATGTCCATCATGACATTGTTGGATTCAAATATCTTGTTCCGTAACTCAGAGAGCAATGCTGCAGCAAGCTGATTATCACTAGCGGATCCATACTCTCTGATGTTCGTCTGAGGCTTTACATATACTTGATGGTCATCACTAATACCTATATAGGGATCAACCTGAACTTGAAGAAGATAAATTTTTGATAAGCTAACTATCAAAATCAACAGGTTTAGTCCTACTGCAAGCAGAAAGCTACCCTAACCCCCAAACCACCCACCCCCACACAAACATGAACATGCCGCAAACACGACTCACATCATGTAGAACTAATGACTTGAGCATATCACTCAGACCAAGAATGTGATATATCTTGGCTGCAAACATCAACATGCCTGTCGATAGTACAAAGATAGATCTTTGGCAAGCTGGAGGCAACATACCTGCCGAAAGAGAGACATATATCATTAAAACATTTAACATTCTCCAAAATTGAGAGCCAGCTGATGAAACTCTACTGCTCATACCATCGTTAGAGTCTAGGGACTTGTTCCTGAGAGACAAGGAAAGCTGAAAGAATCGGACCACAAGGTTGTCATTTGGATTCTGCAACATTGTTCGTTAGATATATCATAAGTGACCAAACTAAAGTATGCAACCTTGGCCCTCAATCAATTTAAGACTGACTTGAACTCCCTTGACAGGCCATAAGTATGAAAACAAAAGCAAGAGAAATGATAGTACAAAATAATTGACAGAAAACAAGCAGGTGCTGTGTTCAAAGATATATTTCACCTTTAAGCCTGAAGAAATAAGTGCTAAAACAAAAGAATGAGATATAGCTTCAAAATTTGAAGGTAAATTATCGGAAAGACTGGCTTGCATCCAAAAAGCAGAGAGCAACAGCGCTATTTGCTCCTCATTAAACTTCATAATATGTGGTTCCTGGGACAATCATAGACAAGATTTTGTAAGAAACTTGATAAAATGAAGACATGCTACATCACCAGATAAAAGTAAACCCTTTATGGAATTGAAATTTCTGCTCACAGCCTCAGACAAGCTGGTTGACACAGCATTCCTGTCAACAATAGAGCTAATTTTGTAAAAATTAGGGGAATTCTTGTTGACACGCCCCTGTTTCCAGTCTTCTTCAACCATGTCCCTTTCTTTAAGATCATCATGAACATTATTCCCATGCTTTTCTAGTTTGAAGCCATCTTTTTCTCTGCGGAGCTTTTCAAGCAGAGCTGTAATTGATGCAGATGCATTATTTGAGTGCCATCTTCTTGGTTGGTGTAGGGAACTGCTTCTAAGAGAAGCAACTCCATGTCGAATATGATTAGAACTTGGGATTAGAAGAGCAGAAAATATCTGGTGTGCTCCAACTCGTGCCTCAACATCTGGGTGAGACATCACCTTCAACAGTTGAAAAAGAAGGCCTTCTGGAAAGATCTACATGAAAAACAGTTTAAAAGCGTGAGCCGCATGCAAGAATGTAGTTCAATAAAATTATAATAGTCAATTTCACATTTTCTGGATAATGTAGCTTTCTAATACCTTCAGCACATGCAGCATGGTAATTTGTTTTTGAAGAGTAAGATAAAAGCTTTTACTAATAACGAAAAGAGGATTTTGCCCAGTGCACAGGAAGCATACATGAATCCACTTAACAAAAAACAAAGTAATTTAATAACAAAAAAGTTATTCTACAATCTTCCTAATTTATTCTACGGTCTTCAAGTATGAGATTCAGAAAATAATCAGAGATACTTTAGTCAGATGTGAGGCAAGTCAAAATTAAAATTGCTGGCAAATATGTCCTTATTTTCAACCAACAACGGTATAGGAGAGTACTTTCAAAGGAAATAAGAAAGATAAGATGGTCTCTTATGGAAAACCTCTGGAAAGGAAAAAAATTACATCATCCCTCACCTGTTGAGTGCGTGAAGACAATGATGCTACAGAGATTGTATGAGCAAGAATCATTAATGCTTCAATGGTTGCCTTGGCAACGACTCCAGATGGCAGCTTCTCCAGTGTTATTGCCATCAGGTCAAACAGTGGTTGCGCATCACCAATCTACAAAAGACCATAACACATTCATTTAAACTGGAACCATGGTAGAAAGCAACAAATACAAACACCAAAGAAGTAACAAACAAACTTACCCCTTTTGCAATTTCAAGTAAACAGTCTTCAATGGAATTATGCAGCAAGATATTTGTGTTTGCCTCTTGCTCACCAACTGATTCAACTGTGGCTTGAAGGCTTTTTCTCAGATGCCTGCATAGGTCACAGACAAATCCAATTTCTGCCAGCACGGTTCCTGATCTAATCTGCCTAGCTAAAGTAGTAGCAGCTTGAATGACATAAGACTTGAGTTGGGGATCATGTGAAACATTTTTGTGATCCAGATGACGTATCAAAGAAGCTAAAATTAGCTGCTTATTCCCTGGAATAAAAGTATGAACTTAGCAAAATATCCACATAATAAATATTTGGCAGCCCACAGAGAGAGAGAGAGAGAGAGAGAGAGATCCACAACATGTTACATACTTTGAATTTCAAACATTAATACCATACATGGATAGAAACTAATATAATACTTGAACTTCACATATGTGAAGAAGTCGAAGGCAGATCAAGATACCTGTACTGTCCACGAAGTAAGACATATCAGACAAAACAATCACAGCCAACCCCTGCCGAGGAACCCAATGCCGTCCAGAATCAAAATAAGTAAATATTGGATCCAGTATCCTGCGCATTGTTGTACTCTCCTTGGCTAACTCAACCATTCTTTGGATGCAAATTTGTGCCCATACTCTTGGGGTCTCAATTTCTTCTCTGTAACAAAAGCAAGAAAGTGTTCGAGGGAAATAAATAAAAAGAAGAAAATTGTCAAAGCGCATCAAATTGAGTTGCAAATTCCCATATATAATTAAAAAACCCTCCATAGGATTTTGAATAAGCATACCTTGTCAAAAGCAAAGGATCCTTCTTTTCTGGTTGTGGTTTCGTGATCATGTAGCTAGGGCTAGTATCACCACATGGAACAGCACCACTTCTTCCTTCACATCTAATTACTTCATCCACCCAATTATGATGTGGCTCCTCTCTCTCAACATCTCCATCAGTATGAGTACCAGGCTCATAGTTATCTAAAATACCATATATAATCTGCAGAGCATTATCAAGAAATTAAAATCTGATGCAAGAGTTACAACAACAAACAAGAACGATAAAGCGTAACAACAAAATAAGGCATAGGCAAAACAAGAGATAGAATAACTCAGTACTGGGAAAAGCTAATGAGAGCATTATGCACACTCTGCTTCATACATTGGATATATTGACTAGAAGAGAAAACTGTCAACAAGACGAGAGTTTCCTCTGCCAGTGATGCTTGATCTAGATTTTAAAACTTAGTGGATAACATTGCAAAATAATTGTGAAATACGAACTGAGCTTGCCTTTCATTGTTTCTCAGATTAGTTTCACTTGATTTTCAATTGCTAAGCTGACCTTCAATGTCAGTAGGTGACAACTGACATCAAAACCAACTTCTAAAATCAATAGCATTATCCATCAATTGAAAATAAAAATCGAAGAAAAGAAATAATATTTTCTATTTTTCCACTCCTTCAAAAGTTCATTACAATCTAAGTTTATTTCAATTAAAAGTTATCTGGTTCCATGAAAACTAGTTGAGTGTTGCTAGTCTTATAGTCTTGTGTTTTAAATACCAGTCGTGTACCTTTTCTCAATTAACACCTGTTTGAAACATACGGATTTAAAACAACAAATTGTCATCAAAATATTTTTTTTCTTTGGTCAATACAGTGACACCAATCAGTTAAACTGCACTACTTTGGTTTAAACAACATTTAAAATAAATGTAGTACTTCAATGTTGATAAGACACCAAAATGTCTGCTTTCAGTTGGTAGAATATTATAAAAATTCCATGAACTCATTAAATAGCTTCAAGAAAACCCACTCAAAAGAACTAACCTCATCAAAATCAACAAGAATGTGTGAGAACTGTGCCATAAACCATATCTGCAAATGGGAGAAACCTATCAAATAACCAATCTTCCAACTCCAAAAACTGGCGATTAGTAGTTTACATATTTATTAAATGAGACATGTCACATACTAGGAAATAGATAACAAAAACCAGGAGCAAATTCATTTTCCAAAATGCTGTGTTCCTGAAAATTGTAAAAAAATGAAAATCAAATAATAAAACTACCATGGCTGAGAGGCATTGCAAGCTTGAAGCCCTTAAATAGCGCCTTTGATGTTCATCCCCTTTCTCACAAGCCAGTGCACATACTTTAAGCACCAAATTTTCAATATTATGTGTATAGGTTCCATCTGCCTGTCCATACATTTCATCGACAGACAAAATATGTAAGAGCAACAAAAATAGTTTCAATTTGTATTTGACAATGACAGAACAAAATGTATAAATCCAGTTTGCTAACATCTACAAAAAAAAAATAGTAAGCTAGAAAGAAATAAGCATAATGGAGCATAACCTATACATGAATCTTAATGTGGACCAACAGCCTTCAGAAAAGCTATATAACTGGATATATAAAATCCACTTTGCTAACATCTACAAAAAATAGAAAGCTAGAAACTAATAAGTATAACAGAGCATAACCCAAACAAGAATCTTCAGGCGGAATGTTTAAAATATCATGTAAAGAATTTTTTATTGTTTAAGGATTTTTTTTTTCTTGCTTAATTTTCCCTTTTCGTCATAGTTTAGAGAACCAGAAGAACCGATTTTCTTAGCATCCAATCTGAATTGTATCCATTTTTTACCTCCAGAAGAGAAAAGAAAATTGAAAAAAAAAAAAAAAAAACTAAACCAAGACCCATCAATGAATAAAAGAGATTATATGTTTGGCATATTTTGATAGCAATTACAAAAGAAAATTAAAATTAGGTAGGTCTGAACTTGCCTGACTGTAGATGAACCTTGTTAAGGTTTGGCATCCAATTATCTTCATAGCATCTTGCTTAGAGTTTTCCAAAAGTTTAGTAACCACATTCAGCAGACTAACAGCAAAATATGCCCTGTACAGTGAAATTTACAAAACTATTTCATGTACTCTGACATAAGAAATATCCAGCTAAAATAACGTTCAATAAAATTTATGATACTCCCTAAACAAATCTTGTAATAAATGAATAAGAATAATGCTAGAATGCCCTCTCATTTTGCACCCTGATTTTGACCGCTCATGTATTTAATTTTTTTTTTACTTACTGATTAAGGAAGTGACTATTAGTGTATTGATATTTTTTTATTTTTTAAAAATGATTAAAGATGTTCAAGAATTGTGAAAATGAAAAATGAAAAAAAAAAAAAAAAAAAGATGAATTTTGCGTAGGCAGCACGCTCAGCGGTCACTGCTGGGCGGCAGCCTAGCATCACTCAATGAATAAACACTGCATCAGATATTAGCAGCTACTGCAAGTGTTACGCAAAATAGAATTTCCAAGGTTTTAAAGACCTTTTTTAAAAGAATTCAGTGGAATGCAATATAAGCAGAGTTCTTGAAAAATATATAATCAATATTGGCTATAAATGAGTTGTTCATCTTAATAAAACCAACTTACAAGCTGAAAAATCTATATAAAATTGAGCAATAAATACTTCCACTTACATCTGCTCCTTACATATGCAAAGCAACTTATGGTAGGCCTCTGCAACAATATTGACAAACTTGATACGCCCGTGCCGCAATTCTTTATAGCACCTTTCTTCAAGATACTTCACAATCTGTTAAATCAGCAAGACCACCAATATTCAGCACTGGGCTCACTCATTTCAATACTAAATTTCATGTTCACCGGCAATACACAAGCAAGAATGCTAAAATCAAAACCTTCGGGATCCGAAAAGGGTTTTTTGCAGCATATTCACATAACTTGACAATTTTTCTTTCACTTGGAGGTCCATCCTGCAATATATTGCAAGACTTTGAGCATCATTTATCTGGTAGGTATAAATAGTAAAGTAAACAATGATCCTACATGGTTAAGCAAATCATTATTAAAAAACACCATTTTTTTTTTTTTTTTGACAAGTAAGAAACACTTCAAGTCAGTTGCTTATAACCAAATCTCATAACTCATGCCGATTTGGCTGACTTTGAGATTTCAGGTCTAAACTCTAACATGCATGAAGTAGTTCTATAGTTATTAGTTCATACTTTGTATGGGCCGGCCCCTTTTTTGAATCCTAAATAAACTATAATAGTGGAACTCTATTTCATATCCTACTTAGGTGAACTAGAGTAGGTTCTACGCTCACGGTTTCTTTGACCAAACACAGGAAACTAATTGAATGGTCACGGGAACCATATTTTCTATTGGTCACAGCAATATAATGGCACTGAAAGTGCATTATTTGGCAGCAGTCACCCACATTACCTAATTGAATGGTCATATTGCTGACCACTGGATGCATTTAGGAATATGAAGGCACTAAAAAGTACATGACTAGGCAGTGATCACCCACATTGCCTAACTGAATGGTGATAATGCCCACCGCTGGTTTACATTAAAGCTAGTTAGAGTTGCAGCGTTGGATACCTCTAAACTCACCTCAGATATAAACATAACATATTATATTACACGGTCAGGTTCTAAACCATTAGAATTGCTAAAAACTCAACACAATCAGGCCAACGGAAAAACGGGAGTAGATGCTCACAAGGGATTTAGGAAATATCTCTGCAAGCAGTTTTTTGTAACGCTTAACGGGTTGCCGAGATCTTGACCTCAGAGCAGGGCAGCAAATGCACATGCTCCCACATGCTGGGAAAATCTTTCTAGAGACGACACCCATTTCCTGCAAGTTTGTAGGAAAAAAACAGAGGAAGAATACTGAAAACCACAATAAAATAGGTGAGCCTGTACCCATGAAACAAAGAAACCAAAAGAAAGCACCGTAGATATGAATCCACCAGTCCAACAGAAACGCTTAGTAGAACACAAGATAAAGATAAACACACCTTCCCAGCAACAGCAAGTTTTTTAAAAATATATTGGGAAACGTGATAAAGAGAGGGAATTCATACGAGAAAACCAAAGGTTGGCACCCATTGAAGGCCGTCAAGGACAAACACGAGTTATACAGCCAGAGACTTCAATTGTATCCCGGCCGCTCCAACCGAAGGGGAGGAAAGAAACGAACCGAGTAGAGCGAGAGAAAATACCACCCCATGAAGAAAAAACAAACAAAATATCCGAAGCTACATAAGAACAAAAATGAGCCATGCATACCCTGAAACTGCAGCAACAGAAGCTTTTCAAAAGTTCCAGAGCCAAATGTCACGCATGAAGAGATTATATAACCAATCTACATTAAAAGCCCAACTAAAAAATCCCAAGAAAAAGAGAGAAAAATAAAAGGAATAAAGAAACAAAACCAGAATACCCATAAGAGGAGAAAACATAGAGAAAGCAAAGAACTTTACATACCTTTCCCTGAATGAGGCAGATCTAAAGAGCGAAACCTCAAACCTTCCACAGGGTTTTTAGTACAGAGAGAACTAAAAATCAAAGAGGGAGTGTGACTGAAAACAAAAGGTGAATGTGTGCACGAAGCAGAGAAAGATAAAGAGAGAGGGAATTGGCGCGTGGATTGAGACAAACTAAAGCGAACATTAAACATGGGAGAGAGCATGAGGGAGATCACGTGCTTTGTCTCCGGTTTTCTCTCACTGTATTTATTACTCAAAAGATAAAAAAAAAATAAAAAAGCAAACGACGGCTGTTAAATGAATGGATTAAATTTTTGAAACTCTTCCCTTTTGCCTTTACATGCCTCGTTTCTAATCATTTGTAATAATGACATCATAAAGAAATCATTTTTCTGTTTTTTTTTTAATTTTTATTTTAAGAAAGCAAAATTAAATGGGGGTCTTACTTCTTAGATGAATTTGTTTTTTGGTCCAGTTGTTTTTAATTTTATGTTAAGATTGGATTAAAAAAATACTTAATGAGATTGAAGTTGAAATACATAATGGAAGTTCAAAATTTAATGATACATTAATGAGATTATATGAGTTTGCATCTAGTAAATGAGAGTTTCCTCATATAATCTCAAAATAAGAAGAAAAAGACGGTTCGGGTTTTTAAAATTTAGGGCTCGTTTGAATATAGAAAGTATCTCGCATCATCTTATTTTATCTCATCTTATTATTATAATTTTTTTAAATCTTTATACAAAATATAATAAACAATTTAACTTCTTCAGATCTAAAAATAATAATAATATTAAAAAATAAAATTTTATTCAACTCATCTAAAACCATTCCATCTCATTTCAATATATAAACAAGACCTTCATCACTTGCCGGTTAATGTCAACCCTATTTATACATTGAATAGCTGTGATTTGCAGAGGTGTGAGGACCAGAATGTATAGTCCTTTTCTCATAAATTATTGTCACATCTATGTCTTCTTTAGATCTTTTGTTTTTATTTTTGTCTTTTTTGGTACATGTGTTTCATTCCATTGCCCCCCTCAATGAATCTCATTTCCATCAATTTCATGCACTGGTTTCAGTTTCATCCTAATCAAAGTGTATATATATATATATATATATATATATATATAGTGATGGTTATCCATCTAAATAATGCGTTTATCCATGGACTTATAAAATAATATAATTCTATATATAGTTATTCGTGCCATCCTATAATAACCCCTTTGGGATTAATGATACCTTAGATCCAACAAACAAATCTAGTTACATCACAGCCAAGATGAAAATTATGGCATCATGATGAAAATTATGATTCATCTCAAGAGAATTATTTCAAGATTGACAAAAGTATTGCTTCAAATCTTAGATTTATATACTATGAAAAGTGGTTATCAAACCTACTAAGTCTAGTTTGGATAGTAGAGTATTTTGATAATATTTTACTATTATTTATTATTTTATAATTATTTTTTACTAATTTTTTATTACTATTTATTACTATTTAATATTCTATCATTAATTATTATTTTTTTACTATTAATCACAAAGTATATAATATATGAGATTAAGTCAGTATCCTAAATAATAATCTAGTCCCAGCAAAGAAAAACAACTGTTCTTGAAATTTTTTAACTATTATTAAATTTATATTAAAAAAAAAAAAAAAAAGGAACTGGACCATCAAGAAAGCATGATTAGTAGGGAGTTTAAGCTATTCTTTTTGAGATGGGTGGTAGTTAGTAGTCATCATTAGTATTATCATTACTTTGGTAGGGTTTAGGTGAATTTGAATGAGAAGATCAATGATTAATCTCCCAGCTAACGAAGGCCATACATAGTCTGCAACAACCCTTTTCATGAAACAGCTCTTTAATAAATATTTCCCTGAATTCTGGGTCACAATCACATCAGCTTGCATCTCAAGGCAGTCATATATACATATATATATATATATATATATATATATGCAGCTGTATACTCAGTAATTTTTTTTATTTTTGTCTTGAATTTGGTGGGCAATTAAACAAAGAAGTCGTCTAAAAACACCAACAAATTCTATCCTAAGATGCCCTGTAGAATACTGAGCTGTCTTGGAATGGAAAGTAACATGCCCCCGAAAGATATGAGCCATGTGGAAAATCTATGCTCTAATAAACTTCTCTGATGTTGGCTTCACCACTATTAAAAGATTTATAAAATATAAAAAGAAAAAAGAGGGATGACTACAATTTTACTCACAAATTAACTTACCATAAAACTGCCAATAAACACTCTCAAATTATCAGGAAGCGACACTTATTAAGATAATAACCAAGATTGTACTATGTCAAGTGTTTTTTATTCATCTCAATGCCATAATCAAATTAGAGTCAGTTTTGATAATTTGAGATTCTAAAGTATACTTTTCCCTTAGCATGGACAATAGGTGGGGTATAAATTCACAGCGATAGGTGATGCTTTTAAGCATTTTTTGTATGATTGAACACATATAAATGGGCATGAAAGTAATATGAACATAGTGAGGCAGAAGTACCCAGAATAATTTAAAGGGCTTTTTAAAGAATGGTTGAGTATGAGCCTAATTGGCAAATATCAATGGTGTATATAGGCAAACAAACAATGAAGCCAAGGTATAGAGGTCTGTAGGGTTTCCATCTCCACCTGTAATCCAACTGAACTGAAGTTCGACAATTCACCCATCGGTCTATTCCCTGCTACTCTTTGTCCTGAATTTTTCATTCACAATCACGCCATTTTGAATACTTTTTTAAATCAATCTGTTACCGACCTAGGGTTTTTTCTACCCTCTGGCATGTGAACTGAAGGACTTAGTTTAGATGACTTATCGTTACATGTTGTTTAGTGTATGACAGTTGTGTCGTGGGCCATGGGTTGTAGGCTAAGAGTTGAATTGGTTATGAGTTAATCGTTGGGCTTATATTAATGGTAGAGTTAGCCTTAATATAAACTGTAATATCTTAGCCCAATAAGAGTATTGTCGACTTTTTCCTGTCAATCAGTTATGCTTTCAAAGTATTAGTATTGTAGAATGTTCTACGAATGGAATCATGAATTAATTACATAGGCATTTGATGAAATTGGTGGTTCTCTGATTCCTTGAATTATCATATCTATTTTATATTCATTTTCCCTCTAAAAATCCCACTGTGTTCTTATCAATTGGCATCAAAGCAACAAGATCTTGGAGTCCACAGCAGCTGTGGCAGAAGGCACCCTATACAAGGAGTTTGAGAAGTTAGTTATAGGAAGAATGAAGTAACACCAAGACCTGCAAGAACAACGAATAGAAAGTCATCACAAGTCCTTGTATGATTTAGCCCAAAAGATAGATCTATTATTAAAAACTTTAAATGGGGGACACCAACACCCACGACACCACCATAACAGAAGCCATGAAGAAGAATTCCAGTCTAAAGGGTCGGGAGCCTCAGGAAGGATGCAATTTAGATCTATTAAGCTTGATTTTTCCAGATTTGATGGAGAAAATCCCACTGGGTGGGTATACAAGGCTAGTCACTATTTTGTCCTACACCATATGCCAAATCATCAGAAAATTCTAATGTCTTCTTTCTACATGGAGGGGGATGCGCTAGTCTGGTTCCAGGATGCAGAAGAAACTAACAGTCTCCACACTTGGGAGGCCTTTATTTAAGCGTTGTGGGTCAGATTTGGGAGCTCATCCTATGATGATCTCATGGAAGCAATTACTAAACTGAGACAAACAACCATTGTGGCAGCTTATCTGACCCAATTTGAGATACTCACTAATCTCTTAAGGGGACTTTTTGAGAACTATAAGCTTAGTAGTTTCCTTAGCGGGCTTGAGAATGAAATTAGATTGCCCTTAAGAATGCTCAAACCCCACAAATTAAATTTAGCCTTTGGATTGGCCAAAATCCAAGAGGAATATGTTTATAGCTATGAGAGAATGAACAAGCCTATGAATCCTTATATTTCACCCTCTCCAGGGGTTTTAGTGGGGGGAAAGGGCACTAGTTCCTCTCATATGGGGGCTAGAAATGAATTTCCAATTTCTAAAGGGTTTCCTTTTAAGAGAAAATTTCTCATTTAAAATGTTAGTGCCACATAGATAAAAGAAAGGAAGGACAAGGGGTTGTGCTATTATTGCGATAAGAAGTGGAACCCCACTCATAAATGTAGAAAAGCTAAGTTGTATATCATGGAGAGTTTGAAATTTGATCAAGAATGTAACAATGAAGAGGAGGTGAATGAGGAGCAGACATTAGAGAATGAATTGATAGATATACAGAATCTTGGGGTGGAGGCACCCGAGATTTCCCGGCATGCTATTGCTGGTTCTACTAGCCCAAGAACTATGAGATTGTTGGGTAAAATCATAAGGCAGCTGGTGGTAATTTTAGTGGATACTGGTAGCACCCACATTTTCATTGACCCCACCATCATTCCTAAAGCCCAATTGACTCCTAACTCAAAAGAACAAATAGAAGTCAGGATAGCTAATGGTGAAATTATTAAAGGTGTTAAGAAGCTAGAGGGGCAGAGATATTGCTCTAAAGGCACATGTTTACTACAAATTCTTTTTTACTACCCCTAGGAGGTTGTGATGTGGTTTTTGGCATGCAATGGATGAGGACACTTGGGCCTTTTATGAGATTTTGCTTCCCTTACTATGACTTTCACTCGGGGTGCTAGGTCAATCACACTTGGGGATTAAATCCTAGTCATTCACAAATGATGGATGGTGTGGAACTATCCTAATTAAGTAAGGTTGAAAGAAGAGGGGTACTTCTCTAGATTTCAATAATAAGAGAAGAGAAGGTGCAGACAATAGTCCCTCTAGAGTTAAGAGGTGGCTTTGCAAGAATTGATTGGTGTTTTTTATGAACCCAAGGGGTGCCCCCTGGTCCCTAAGAGAAATTGTGATCATCGTATTACATTCAAGGAAGGAAATGCTCTTATTTCTGTACAGCCCTATAGATACCCATACTATCAAAAGTCAGAAATAGAAGAGATTGTGCAAGAATCATTAGCTGTTGGAGTGATAAAACTCAGCTAATCACCATTCTCTTCTCCCGTATTATTGATGAGAAAGACCAATGGGAGTTGGAGGATGTGTATTGATTGGCGGGCCCTAAATAAGGAGACCATCAAGGACAAATTTCTCATTTCAGTCATTGATTAGCTCCTCGATGAACTACATAGGGCCACTATCTTTTCAAAAATGGACCTAAGGTCAGGATACCACCAAATAAGGGTCAAATAATAAGACATTCCAAAAACAGCATTTAGTACTCATCATGGCCACTATGAGTTCCTAGTGATACATTTTGGATTAACAAACGCTCCAACCACATTTCAAGAGCTAATGAATGAGACGTTTTAGCCCTACTTGAGGAGGTTTTAATTGCATTTTTCGATGATATTTCGATCTACAGTAAGACTAAGGAGGAACATGCGATTCACTTAGCAACTTTGGCTACACATGTTCTTTTTGCTAAAAAGAGTAAATGTAAGTTTGGTTGCAAGGAGATAGAATATTTTGGGCATCCAGTTTCGGCTGAAAGGGTAAAGGCATATTCCACCAAAATTATAGCCATGACAAATTGGCCCATACCTAACTCCATCAAATCGTTGAGAGGATTCTTAGGACTCACGGACTATTACAAGAAATTCATAAAACATTAAGGGTCTATAGCTGCTCCACTCACTGCCTTATTGAAGAAAAACTCTTTTCTATGGACTACAATAGTTTCTAAGGCCTTTGAGGAGTTGAAGGCAGCGATGATTAAACCCCTTGTGATGGCCTTGCCATATTGTTCAAGGCATTTTCTCATAGAACGTGATGCCTCAAAGGTGGGGAAAGGGGCTATTTTGATGCAGGAGGGCAGGCCTTTGGCTTACCTCAGCCATGCCCTTAAGGGAAAGGCTCTAGACCAATCCACTTATGAAAAAGAACTATTGGCCCTTGTCTACGCAGTAAAAAAATAGAGGCTATATCTTTGGGGCAGAGTTTTCATTGTGAGGACAGACCAGCAAAACTTGAAGTTTCTGCTAGAGCAGAAAATATCCCACCAAAGGTGGATTAACAAAATCCTGGGTTATGATTTCACTATTGAGTACAAGAATGGAAGGGAAAACAAGGCAGCAAAGGACCTGTCTAGACAACCCGAGATAGATGGGGGAGTTTCTTTGGTTGGAATTTCTATTTTAGATCCTATGTGGCTACAAGACTTGATAGCCTCTTATGATTGATTTGAAGCTTAAAGAGTTGTTTCATAAATTTCAGCAGGGACAGTTTTCGAACCAAAAGTTTCCTTTAATCAATGGGCTATTATTGATTAAGGGAATAATTTATTTGTCTAAGAATTCTTCCTTCAAGTCACAGGTTCTATAGTATGTGCATGATACCCACAGTGGCCAAACTTTTCATCTCACGTGTCTTCAAACTACATGGCATGCCTTCCACTATCGTCTCTAATAGGGATGTCTCATTTACAAGCTCATTTTGGAAAGAGCTGTTCAGGTTACATGGACTAAACTAGCATACAACTCTGCCTATCATCCCAGACTGATGGGCAGACAAAGGTGGTGAACCAAGGTATTCAACAATACCTCAAATGCTTCATTAGCCATCATCACAGGGAATGGGTAGCTTGGTTGCCATGGGGAGAGTACTGGTGGTACAATACTAACCTCCACTCTTCTACTAAGCTAACCTCTTTTGAGGCACTTTACGGGTTTCCTCCACCCACCCCTCCTACAGTATGTGGCAACCACTGCTTTAAATGTAGAGGTTAACTCTTAGCTATCCTAAAAAAAAAACCTAACAACAACCCAATTAATGATAAAAAAAACATTATGATCTCAAGCACACTATTCAAGAATTTGATGAAGGAGACATAGTATACCTTAGACTCTTGAAATACATACACAGCGTTGCCTGCCACCAAAGCTTAAAGCTTTCTCCTCGATTCTTTGGTCCTTTCAAGGTAGTACAACGGATCGAGACAGTGGCTTACAGGTTAGAGCTGCCGGAAGACTCCACGGTCCATCTTGTGTTCCACGTGTTGTGTCTCAAGAAGCACTTGTGATCGTCAGTAGTAGCCACACAGGGTTGCCTCTTGTTAACCCTTATGGAGCTTTGTGTTATGAGCTAAAGCAAATCCAAAAAAGAAGAATGTCAAAACCCAAGAATCAACCTCTAATCGAACTTCTAGTAAAATGGAGGGGAGAACCTAAGGATAACTCAACATTGGTTCTGATCGAGCACCTGCGCCGGCAGTATCCCAACCTTGTGGGCAAGGTCTTCTGAGGGAGAGGCAGTTGTTATGGTTCTACCCTCTAGCATGCGAATTGAAGGGCTTGGTTCAGATGACTTATCGTTACATGTTGTTTAGTGTTTGACAGTTGTGTCGTGGTCCATCCATGGGTTACGGGCTGAGAGTTGAATTGGTTATGAGTTAATCGTTATGGACTTATGCTAATGGTAGAGTTAGCCTTAGTATAATTTGTAGTATCTTAGCCTAGTATAGGTATTATTGACTTTTCCCTATCAATCAGTTATGCTTTCAGAGTATTAGTACTATAAGAATGTTCGACGAATAGAATCATGAATTAATTATATAGGCATTTGCCGAAATTGGAGGTTCTCTGATTCCTCAAACTATCATATCTATTTTATAATACATTTCCATTCATTTCCTCTCTAAAAATCCCACTGGGTTCTTATCACAATCACTTGAACAAAAAGCTACTTGAGTACGATACATCATATGGCTGAAAATGACAAAATTTAAAATAAGAAAACACATTTCGCATAACAAGAGAAATATTTTATCCACAAAAAAATCTCACAAAAGTAATTTCACAAACTAATGTAACTTGATATATTATGTTGGACTGTAAAACTACTTTTATTATAAAATAGATATACATATCATATAAAGACATGTCAATTTATAGATTTACTTTTGTAATATCTCTTGGTGGCTGTAGTACTTCTCTAACAATAAATTATCTAATAATTTTTAATTACCCCTACCACCATCTCTGCAACCACCATCATCATTGTGATGGCCGCCATCGTGATGACCACCACCGTGATGGCTGCATCCCGCTTATGAGGTTTAGTGGAGTTATCATCACCACAAGCAAAGATGACCATTGATATAACATAGAGAAACATGATGATGACGCTCACCAAATGTAAGCCACCCCAGCTTTCCAGCACATTACTCGCGTCATCCACATGAGTACCAACTAGAGCAAGGAAATCTCTAGCCATTTGTGGGACTTCGTTCTCTTTCTTAAGAAATCTTTACCAACCATTCATATGCCTACGCGTAACCTTTTCTATGCTTCGTCTAGTCCAAAATGATACAACAAAAATGATGAAAAAAAGAGGAAAATAGAAAAGAAAAAATAGCTCAAGGAATACAACTCTTTCATATACATACAAAAAATTCGATCAGTTATTAAACAGCTTCTGGTCAAGGGATAGACTCTAAATTTCAAGATACAAATAATGGTGCAGGACTACCCACACGCATTAGCTCTATATAGCCAAATCCACCTGACTAGCAGGCTCTTAAAGGCTGCATCTTTTCATTTATTGCCTTGTAGCACTGGAGACTACATAAGGGAGCTTCGACTTGGAATCCCGGTACTTGTATGGGTTTGTGCAAGATGGCCCAGCGCATTTCTCACGGGGAGGGGGGTAACTGACATCCGCATAAGAAAAAAAACCGAATCAGCAGCTGTTGTGGGGTAAGTGTAAAGACTAACAAAGCATAGAACTAATCTAGCAGGTCGTTTGAATGTCGATGTGCTTGAAAGCAACTTCAACAAATCTAACCTCTGGCAACGGCGACCCTTTTTTTTTATGACTCTTAGGATCCACTCGTAAAAAAGAGAGGAAAAAAAAAACACCCTTGTGAAGTATTATCCTAGATGGAGAATTATTAGAGATACTCCAAGTGTATGGATGACGTGGTACTCTCATCCTATCACAATATGCTATGAAACTAAAATTACTTTAATTGATATTGCATCCTATGATAGGATGAGAATACCATGCATTTATACTCGGGGGTACCCGATAAGTACCCATCCCAGATACACCACCCTCCCCATCAGAACTGTGAATCAAGTAATCATAATCTAGAGGAACTCAATGAATAATCAAACACAAGATGAGTGAGTCTAGCTCATCTCAAACCCCCCTTTGACTACTAGGCTACACCCTGACAAGTTCCAGCAACCACTCCTGATAAGGAGGAGAAACTTCTTTTACTTGTTACTAGATAGAAGTCAAAAGACAACAACGAAGCACAAGATATAATGGCAGGTATGACTTCAACAAAATAACCTTCCCCTACTAAACAATTATTCAGGAAAAATAATGTACCAATTTGAAGATTGAGAGAACAAAGGAAATTAATACATGGCATGATAATCCCAAGTCCGTTTCAACAAGTTTTAGAATATGATTTAAATCTCTGCTTAAATAAACTGTTATACAAAGAAGTGCTTTACCTGCAAGGCTTGGAATCAAATATGGTCGGCAAGCCAATGTCGGTAGGGAATGTAACGACTGTTCCTGAGGGACCCATGATCCATCTCACAGAGTCCGATGCAAGTACCATAGAGTTTGCGGCCTTCTCCTGTATAAAATTAAAAGAATGCAGGGATTGAGAGTTATGCTCCATCATATGATCTTTTTTTTATATTGGTGCATAAATACTTCCTTTGATTAAAAAAAAGCAGCAGCAGTGTACAAGAAAATAAAAAACAAAAAAGTAACAAAATATAGGCCCAATATTACGAAAGAGTGCACTCGTGCATGACTTGCTACCTGTGCCAATTCTTCTTGGCGTTTCTTCACTTTATCTTCCCGCTTCTTCCTACTCGACTCTTGACCTAGGATTTTTCTAATAGCCTCGGCCTAAAATTCAGTCAAAAGGAAAAGAAAACACTTAGATTACTTCCAACATTTTGCAATTCACAAGACCAAAGAGAATATCAGAAAAGGAAGGGGCTAGACCTCAGATTCCCTAGCTGCCTTCTCCACCTGCATCCTACGTCTCTGAAGAGCCTCCGCTCTCTTCAACTGCTGCTCCACTTCAGAAAGTTTCTCTTTTTGCTCTGTCACCATAAAACGGGAAAAGGAAAACATCAATATAAATGGAAAGACGTTTTCACAATAAACCAACAGAAGGTAGCTATAAAAATGACAAGAACTAAAAAGCACCACAGTAAAAAAACTACTCACTCCTGGGTGGAGCAGGAGGCAAGCCATTTGGGAACTCAATTAGACTAGCACTGATACTGGAAGAGACCTCTTTAACAGTTCGAAGAGCCCGCTGACGTGTAGTGACTGTCATTTCCTTCTTATTATCTCCCAATAAATCAGCAAACTCTTTTTTTGGTTTCTTCTTATCAGTATTGGTATCACCATCTGAGATTGGCTCTTCCTCTTCTACATAATCAGTATCCTTAAATACCCTCCCTGATCGAGTCCTTTTACCCTCCTTGCCTGATCTTGATGAGAGATGACCTTCCCCATCAACATTTAGTTGGGCATCAAAATTACTCTTCAACACCCTTGATATCTTCCTCTGCTTCGTACTCCCTCCTTCCTCATCATCTTCATACTCCACAATGTAATCACTGGTAGCCTTGGATGTTTTGAGTTTTTCAAGGTATCTAATCTCCTCATCGTCGTCATCTCCAGCAGCAAGTGTTTCACTTAAAACGCGTCTCTTGAAGATCCGTTTGCTTTTACGAATGGGCTCATATTTATCAGCTTGGTTAGTGGAATTATTTCCTTCAGGTATCCTATTCCTTGAAGAATCAGGTTTTCCCACATTAAAACCATATTTGGAGAAATCCCTCCATGGAACCCCTCGTAAGCCATTCCCCTTATCTGAAGTAAAAGAACGATTCTCATCGGAATTATCCTGCAACACATATAGACACGAGATAGATAGCCTCATTTGGATGTCTACCCAATCTCAGAACTGGACAACAAAACAGTGTTGCATAATTGGTCACAGAAAATAGAAAGCGGTCAGATCACATAATGTCACTGGTTGACTAAAATGGAAGGGAAAAAGAAACATTAATTACTAGACACCCTCAGGAAATAACATAAGAAATTCCTAGCAGTTAAAGGCAGAGCAAAATCCATTGGAGCTTTTTATACTCTGCA
Organism: Juglans microcarpa x Juglans regia; assembly: GCF_004785595.1. Classification (NCBI taxonomy): domain Eukaryota; kingdom Viridiplantae; phylum Streptophyta; class Magnoliopsida; order Fagales; family Juglandaceae; genus Juglans; species Juglans microcarpa x Juglans regia. The sequence continues at coordinate 3,605,322 of NC_054600.1, forward strand.
TGCATCCACATCTAGAAAAGTTCTACATAAAAATCTAATTTCAATTTTTTTTTGCATATATATTCTGATTTATTATTTGCAGTAATGAAAACGGAACTAACATATAGCTACCCAGCTCATATAATAAGCCCATTCATATCCTCAATTTTGCATTACCATGGATATGAAACACATCTTGCATACAATGGGTGCAGATTCGATAAATTTTGAAAAATATGTTAATGCTCCTTGATACCTGACCAATCAACTTCGGCTGCAGCGAAGGGGCATCTGAAATGCGAGAAGCTTTTGTAGAATGAGAGCCAACACCCGATGCACCATCTGATATTGATTTTGCATGAATTGTACGTGTAACACCACCAACTTTAAGCTTAACCTTTTTCACTTTGTTTTCATATTCTAAACCATCTGAAACAGCTCCAATGAGCCCCACCTTGCTTGTGCCCTTCCAATCAGCTGGGGCAAGGACACCTTCACTGTGTCTTTTGGAATCAACCACACTGTGTACTTGTTCATTACTTCCTCGAAAAGAACCATTAAAGGAACCTTCATCAGATTCTCCAAATCCTCCTCCATCTCCATTCCGGCCAGATTCTACCTCGGCAATGTTAATAGATAAAGGCCTTGTGCTGCATGGGTTCAAATTGATTTCTTTCTTATGAGAAAACGAAGCATAACCATTATTTTCACCACTTGATACCTTGCTCACGTTATCTGAAGGTGGTGTGGATGACAAGGACGAAATGTCATGGTAATCTGAAGGCATCTGTGAATCATTCCTGGGACGGTGGGATGTATTACTCCTTTTCTTCCTCACAGCACTGTTTTTATCACTGAACCCAAAACTTCCAAAACCTTCCATGATGGTCAAAAAAGCAATCACAGCCAATTGCTACTGTATTTTCAAAAAAGAGGACTAAGAAGCCTAAATAAGATCAAAGAGCCAAACCCAAATGATAAGCAACAATTCACCAAAAAAGGGAAGAATTTCAATTATTTGTACCAATATTTGCAAAACACAACGATGCCTCTGCTTCTGATTATAGATGAGAGACTTATGTGAAGAAAAGAAAATAAGTTCTAACCATAATTTTCTACAAGCGCTGGTTCCCACAAGCTGAAACACCCACCGCAACAAAACCAATAAACTAATTGATTTTTTTTCCACTTCAACGTATTAAGAGAACTAAAATAAATATGTTTAGTTTCTTCCTATTCCTAGACTTTCTAAGGAACCAAATAGATCACAAATGCGTATATAGCTGCGGCTACACTACACCACACGGCAAATAGGCAGAGCCATGCAACAACAAAGGATCACAAGAATACCATTCTTTTCTGTGAGTAGTTTCTTACAAACCTGCATATAAACTCAACAAGCGATTTCCAAATTGATTTATAGATCAAGCTTCGGGAGGCAAAAATTGAATGCATTCGAGAAATCCCAATCAATCACAAAGATCCCAGACGCAAAAAGGCTAAAAGATTTTATGAATCACCAAAGGAAATCACAAACACCAAAATCAATCCTTTTTTTATTTTATTGTTTGGTATGTAATACCAAATGAATTCCTTCGATTGTAAGAAAACCAAATCAACTATCGAGTCAAAAAACAGAATATATTCCACTAAATAAAACTCGTCTAAAAAAATCTCTATGACCACCTAAGAAAACATCACCTAATTGAAAAATAAATGGTGCAGAAAGCGAACACATCCATAAGCCAACCACGAAGTTGCCACACAAAAAAGAAAAAAAAAAAAAAATGACTTTAAGGAAAACCCAGTTGAAAACACCTTGCAAACAAACCAAAACCAAATATGCACATGTAAAAAAACTCAAAAAAAAATAAAAACAAAAAATTAAACATCAAGTAAATCACGAAGAAAGTGCTTATACCTTTTGTGGGTGACAAAACCGACCTACTCTAGAACATCATCAAGGAAAGGCTGAGCCCCCAGAGAAGAGAGAGAGAGAGAGAGATAGTATAATTCAAAAGAAGGCTGGATATTTCAGCCAGGTGTTGGGGTGTGATTGGACATATATACATGGGTTACCATGCCATAGTCTATAGAGCTAGGGTGAGGAGCAAGGGAGCTCATTATCTTCGCTATAGTTCCAGAACCACTGGTGCTGTGCTTTTGTTGGGTCACCACCTTGTAGCCTATCATATTGCTGTCCTTGTTGTTGATAGGGTCCCCTAATCCCTCTCTAGTTTCTCTCTCTAACTTTGAGGGACTGAAGTTTGAACCCTTTGTTCTGAGCTTTTGGGCGATGCAGGTGAGTGCGTGGTACGCACTCCTACTGCATGTCATCATCTGTTCTCCGTTGATATTTCTCCGTTTTTGGTAAACTGGTTTGCTGCTTCCTTGTACACACGACTCACCCATACATGATGACATCACATTTGACGCAAACTAACGTGTCAAATTTTTATAAGAATAAAGATAGGATTATTATTTTACTACTACATATTTACTATTTTTTTATATTTAAATTTTTTTAATTTTTAATTTTAATTAATAATTAAAAAAATTAATATTAGTAAAGTTATATATATTTTTTAATTTTTTCTTACTAATTAATAATGTTAAAAAATACTCAAAAATAAATAAAAAAACCTAAAATACACTTGGACAGAAGTAACCTTATCACTACCCATTTTATAATATTTAATATGGAAAACTACACTGTTTATGGATAACATTAACGTTTAGTATTGTAAATCTACCTATTGTGTATATTTTTAAAGTAAATGGAGTAATTTTTTTTTATATTCTAATATTGTTGATTAATTATTAAATTCTTGATTAAAAATTTTATTTCAAAATTGATAAATAATACGATATCAAGCTAATAGAACGAAAGTAAAGTAGTGAAATATAGAACAACTTTTTCTCGAAAAAAATTTCTATATCGATTCTATCATTCTTCTGTATTACAATCGATTTTTTGCGGAGGGACTCCATCCCACGAGCTACGCTCATAAACGGGAAGTAATGCGAGTTCAACCAAAGATATTTAGGTATTATTTGGATGGTGAGATGAGATGAGATGATTTTTTTAAAAATTTTAATTTGTTTATTATATTTTATGTAAAAATTTAAAAAAATTATAATGATAAAATGAAATAATAAACTGTTTATGTATTCAAACATAACCTTATTGTAATATGGAGTAAGTAGGAGTCTAATTAGTTTGATTCGATCCAATTTTAAACTTATTGCTGAGCCAAATCAAGATAAGTCGGTTTTGAAGTTGTGAATCGACCAGTTCATCAAGGGAACGGGTCCGTTTGGATACGAGAAATGTTTCATCTTATTTTATTTTATTTTATTATTATAATTTTTTCAAATTCTCACATAAAATATAATAAATAATTTAACTTTTTTAAATTTTAAAATAATAATAATATTAAAAATAATATTTTAACAATAATTTATTTAATTTTTATTTTAATTTATTTTAACTCAATTTACTGTCCATGCTTGCAGCACCTAATCTTTCAGTTTCTTTGGTTTTTTCGATGCAGTTTTATAGGACTGATATGGTTTTGAATTTTTTTCTTGGACTGATTGGTTTTCCGGACTCAAATAAATAATTTATTTAGCGCAAATGAGTTAGAAATCAAAATATTATTTTCAGCTCAAAATATCATGTATATAACCAAACAAGTGCTAAAAACAATTATTCAAAATACACAAATTAGCCTAATTAAAATATGAATATAATAATACTTAAAATAACTTGTAAAAAATGCACACAACAACATTCCTCACGGCTAAAAGACTGTTTTAGGTTTTAATCCCGATTTCACTGAAACCTAAAATTAATAATATAATTGTATTATTTTGAATTTGAGAAGTTCTACTCAGTAACTTTACACCACACACCTATTGAAAAAAAATAATAAAAAAAGATTTTTACTTGATAGGTTTATAGTGTAGAACTGCTGAGTAGAATAACTTTTATATTTTGTATTAAAACCTAAATTATATTTTGTATTAATTTTATTTTTTATAATTCTTAGTTTGTAATGATTTGATTTGTGAAGGAGATAATTTTTTAAAATTGTTAAGATGATTGTGCATTTATGACACGTGGTTTTAACATGATAAGTGACTGTCCACGTCAATATTTTCTATCCAAAATTTAATGAAAAATGGATGGAGTTACTAGTTTGGTATATGATGATTTTATTTTAGATTTTTTACTAGATAGACCAATTTGTATTCCAGACAAACCCAAGGGACCTCTCTAGCAATGATGCCTTTTCATGCTTGGGATTAATTTCTAAGTATGTTAGGAGATAGGAAAAATTTATTTATCATCATCCTCTCGACATTCCTTGATACGACATTAAATGACAGACTCACAAGTGAAACATAATAAATAATCTTTAATCATTTAATACTACATCATAAGATGATAAAAGAATGATGGTAAAATAGATAATGAATAACATTACTCTATATCGAGTCTTATAAACTCTCTGCATCATTGAAAGAATATTAAGGCAAGAAATGGGGGTGTTTATTTGAAGGGATCAAATGATTTAAATTTTTGTCACCTCAATGCAAAACATAACAAAATAAAATAAGAGAAAAATTTTAAAATCACTGTGAAATGAAATGAAGCCCATTTAGACCCAATTTCAGCTTCATACTAATTGGACCCTAAGTTACCCAGTAGCTCAAAATACACCGACCGAGTCATGCTCAAATATGCCGGCCCAAAGACTAGAAGGTGAAGCAAAAAATTAAAAATTATAATAATAATAATTGAAATATTAAATAAAAAAAAATATTTAGAGCCGTTGAGTGTTTAAATATCGTATAATTTAAAAAAAATAAATAAATATAAAATTTATATAAAAAAAATTAATTTTTTAATATTAATTTTTATTTTTTTAAAAATAATTATATAACATTTACATATTTCATAAATTGACGCGTGTCATTATTAGGTCGGTGGGGCCAAATTGACGGACGAATAGGAATCTGGTCTGGAATGGGACAGGTCAGAGAGGCTACGTGGATGACGCAACTAACGTCAGGAGAGGGGTCTTGTCCCAAATGACACCTCTCTCTGACAAGACGGGTGACATTAGAAAGACCCCTCTCATTTCATAATCTCCTTTCTCCTTCCCAATCCATCCATCTCTTTCACATTTATTTTTTTTTTCTTTTCAAATATTTATTTATTATTTGAAAACTTTTAAATTGCAATGAAAATAGATGGTTATTATTTATTTATTAATAAAAAATAGAGTTGCGGGTTGGATTTATCAGGAACAGAAACAG